>NC_048219.1:117057613-117398438 GCF_002007445.2 Ailuropoda melanoleuca | reverse complement strand
TATATATATATATATATATATATGTAATACTGTACTATAATATAATATTACTATAGGTCCTAGAGATTCAAAGAAAAGTAAATCACGGTCTGTGACAACACAACTTTAATAAAAATCTAAGCAGTTGTCTTAAGAGAATTAAGCTCGAAAACAAGAAATTTGACATCAACTTAATCAAATGAAAATACTCATAATATGTCTTATTCTTAGATGTATTTTACTTCACAGGATTTCTATATTTTTATGAGAATGCATTATTTGACCAGTAAAGAGAAGACTGTAGTTTAAGAAAACATTATACTACTTTGACCTTTTCGATATTCTATATTTTGATTGGCTGGATTGGAATATCTCATCATGTCCATCCAAGTAAGGGCAAGACTGTAAACACTGTGAACTTGACTAGGCAGCCAATCAAATTATAGAGTGTTGTAAAGGTCAAAGCAATACAATATGCTACTATAATTTACATAACATATGTGCAGCATTACAAGTCCAATATTTCATCCTTCAGACAAGGATTGAACAAGAACATAAAAAGGCATAACATAAATGGCTTTTCCTGACAATACAACCAGAAAAACATTCTTGAGATTTCCAAGATAGCTACTGAAGTTAGGAAGAAATAGAAAGAAAGAAAGAAAGAAAGAAAGAAAGAAAGAAAGAAAGAAAGAAAGAAAGAAAAAGAAAGAAAAAGATTAAAAGATATCCATTAGTTAAAGTTGATTCAAGTCAATTGGTAGGATATAGGAAGTTCTCAGAGATGTTCCAAGAAAGTGGGAGGGAAGCAAGAGATGCATTGGTCTGAAAGTCAAGAGACCTGGATTCTATGCTCTGTTCTGCTACTGACTAGTTACAAGACTTTGAAAGGTTATTGAATTCTTTGGCACTTTTTTTACCTTTTGAAGGAAGAGGTACACTCATAATTATTGATTTCAATAACATTAGGTGACAGGATTTTTAAAGAATGCAGGAGTAAATATAACGTTATCTGTCCCTTCTTGTGGGACATAAGACAAATAAATAAGCAATGAATTACATTACTTTAGGTAGTGATAGAAGAAACATCTTAGCATAGGCCTGCCCATAGTCTGTTATTGTTCTACAATGCCTCTGTCAGTGTGGAAAAATCTTCATTTATATATAAGATGTAGAGTACGAGTAGAGTCAATTCCCATAGACCTTTGGTTGTAGACCCTTAAATTCTAGGCCAAAGATATAGTTCAGGATTCAACAGTGAGGCAATAGGAAGCATAGTGATGCTAAAAATGACATGATTCACATTATAAACTTCTAAAATCAGTTCATAAAACCTGCCTATCATTATAAGGAAAAAAAAAAGCAGCTGCTACTATTCCATTCCTCTTTTGTTAACATTTTCTAGGTAGAATGTGATCTGTTGTGATTTTTTTCCTCTGTAAATGCTATTATAGATGTTGAAATAAACATTCATCAAAATGTTAGAAGGTAGGGAACAGCAAAGGACCCAGTAAGATTTTTAAAAACCTGCACTTTCTAGGTCAATCATAGAAATATTAAAGACTAACAAATCAAAAAATAATTTGTTACAAATAACAAATCAAATAAGTTATGAAAATGTTAAGTGAATGTTCAGAAGAATAATATATTTTCTTTTAGAAGTAACTTAGTTTTGTGAATTTATAGTTTCACAAGCCCAATCAAGAGCAAAAGTACTGAGCAATAAATGAAAGAATCCACTTAGCTAACTTTGATCAATCAAAATTATGGAAAAAGGACATTTAAAATTAAACAACTATTTCCAATTGCTAAAAATGACAATCTGGTGGATAATAAATATACTACACGTGTTCAATACACAGAATGGATTTGCAAAAGTACTCTCAGAATTCTTTTTGTCTTTTTACCTTGCATTAATCACTTTAAATGTGTATTAAAAGTGCATAAGTAGGGGCGCCTGGGTGGCACAGCGGTTAAGCGTCTGCCTTCAGCTCAGGGCATGATCCTGGTGTTACGGGATCGAGCCCCACGTCAGGCTCCTCCGCTATGAGCCTGCTTCTTCCTCTCCCACTCTCCCTGCTTGTATTCCCTCTCTCGCTGGCTGTCTCTATCTCTGTCAAATAAATAAAATCTTTAAAAAAAAAAAAGTGGGTAAGTAAACACTATCCATTTTATTCCCTCTGTAGTTAGTTTGTGATTATTTATTGCTCACCCAAATCATATCTGTACTTAGGGAATAATCTTGGTATTTCCATCTTCACAACTTCAAAAATTCCTTTCTTTAAAAAATTCTAGCAAGTATCCAGAATTTCTAAAATATGAAAACTAAAATCATTGAAACAAATGGAGTTTACCTATAATTATAAACATGTGTGTATATATATATGTATATATAGAGAATATATGTGTGTATGTGTGTGTGTATATATATATAAATCCATTTAAAAGGATATAGAAAATGATCTCCAGGGAATGAAGTTTTAACAATTGTTTAAGATGAAGGACTTTTTAGTGATGTGAGCAAAGGTAGTCTCCTGTACCCAGATCCTTAACTCACCCAGTTAATAAAGAATCAGATTAACCAGTGTGAAGATGACTAATACATTAAATACTTTTCAAAATATAAAGGACCTTTGAAGTGGTTCAATAGAGCAATTATCTTATTTTACAGATGAATACATTGAAGTGAGGAGAGGCCATGTGACTTGTTCAAAGTCACACATCTAATTAGTTGCAGAGCTCAAAATATTCCAAAAACTTCCATCTCAATTTTCCCCTGGATAAAACCAAATGCCTTACAATGGCCTCCAAGACAGTGTTAGTCAAGGTCCTTGCAGAAGTTGATGATACACACAAGGATTTAATTGAAGAGAGTATAATAAAGGGAACATTTATAGAGGCGTTGAGTGAGGTTAAGGAAACCAATGGTGGAAGTAAAGCATCCAGGAAATAACAATAATGAGAAGCCATTATTGCTCTTAGATTTAAAAGGGAAATGGGAATAAAACATTGTTGCCAGAGTCCAGAGAGAACTTGGGGCCATGGATGAAGGACTGTGTCTGACAGAAGATGTAACTGGAATTCAGCCACTAACAAAATCAAGCCACCGCAAGGAAGGAGTGGGGGGTGGGTGGGGATATTCTATCCTGTCTTTTCCTTCAATCTCCTGGTAGTGCTTCTATCTGACAAGTTTGAGTCAAGGCTGCTCTGAGCCTGGAAAAGACAGTTCTTGGAGTTAGCCTCTGGGGGCTGACAGCATTGCAGAGAAAGCTGAAAAGGGACCAGGAATGGGTAAATGGCATTGGGTCATCAGTTTAATAATTCTTATGCCAAATATTATATTTTATCACTGTATAATCTAGTAAACGTGTAGAAAAACTCCAACACTATCTCAACCTAATTGATCTATTACTCAGTATTTAGGCAGATGTTAGCTATCAATGTTTGAGATAAACTCACAAATGGGCATGTTGGTTGCTTTATAAAATCATGATCTCTGATCCCACTTGGGTATTCAATGCTCTCTGGAACTCTAGTCAACACTCTGTTTCATACTTCTCAGGGACTATTTTCATTCTTCCTCACTCTCATCAGATCTCTGACCAAATAACTCCCTATCTTGCCAACCAATAACTTTACTGCCTTGTTTATAGAGAAAATAGAAGCTATCAGATGGGATGGGTGATTTCTAGATATTATATCACCATAACTGTAAAACTTACCGTCATTCATATTTTACATTCTTTGCTTCCTTCCCCCTGCCACCAAGTCTAGTCTCATCACTTGTATTTTAAATACTGCTTTCTTGACTTCTTTCTCTCTCTCTCTCTCTCTACTTCTCCATTCCTTTCTTGAAGGTCACCATGCCACTTGCTGCTTCTCATGAGCACTGAAATACATTCAATCTCAACAATCATTTAGAAAGAAAACTAACAACAAATCTGTTGTCAGAAAAATGATACTTATTATAAAAATGATCTCCAAAATTTCACTATATGGGTGCTTTACACAACAAAAGTTGATTTCTTATGACAGAGTTCAGTACCATGAAGTTCCACATAAGGACTTTCCATTCTGTGTTTATCCCACTCTATAGGACTGGGAAGAAGCCCACTCCATCCTGTGGGATTGGACAGCAGGGAAGAAAATGACCGTGAAGGATCCATGAGAGTATTTAGGAGACAAGCCTGAGATACCAACATTATTTTCATATACATCCCACTGGCTAGACTGTAGTCACACGGACTGTAATCACCTAAACACAGAGGAGGCTGTGAGCCAAGACCGCTTTTGCACTAATTTTCTACGGTGGCCACAACGAATTGCCACAAACTTTGTTCCTTAAAACAGCATAGATTTATTATCTTACCACTCTGTTAGAAGTCCAACATGGGTTTCATTAGTCTGAAATCACAATGCCATCAGGGCTGTGTTCCTTTCTGAAGGCTCTAGGGTATGAATCTATTACCTTGCACTTTCTGAGTTTTTTTTTCTTTATAGATTTTATTTATTTATATTAGAGAGAGAGTGTGTGTGCAAGAGATAGAGAGCATGAGCAGGGGGCAGAAACAGAGAGAGAGGGAGAAGCAGACTCCCCACTAAGCAGCGAGCCTGACAGGGACTCCATCACAGGACCCTGGGATCGTACCTGAGACGAAGGCAGCCGCTTAACCAACTGAGCCACCCAGGCACCCAGCCTTTCCTGGTTTCTAGAAGTGAGGAAAACTGGCTTATGACCCCCTTTCTCCATTTTCAAAATGAGAAATTGCATCTCTCTGACCTTTTTCTCACTAACCACAGCCAGGAAAGTTGTCTGCTTTTAAGGACTCACGTAATTAGACTGGACCCATCTAGAAAATCCAGGATAATCTCCAATTTCAAGATTCATACTCTTAATTATGTTTGCTACCTTGCTCTGTGGACCACTACTATGCTGTCTACCACACATTTAGAGAACACATTCCATTGCAATTGTCACAATTTGTTTCAAATTTCTCTCTAAACATTTCCTATCTTTCTCATTTCCTTTATAACCAAACTTCTGAAGTCTTTTCTATATTCCCAATCTTCAATTCATTCTCTCCTATTCATTTATTTTTTTTTGAAGATTTTATTTATTTATTTATTTGGGAGAGAGAGGTAGAGAGAGAGTGCATGAGCAGTGGGGAGGGGCAGAGGGAGAGGGACAAGCAGACTCCCTGCTAAGTGTGGAGCCTTATGCAGGGCTGGATCCCAGGACCCTGAGATATGACCTGAGCCAAAAACAGACATTCAACCAACTGAGTTACCCAGGCAACCCTCTCCTAGTCACTTATAAAACTTAACTGGTGCAGACTGTCACCTCCACACTCCACTGCAGCAGTTTCTCTCAGTGTTACGAGGTCTGCTTGCTGATTAATCACAGGGCCATCTTTTCGTTCTTACACAATAACATTGGGTGTTAATCCGCCTTGCCTGCTGTGCCCTTTTCTCTTGACTTTTCTACTACCTTTCTTTGTGCTGCATCTCAGTCTCCATTAATGATGTTTCTCCCTCTATTTATGTTTTAAATATTGTTTACTTCCCTGATACTCTCTTAGGCTCCCATATACGATATGGCATATTTCCCAAACTTGGCATACAAATAATGCACGTTTTAATTTTCTACTTGAGACCCATCCACCCAACTCAGCAAACTGTGTGAGTCACCCCAGTGAGGTCTTCCTACACTCCCACTGCATGCTCAATCCAGACTTGTCTAGGGACTAATATCCATCGAATACTTCTAGGGTATAAGCTTTCATCACAAACAATCTCATTTAATATTCTTAACAATATGAGGTAGGTACTTTTACTATCCTTATTTTAGAGCTGAATAAATTGAGATCTGGCAGGATTGATTAATTTGCTTAAGGTCAGATAGCTAAAGAATGATTTGGTAAAGAGGAAATAAATAATGTTCCTAAAGAGAGGGGAGATAATTTATTCTTTGTCAAACCACATTATACATTTTAAAACAGGTCTTTTAGTTAATTATTAGTTTTTTGGAGGGAGAGAGGGAAGAGAAGATAAATCAAAATGAGATTTCAGGTAAAATCTTAACCATCCCCACCTTTGTGCCTCAGTTGACAGTCTGTCTCTAGAAACAAGGTAGACCTGTAGAGGTAAATATAGTAACTAATTCTAGCCCCTTCCTTCAGTTTAGTCAGTAACTCAAAACTGTGTGTTGAATCCACCCTCTATGAAAAACATTGTGACTTTAACCCTCAAGCCCTCAAGAATGGCTTTGGCGGTAAAAGTCCCCAACCTAAGTTCTAAATAAACACAAAAGAATTTTTTGTTTCCGCTTTGCGTGGAGTATGGTGATCGAAGTAGAGAGTAAGGTCCTGAAACCTTTGGGCAACCATGTGGAGAGGAAGCACCTGCCAGCCCACCGTGGGCAGTAGCCCGGCACAGCAGGTGTCTGTCTACCTTCTAGGCTCTGCACGACCTGCTCTCTCTCATTTGCACACACTCTCTCTTTTGTCTCATTTAATTTTCCTCCTTTCCCCTCTCTTCTCCTACTTTTTGTCTTTCTCCTTTCTCTCCCTTTCTCCCTCTCCTCTCCTCTTTCTCTCCCCTTTCCTGCGAGGAGTGTCAGTTTCGGTTAGCATTCAGAATGAATCTTCCTTGCTCTGATCTGGTTAATCCATTCTGACTGTGAGGTTCATTCGGCAGTAGTATAACTCTTCAGAAAGATTGCAGGATAATGAGGACCAAGTGACCCTGAAAGCTGCACTGTCAGGGGCTGATGAGCCAACTTGAGAACCGAACTTAAATTTAACGTTTTAAAAATATGTGCTCCTCATCTGGAAAACATATTACATTTCTAGTAGGGATTTTTAATATTTTGGGGTTATATGTTAGAAGATTTAATACTTCTTACATATTCTGCTTGGATAGCATGAAAACCCAAACCAAATAAAAAGAACTGAAAACCCCCATTGAACTGTAGAAATGCATGTCTATGACTCTGATCTTTCAACAGAGGCATTTGAAGAAGATATTTCCAAACTGCACTTGTTATTTGAGTCTGACCATTATAATTAAGGAAGCTATCACCAAAGCAATAATCCCCGATTTTTATCATATTTTAATCTCTTCTTAACATCTTTCACTCTTAGAAAGCATCTTCTTTGTTACTAACTTGTTTAATTTCTGTCTCCTCCATGTTTTTAAGAAGCTCCATGAAAGCAGAGAAACTGTTACTTTCTTCCTATATCCTGGCACATAGCACAGGACCTAACCTGTACAGTTAAGTGATCCTCCAATACTCAATCTGACAGCTTCTTTCAAGAAACTAAATTGGGTATATGTTTGATATCACCCTGTTGAGGTCTACATGCATGAATACAGTCAGTGGGAATGAGTGAATGGGAACAACTTACTGAGAGCTTGAAGAGTTTATCAGGAAAACATGATCAGTTCAACAGAAGTCATGACCAAAAATTCTGATTATCTATTTCCTAATATACAACATTTCAAGATTTAAGAAACTTTGCAAATGGCAAATGTGTCTTTTATACTCCTGAAAGCCACTGAGCTTGCCATAGACAGAAGAGAAAAATAAGAAAGTTCTCCATTTGTACATGTTCCGCAACCTTATAATTTTCTTTCTTTATTCATATATATGTGTATATATATATATATATATATATATATATATATATATATATATACACACATATATATGTTTCTTAGGTGCAAGGTAAAATAGTAGATGGGAAGATACTAATAACTTCACTCTTCAAAGGGTGTGGTATTTTGGAAATCCTATCCTATGTATGATTCCTCTGCTTCTAGAATCCCAAAGACATAATATAGTCCTGAAGACCTTTCCTAGGCCACTATCCACCTCTTTATCTCATTTCACTTGTGTCATTTTCTCAAACTCCAAGTGCTCTTCATCTTCATAGAACACATGCTGGTGCCCCAAACAGAATATTCTTTCTTCTAAGCTCTGCCAGTTAACTCCTGCTGTTTCTTCATATCTTAAATAAATTCTAAAGAAATGCTGGAGGAACACTTTACTTGTCCTTCCTCTTCATGTCAAATATGTTATGATATGTTCTCACTTTTCCACACAAATTCTTATTCTAAACACAATAGCTCTTTACATTTCCTTCAGTGATTATTTGATCAATGTCTGTTTCCACCACTAGTGTGAAAGCTCTATGCACACAATGAGAGTACTTAAAACAAGTATCGAAAGAATATGAAAGTGCAAAACCAACAGGTGATACCTCCTAACCGTACATCTTACTGGGTTTTAAAATCTGGATTTAGTCTATTTAACAGCAACAATTTAAAGTCAAACAAACAAAAACTGTGAACAAATGGATCGTTTATGATAAATGCTTCACATTAGCTCAACATGCAGAGTGGATTGTATTTTTTATTTATTCATGAATGTTTGGTACCATACAAAATGGACTATGATCTACCTCATACGTCTACTATTCAGCTTATCTCCTTTTTAAAACTTTGTTTCTAAGTTTGTCCCATTCTTTCCCTTAACCCTATGCTAACACCTAAAGATTAGAACTAGTAGAAATCAATAATAACGCATAATCAGTTATAATATCATTTGAACTTTTGAATTCATTCATTTATGCTTATATTAACACACTCAAAAATCAAATATTTAGCACCTACGATACCAGATACCATATGGATAACAAGAATGTCTTGATATACTAAGCACATAAAAAGTTCTTATTCTCCAGCACTCCTTGATTTAACTTAGAACTTAATCACATAAATAGTTGCAACAAAGCCAATGTGATGAATCATGGTAGCTGCTTAAACTAAGTATGAGAATTTCAGAGGAAGGGATCATTGCTTGTAGGACTTCGAGAAAAGAGATGACAGGAAGGTAGAATTTGCATTATTCATTAAGGAACTGGAAAGATTTTGTTGGATTAAAAAAAAATTGGAGCAGAGAGAATGACATTAATAAAAGTGAGGAGGCCAGAGGTCTCAATGGGCAGCATGAGTAATCCAGTTGAACTGATGAGCAAGAATCCAGAGCAATGGAAGGTAAAGCTGGAGAGGAAGATTGAGCTCGTTTGTCAAAGGTCTTGCATTAAGGTGACTAGACATTCTGTGTGCCCATGCCTGTCCCATTTTATACCTCATACATTCTATCTGGTTTAGTTTTTGAAAATGTTATTTTTTAAATAGAACTTCTTTGTAAGTTTACCAAATATTAGAACCAATTTATTAATCAATCAATTAATACTTTAAAACTTATGTACTTTTATAGCTTTAGTACCTCATTTGGCTTATAGGTTGGTCTCTGCTTAGAAAATAAATCATAAAACTCTGCTAGCAAAGGTGTTTCTATTATCGCTTATTAGGAGTGAGACAATAGGGACACCCTAGTGGAGCAGTCGGTTAAGCATCTGCCTTCAACTTAGGTCATGATCCCGGGTCCTGGGATTGAGTTCCACTTCAGGCTTCTTACTCATCGGGGAGCCTGCTTCTCCCTCTGTCTGCCTCTCCCCCTGCTTGTGTGCTCTCTCTCTCCCTCAAATAAATAAATAAAATCTTTTTAAAAAAAGTTAAAAAAAAGAAAGAAAAGGAATGAGACAATGAAAAAAAAATAACCTCTTTAAGCCTGTTCCTCATGGGTTAATTAATAGCCTATACCACATCTTAGAAATTAAATATAAAATGTGAGGACATTGTTGTACTCAACATGCATTAGTTTTCTGGTTTCTTTTTATTAAAAAAAAGAAAAAACCTCTAAGTTCCTATTACCAAATATTTTTCAAATTCAGAAATAAAGTCAGTTAATACATAGAATATTTTTCTAAATAACTATATTTGTAGCTGCATTTATACAAATGAAATTCTGTATTTATAAAAATGGAATTCCATGCTCAAATAGATTTAGTTAAAAATATATTTCATCATCTGTTTTGTTATGGCCTGAATGTTTATGCCCACCCCCCCATTCATATGTTGAAGCCCTAACAGTGAATGTGATAGTATTTGGAGGTGAGGCCTTTGAGAAGTAATTAAGTTTAGATTATGCCTCAAGGGTGGGATCCTCATAATGGAGTTAATGCACTTATAGGCAGGGAAAGAGAGAGATCTATGAGAAAAGGCCATATGAGCACACAAAGAGGAGACAGCAGTCTGCACGCCAGGAATCTGCCCACACCTTGATCTTGCACTTCCAAGCCTCCAGAGCTGTGAGAAATAAATGTATGTTGTTTAACCCACACAGTACAGTCTATGGTATTTTTGTCATAGCAGCTAGAGCTGACTAAGACAATCTTGGATAGTACCATGGATAAACTTACTAAAGATTCACAATGAACATTACCCTATTACAGGCTTTGAAGTGTTCTGAAACAAATTTATTTAAACTTTGGTAACTCCATCTGCCAAATCTATTAGATCATGGAACTCTTTTGCCAAGTAAAATAAAAAGACATCATGTAGGAAAAAAAAAAAAAAAGTATCCCAAATTATTGTGGGAACTATTGTGAGACTTATTCCAATGTTGATTTCTACTAGTATAAATAACCAGTTAATTGGACATATTAATAGTCATGAATGCAAATGATTAGCATTTTATTTGTCTATATTCTATGTTTCTGAGTGGTTTTTGCGGGGTAGGATAGATGGGATAATTCATCTCTAGACTTTAGCAATCATAACACAATGAACCTGAACTGAAGTGCATTCAAAGTACAGTTTATCACATCCCTTGCTGTCAAGGAAGTGAATATATAAAAATCCTCCAGAACTGATAGCTCTTTTCATTTCTCCCAGCTATTTAAAGAAATAAAATTTCCAATTGCCCATTGCAGTCTATTCCGGTGGTATCCCTTTCCAGAGCAGTCCTCAATTGAGATGTTTTTGCTAAAGGTTCCACTCAACTCTACTGCTTTTATTCGAGTGCATTCCTTTGTGTTTGGTCTGTCACAGACACCCAGAACAACTGCTGAGCCTCCTTCTCATAAATGTTTCATATACTTGACGACAGTATTTATCCCTTAGTTTCCGCATGTTTGGATTTTATTCAATATCTTTTTGGTTGATGTGGAGGAAAGGGAGATGGCACTTATGTTTCATACTCCACATTGCTGCCAGCTCTATCGAAAACACAAATTGATAATGTCAGTCCCTGCTTAAAATCCTCTAGTGATTTCCCACTGACTCCAAAGTTAAACCCAACCTTCATAACATAGGCCAAGAGACCTTTCGTCTTGCCTCTGCCTGACATTCTGCCTGAATTCTTAATAATAATCTACTTCCACTCCAATCCCAGCCACACCAGAATAATTTGTGTAATAAGCCATGCTGTTTACATCTTTATCCTTTTGTGTGATGCTGTTTTCTCTACCTAGAATGTCCGTCCCTGCCTTCTTTAGTTTAATTACCACACATGCTGTAAGACTTGGCTTAAATTACAGTTAAATGAAATATTTTTTGTGCCCACTGGGCAGACGTGCTCACTCCCTCTAGACTGCCCCATGTCTGAGCTGATTTCTTTTGTTGATCTTATAACCTTGAAGTGTAATTATGCATTCACCTGCATTTTTCCTCTACTGCACAGTGACAATGTTGACAACAGGGTATGCTTAACCCACACTTTCAGAATGACAGCTGATGAAGGTGACAGGATTGTTTTTCTCTTAAAACCAGAATTCCAGGGATAGGTAGTCCAAAGTGAGTACTGCAGCTCAATGACACCAACCGGGAGGAAACCTATCTCACTAGCTTTCAGGTCTCCATCATTATCCTAATTGCCTAGTAGCACAAGATGGCTTCTTCACCCCCAGATATCACATCCACAGAATTGGGAAGAAAAAGGAAGGAAAGAAGAGAGAAGGTCCTGGAGTTGGCAACACGTTTTCCTAAAAAACCTACAAGACTTCCACTTACATCTCGTTGCCATAATTGCATTACATATCTATTCCCTTGTTACAAGAGAGTTGGGGGTGTTGTGTATTTTGGACTGGATGTATTTTTTCCCTTAAGAAAGTAAAGGTTTGGGTAGCAAAGAGGAAAGGCAGATGATGTAGGTCTCTAGCAGGGTTTGCTACAGAGATTTCTTCTTCAGTGCCTTGAATTATACTTACTAAATACTAGGTACTCGATAATTGTTAGATAAATGGGAATAAAAAATAACCCAAATCTAGTTGTTTTTTTTTTAAAGATTTTATTTATTTATTTGACAGAGATAGAGACAGCCAGTGAGAGAGGGAACACAAGCAAGGGGAGTGGGAGAGGAAGAAGCAGGCTTCCAGCGGAGGAGCCTAATGTGGGGCTCGATCCCAGAACATGGGATCATGCCCTGAGCCGAAGGCAGACGCTTAAAGACTGAGCCACCCAGGCATCCCCCAAATCTAGTTTTTTTTTTTTAAATTATATACTTACTAATTTAATAGTCCCTAAAACATATGTCTGATTTCTACCAAAGGCTCATAGTTTTGAAGCGATAGTTTCTGTCTTTGCTTTTTCCTTTCTATGGAATTTTAGTAAGGTAAAAGGCATTTTCTTTGCTTTAGACTTCCCTTGTCTTAACCTTGCAGAGTGAAGGCTTTGAATAAAAAAGTTGCCTGTGCAACCACAAATTTTAAACTTGTTATTGAACGAATACATTTCTGTCACTTAATAAAAGGGCACTGACATCATATGCAAAAAAAAATTCTCAAAACCTTTGTGTAGTAATATTCTTCTTTTTTGTTTAATATCACTTTTTGTAATTAAAATGAAAAGGGAGAGAATAAATGTACTTTAAAATACATACATTTAGTTAGAGTCAATACTTGGATAGGCCAGAGAACACAGGTGAAGTTTATTTTACTCTGTTCCCCATCTCCTTTTTTTCCTAACAACTCTCCCAAATCCCATTTATTTATTCATTTTTCCCAAAAAATGTTTGCTGAACATCTACTACTGCTGTCACTGTCTGAGTGCTTGAAATATATTAGAATATTTATGAATAAAGTATATAAAGGATAACTTTTTTAGATCGTCTTTATGTAAACAAACTCTTGTGTAGATCACTTGGACTTTCCTTATTACATAACCCAATGATCAGTTGGGTCATTTGAACTGTCAGGAATATTTTGACACATGTCTGATCACCACTCCCATCTTAAAATACCCTCTCTATGTGGCTTCCAGGACGCTACTTTCCCTTTAAGTCATCCTGCCTCATTGTTTATACTTCTCAGTTTCTTTTTTCAGTTAGTTTTCATCTCCCCACACCCAAAAATAAATATTAGAGGCATACAAGACTCAAACCTAAGACCTTTTTTTTTTGCTAATCTACTCAGTTTTTTCAGATGATTTTATCTAATGTTATGGCTTTAAGTAGTCTCTACATGCCAACAATTTCACAAATTATATTTTATCTCAATTCTGGTTTTATATATCCAACTCTCTACCTAACATGTCTAGTTGGTGCTGATGGGACATTAGATCTAACAGGTAAAATCAGAGTCCTGTTCACTGTTCACTTACCCAAATCTACTTTGTCCATAGTGGTTCTCATCTCAGTAAAAGGCAATTCGTTGTTTCCAGTTGTGTAGGCCTAAATTCATAAACTCTTCCTTAGTCCTTTATTTCCGTCATACTAACCATCCACCAGCAAATCCTATTGGCTTAAACTTTAAATATTCAAACCCACCCATTTCTCAATATGCTTATTACTACTCACCCTGGTCTAAGCCATCAGTGTCATTTGCCTGCATGGTTATATATTTGCCTGTACAATATATTTGCATAGGCTTTCTAATTGGTCTCCCTAATGCAAACATTGCCCACCATAGTCTCATCTCAACATGGCAGTCAGAGTACTACTAATACAAATGCCTCAGATGTCACTCATTGTTTTAAAACTCTTCAATAACTTTCCCCTCACTTATAGGAAAAGCCAAAGCCCTTTTAATGCCCTATATGTTATACTTATTTTTCTTTTTTAAAAAAATATTTATTCATTTATTTTTGGTGTGGGGGGGAGGCAAAGGGAGAGGGAGAAAGAGTCTTAAACAGGCTCCATGCCGAGTGCAGAGCCTGACATGGGGCCTCGATCTCATGACCCTAAGATCATGGCCTGAGCCAAAACCTACAGCTGGAAACTTAACTGACTGTGCCACCCAGGCATCCCTATCCTGTTGTATTTCTAACTTCACCTGCTATGATGACGCTCAGCTTGCTGCAGGGACACTGTCCTCTTTCTTGTGTCCTGGCCCTTGGGATTCCTAAACTCCTCACTTCAAAGCTCTCTTACTTTCTGTTCCTTCTTCTGGAATGCGTAAATATCTAGCTGGTTCCCTTCTTCACTTTCTACAGTTCTTTGCTCAAATGTCACCTTCTCATTGATAACACTTATAATATTACCAATGAGCACCCCACCCTGAACTTGGCCCTCTTCCTACTTATTTTGGTTTATTTTTTCCTATTACATTCATTAAAACGCAACCAACAAACCAAACATATATTTATGGTTGCTCTGACTTATTGTCTGTCTAGCCATTCTAAATGTCAACTTCATGATGGCAGTAACTGTGTCTGTTTTGTTCGTTACTCTATCCTTGCAGGTAGAATGGTGCTCTGCATATAGTAGAAAGTCAGTAAATATTTTCATTTAATAAGAGTAGATGAATAAATCAAAGCAAAATACATAGAAACATTATAATATTTTCTTAACAAAAACAACAAGCAGTCTTCTACATTATGAGTATTATATTTTTGCCCATAAATGATTCAAATCAAAAGACATCAGGAAGTATTCAAATTCGATGTTTCATAAAGCTATAGTCTACCTTTCTCTTTTATTAGATGGCTAGGACTCAGGTATACAACAGTGTACAAAAATAGAAACTGTATCTATCAATAATCAAAAGAGGACAATCAAAGAAACATGTGCTGACTAAATATGTCTTTTCTCCTTATAGTGTCTATCACAGCTTAAATATTACTTTAGTTTCTATGGTCTCATAGGTTATAATTTTCTTTTTATCAGAATAAGAATGTTTTAAATGGCTCCTTTTATGTGATGAGAAGGTATTTGCTGATCATTTAAAATAGCTTACAAAGATAAATATATGTTAAATGGTTTTCTATTTAAAACTTACATAGAAATAACCCTCAAAGACCAGACAGTAATTACTCTTAATAACAAATTAAACTATTACCTGCTTATATTTTTCATTTTTTAGCTTGAAGATGGTCAGAATGAAAAAAACAAAACAAAACAAAACAAAAACCTCAGGAAAAACAGTATCTTCAAAACTGCCAATTTGCATGTTTTGGTAAAGAAATTTCTTTTTTAACATTTAAGGAACAAAATTGCATTAGATGAAATGGAATGAAAGCCACTTATGTTTCTAGTCATTCTATTTAAAATGTAATGATGGTGGACACATGCCAGTGGTTTCTTATTTCACACAGAAAACTTAGATAGAAGAATTATATGTGAGGGACTTCACAATGACCTTTTTTCTTCTCAAATGTGCTCCCCCTCAAACAATTCAACCCACACAGAATTGAGAAAATATGCTTCCAATCCTTCCACTTTGTTGATTTTTGTAAATTGTAATAATTTTTGTAAATTTCTTTCTCTTTGTCTTACTTTTAAATTCCCTGAAGGTTTTTATCATCCCATTTATTAATCAGTAACACTCACAAGTAGTGGAACAAATGTGACAAGGAAAAAACAATTGGTCAGTGCACCCTCACAACTTCCATTTGTGAATGGAGCCTCATATGCTGGTGATGGGGGATTACAACATGCTCTCGGAACTCTCCTGAAATTTTTTCTCTCCACTGAAACTAGCATTCATATTGATAGACAGATAGAGAAAGAGGAGATCCCAAAATTTAGTTTACTCTGGATGCAAAGTTCGGACATTTCAAAAAGTTTTCTTTTTATTGTTTTTAACTCTTACTGAATATCTTAAGCTTATACATCTATATGTTAAAAAGAAAGAATGATCAACTTCAATGTAACATGAAATAATTGTAGGAGTTCTAACATCTGGCCAAAAGATTATTTTACACAAAAATATGGAGAGTCTCATTGTGATCAGTGAATTCCTTGATATAGGGCCCCAGTGGGTGAAAGTTGAGAAAAGGAGCAGAGAGGTTTATTGACCTGGTGAGCAAGGAATAAATTTGGACCAATAAAGCAAAAGGTTTCAACCACTAAAGTCCAAGGAGCCTGACCAGCTGGATGTCATGTGATTTCCTAACTGAATTATCAAAAGATACACAGACATGCCCAGGTAGAAATGACCTCCCCTTTTTAATGTCAGAAACAAATAAAACCCTTCCAGCTTTGAGATTTTCAGCAGAATCAAGCAACAAAAAGGGCAATTATCTATTGCATCCAGGAATTTAGAAGAAATGAGGAAATTGTAATATTATGTACTTCTGAATACCTACGTTTGGGGTATAGGTAAAATAAATAGATAATAGTCCAAATTACTTTCTTTTTTTTCTAGTTTTTTTAAATAATAATTTTTTATTATGTTATGTTAGCCACCATACAGTACATCCTTAGTTTTTGATGTAGTGTTCCATGATTCATTATTGCATATAACACCCAGTGCTCCATGCAATATGTGCCCTCCTTAATACCCACCACTGGCCTATCCCAAAACCCCACACCCCTCCCCTCTGAAGCCCTCAGTTTGTTTCCCAGAGTCTATAGTGTCTCATGGTTCATTCCCCCTTCGGTTTACCCCCCCTTCATTCTTCCCTTCCTTCTCCTACTGATCTTCCTACTACAAATTAAGTTCTCTGAAGATGTTACTCATCATCAAACTGGTCCACACTGTCAGGATCCTCGATGGATCCCTTAGTTCCTTGTAGAAGGTATAAAGCCAGCTTTTCTCCTGACACCATTTTAAGGTCCTTTCTTCTGTAAAGTACTTTTTTACAGTCTTTCTTTATAGCTTTGTCCTCCTTACAAACAACATCTCATTTTAAAATAATGTGTTAATTTAGTTAAAACAAGATTTGCTGATTGAGGCACCTAAAATCCTAGGAAGTCTGACCTTTCCCCAGGTCATAACCAGGCCCCCAAAACAATTAAACTGTCAGCTTTCTGAGAGCGAAGACTATGTCTTCTGGCCTATACAATGTAACACACACACACATTCTTGAAAATTGTGGTTGAGAGTTAATTGATTCCAGGATAGCCACATAAAATAAACTTCTTCTAGGACATCAAGATTACAGGGTTTGATTTAGAACATACTGAAAACTCTGATACACTGGCACAAACAGAATAAAGCAGAATCTCTTTGTTTTGCAGTAAGATCAACACCTGCAGAGTTAGACTCAAAGTTTGCAAGATGTTGGAGTAGATGTAGGGAGGTCTTTTTTTTGCTCAAATCTCTTGAATTTGTATTTCCAGGCTGCCTACAGAATTGATGTTGAATTTCATATGGTTTCAGGAAGTCAAGAAGACCTCCCCAATATTCTTTCTCTTCCAGACCTCCCCTTGACCATTCTTTCACTCCTAAAGTTATTTAATAAGGCAACACTTTGAGCCATTAGTGGTGAGGCTTAAATGAAAATGCAACTGGAAGAGTCTATTGACATAAAACCACCTTACTCTATAAAAGGTATATTGGACATTTCCTAGGAAAACATTCTAATGGGAGACAGGAAAAGCCAGCATGTAGATTTCTTACAGAACACATGGCACAAGATGTGTGGTGTTTTATATTTTCTCTTCGACTCAACTCTTCCTGCTTTCTTGAATCCCCACTGTAGCCTAGCAGTCTACTTGAAATCATTTTGAATAACCTACCACAAGAAGAGAGTCCCAGTCTTTAAGGAATCTTTACTCTGAATGGGAATACAAATTTAAAAAAGAAACAATTTAAATCACAGAATAAGCATAACCTCAATTGTATTTAATTCAATTTTATCTATTTACAAATGTGGAAACCAAGGCTTAGTAAGGTAAGTGACTTCCTCAAGAAGATATGTAAAGATAAACCTAGGTTTTATCCTCAGGCGGACAAGGAAGAAAAATACACAATAATGAATAGAGAATTATTTTATTTATTCTCAGTTTTCAAAATATATTTACACACACACACACACACATTTTCCCCTTTATGATAGTGTTTTGGTGTAATAGTTACTTGGCCACTAAAACATAATTAATATCTTACAAAATATTGTTCACATTCTATGTGCCCTAAAAATATCTGTGCTGAATAAATTAGTGAATGAATAAGTTAACGAACTTGGGGAATAAAATATTTTTTTCCAAATAACTGATCAAATAATTACTTTAAACTTCAAGCTGTGTAAAATGTATTTTGATGGCTAACAATATTGGACAACAGGACTTTCATTCTTATCATTGTATACAATTTGTTTTGCACATATAATTAAGTTTTTCTGGCCTCAATTATAAAATCTGTGTGAACCACATATCTGTACCTTGTTTTATTGTCTGTGTTTATATTAAGAATGGAGAGAGATAAGAAATATAATGTCCCTTGGCAAATGACAAAATGTTGCAAAATAAAATAAAGAGGACGAGGTATTTTCCGCTTTCTAGAACTATCTGTATGTGACTCTGAAATGCATGTCAGGTTAACTTATTCTGTTTTGTACTTTCTCTTCTTTAGCTTTGACCATCCACCTTGTTGCTCATAAGTTTGTTTTTGGGTGGAAAAAGAAGAGCTCTTTTCCTAATTTTGAGAGGAAAATGGATGGGAAATAACAGAAGGGCATTTTTCTTCGGTGACTAGACATTCAGTGAACAAGCAGGTTGTTTTGACAGATGAGCTAAAGGTCTGTCCATCATAGACGTGGGAGGTCCTCACTCCTCTGACTGCTGAAGGAAAAATGCTGAAAAACAGCCAGTGTGTAGATTGATCAAAAGAAAACATAGGCAAAACTGTTCAAGAAAATAAGACCTAGCATAGAGACTGCTGGTGATAAAATAAATGATGTTCTATGTGAATAAATGTGTGCTTACATAATTCTATTATTTATGATCCTTCTTTGGAGAATACTTACTATGTTTCAGTCTGCTTGTTCTCACATAAAACATGCACCTGGTTGTAAACTTGGCCGGAATCATAATGATATCCCAAACCCTTGGGGTTGTTCTGACCCTTCCTCTCACCATGCCTTTGGCTTTGGCCATATCCTATTCATTTCTCCTCATCTCCCTTTTCTCACATCCTCTTTGCTCGACTTCCTCAATACACTATTGAATAGAACTCCTTAGGCATTTGATTTTGGGAAAACAGTCAAACACCTTTTGTCTGTGTGTGTAAAATGAATCTAGCAAAAACTTCTCTACTGACTTTGGAGGCTACCTTTTTTTGTTACCCAGCTTTACTGAGATATTTTTACCAAAAAAAAAAAAATTGTAGATAGTTCAAGTATACAGTGTTATGATTTGATATATATACACAAGAATATAAAAGGATGTGAAAAATTTCCTCCCATTGAGTTAAATAACAGATCTGTCACCTCACATTTTCACCATTTTGTGTGTGAGAACATTTAAGTTATATTGTCATAGCTAATTTCGATTATATGATACTGTGTTAACTATAGCTACTACTGTTATACATTAAAGCCTCAGAACTTATCTTAAATTGAAAGTATGCACCCTTTTACTAGCTTTTCATTATTTCCCCCACCACTTAATCCCTATCTGTTTCTATGAGTTTGACCTTTTTCTTTTTTTTAATTCCACATATGATACCATGGAGTATTTGTCTTTCTCTATCTGACTTATCTTGCTTAGCATAATGTTCTCCAGGTTCATCCATGTTGTTGTAAATGACAGGATTTCCTTCTTGTTAAAGGCTGAATAATCCATTTTTTTTAATACACATCACATTTTCTTGGGCTATTCATCTGTTGACAGACACTTAGGTTGTTTCCATATCTTGGCTATTGTGAATAATGCTACTGTGAACATGAGAGTGCAGATATCTTTTTGAGATAACGATTTCATTTCCTTTGAATATATACCCAGAAGTAGGGTTGCTAGATAATATGGTAGTTCTATTTTTAATTTCTTGAAGAATCTACATACTGTTATTCCCACCAACAGTGTATATGGGCTCCCTTTCCTTCATATCCCTGCCAGTATTTGCTTTTTCTTGTCTTTTTGATAATAAGCATCCTAGCAGGTGTGTTTCTATAGACAAATGGAACATCAGAAAGAGAAACTAAGAAAAAAATTCTATTTACAATTGCATCAAAAAGAATAAAATACTTAGGAATAAACATAACCAAAGAGGTAAAAGATCTGTACACTGAAAACTGTAAGACATTGATGAAAGAAATTGAAGAAGACACAAGTGGAAAGATATTCTGTGTTCATGGGTCGCAATAATTAATATTGTTAAAATGTCTATCCTACCTAAAGCAATCCAGAGAGTCAGTACAATCCCTATCAGAATTCCAATGTCATTTTTCACAAAAATAGAACAAACAACCCTAAAATTTGCGTGGAACCACAAAGGAGTCCAAATAGCCAAAGCAATCTTGAGAAAGAACAAAGCAGGAGGCATCACACTTGCTGATTTCAAAATATATTACAAAGCTGTAGTAATCAAGAGTATGATAGCGGCATAAAAACAGACACATGAATCAATAGACCAGAATAGAGAGCTCAGAAATAAACTGAAACATATATGGTCAATTAATTTATGACAAAGGAGAAAAGAATATACAATGGGGAATAAGGACAGTCTCCTCAATAAATGGTGCTGGGAAAACCAGACAGCTACACACAAAAGAATGAAACTGGATCACTAACTTACACCCTACACAAAAGTCAACTCAAAATGGATGAAAGACTTAAGACCTGAAACCATAAAACTACTAGAGAAAAACATAAGTGGTAAGCTCTTTGACATCAGTCTTAAGAATAATTTTTTTGGATTTGATAACAAAAGCAAAGGCAACAAAAACAAAAATAAACTGGTGGGACTACATCAAAATAAAAAGTTTCTGCACAGCAAAGGAAACCATCAACAGAATGAAATGGCAACCTTTGGAATGGGAAAAAATTATTTGCAAGCTTCATATCCAATAAGGGGTTAATAGCCAAAATACAGAAGGAATGCATGCACCTCAAGAGTAGCAACACAGAAACAAATTTAAAAATGGGCAAAGGACCTGAATGTACATTTTTCCAAAGAAGATATGCAAATGGCAACAGACACTTGAGAGGGTGCTCAGCACTGCTAATCATCAGGGAAATGCAAACCAAAACCACTATGAGATGACATCACCTCTCACCTAAGATATCTTTATCAAAGTGATGAAAGGCTATTGTAAGAAATGTTTCAGAGGTTGGAGATGCCTTATAAGAGAGTAAAATATTGTATTATAAGAAATACTTATTCTTTTAGTTTGTTATCTGATAATAGGAAACATTGTACTGAATCACCAAGGCAGATATTTCCAGGTTTGTTAAAAGTGAGTGCTTGTCCTATCTGAAATGAATCAGAATTGAGGGTACAGTTAGTGGCTGGAGGAGAGAGAAGTTTACAAGTTGCCCTTGGGTTAAGTCTAGAGTTTGTACTTATTGATCACAATCTCTAATCAAATGAGTGAATTGGAAATAAAATAAAAATGTCATTAACATCTTTATATTGTGTATCATGTACCAAGAGCAGAGAGGTGTGGTGACTTGCTTAGAGTTACGCAACCATTTATAAGAGAACCATTATTGTTAAAGAAATACACAAGGAAGTGAAGTGACTGAACCTTCAAAAATGTTTGAATTCAGTAGAGGACTTTTCAGGTCTTTTTCCCGTTGTCCTTATTGAAAGTCCAATTAAAATTGGCTTTTTAATTTTTTTTTTCTTTTAAGAAATAAGTTGGGAATGCCTGGGTGCCTAGGTTGGTTAAGCATCTCCCTTCAGCTCAGGTCATGATCTCAGGGTCCTTGCTCAGTGGGGAGCCTGCTTCTCCCTCTGCCTGCTGCTCCCCCAGTTTGTGCTCTCTCATTCTCTCTCTCTGACAAATAAAATCTTTAATAATTAAAAAGAAATGAGTTAGTTCTTCTGAGTGGTGTTAAAGTGATTTCACTGTTGAGCATAGCTGGATCCAGGGCCCAAATTAATCTTTGCAATTTAAGGATTTACTCTTAGGTAGGTTTTACCTAGGTCACTGTTCAGGATTTATGTTTTGTTATGGGTAACAAAACCTACAAGAAAGTTTAAGAAGTATGGCTTTTCCCACATAATTTAGGCTTAATTCTCAGTAATGACTCTACTGGTTTGTTTGGGTTATGTGCCCAATCGTGAGTAAATTATGGTGACCAAGTCATTTGTATACCCTGATTGGCTGAACCAGATTGAAATGCCTATTACTGTTGCCAGACAATGAAGGATCCCACAGCAAATAAGAACACCAAGAAAGGGAGACTGATGGTTCCCAGAAATCTTCCTGCCCCTTGTTAATTGCAGAACTGATGATTTCCCCGGTCTAACTACCACCAGCATCCCTAAGTTCAGGGGATACCTAAGTGGAATTTTCATCTTAAGGGGAGGAAAAGAATATTTGACTTGATGGATTTCTACCTTGCACAACAATATATTCTTTTGATATTCCTTAAGGAGGTCAACTCTAGATGAATAATTAACCCTAAAAAACTGCATAATTGATTGCAGTTCTTTAAATGTAAGTCTAAATTTTTTAAATGCAATGGATGTTGTTGCCTACAGTTTTTGAGTTAGTCTTTAGTGATCCTTAAAACACCCATCCTAGGTTTATACCCATAGTAGTTACTCAGTCAATGGATGATAAATTTGATGGAGTCATTTTCTTCAGCCACATATATTCTGAGAATTGTTAAAGAAATAGCTATGTGTCTGTATGTAACTCAAAAGAAAGAGAAGAAAAGAAAAGAAGAGAAAAGAAAAAAGAAAAGAAAAGAAAGGAAAGGAAAAGAAGAGAAAAAAAAAGAAAGGAAAAGAAAAGGAAAGGAAAGATAAGACAAGAAAAAGGAAAAGAAAAAAAAAAAAAAAGGAACGCTATCCCCCACCCCAAAATACCTTTAAGAAATGAAAGCAAGTCCTAACGGATGAGAGGTTTCTATCATCCTGATGGGTATACTTAGAATGATTGCCATGACTCATTAACAGATTATAATCAATTCCATGTTCATAATAATAGCTTAACAATATTAAAACTATGAAATTGAATATAACAGAATAAAATAGAATAAAACCGGTTATTCAGAGTGGGGTAACGCATTGTTTCATGAGATTTTATTTCACGTGTTGTTTGTATGTCTGTGTATATACTAGGCCACACTGCAAAATGTCTCTTTCATTTCATTTCAAAAAAGTTTGAAAAACGCCACCCTCAGAGTGATGGTATGTGTTTGCTTTGTCAGTGTCCGTGGTTTATGCTGTCAGCTGGTAGCACAATCAGAGAGCAACATTGACACCTAACATATAACCATATTTGGCAGATGAAGACCTTGGAGACCATGTGCCACATATGAATCCAGCCTAGGCAGGTTTTCAATTTGCCCATAATGTGCTCATTGGTTTGGAACTCTGTGGATGTACGTGTCCTTTGGTATGGACGGATTTGTGTGATTTCTTGTCAAATCAGTGTTTATTGACTAAAATCTATTTTGTTGTTTTGTCCCAGAAATCTATATTGGCACCGCTCCCTGTGGATATTTGGCTAGTCAGTGGCAACCAGACATGCCAGCTAGAGTTTTTACTGTTTTTATGGTGCCAGCTGCTTTCTTGGCTTGGGTTTCTTTTGTTCAGATTGTAAATGAGGGCAAGACACCCAAATCCACCCCAGTGTGCTCAGTGGGAAATGACAGGAGCCCAGTAGCTCAAGGCTAAGCAGCAGGAGCTTTCATGAATGAGGGGTCAGATATAGTGGTGGCTGTAAACGTGGAACTGTGCTCATGGATGTTACTCATAAACGTACTGGAGAAGTGTGTGTTTGAATGTGTGTGTGTGTGTGTGTGTGTGTGTGTGTGTGTGTGTGTGTGTTTGGGAGAAATTTTTTTTTTTAATTTTATTGGAAAGTCACTATTTTTAACTAAATGAGATGATTGATTTTGTGAAATGTATAATAGTCATATTACAGAGAAAAAAATCTCTTCTCAGAGTTTGGGTTTTAAGTATGTGATTTAAAAAAAAATTAAAAGTATTCACAAACAGGTTACTCATTAACAAGTTATCCAAGATTCTGTTCTTTTTCTTCTATTCCTAGTGTATGCACTTTGGCCATTCTAAGATTCTTTAGGGCTCCTGCCATATGTGCAATGAGGGAAACAGAAAAACATGAAATTTAAATCCCTCAGATGATATGATTTGTTTGCAGTTCTTATGAAATTTGGGGGATGGCAAATGAATATTGTGCCTATCCTGAAGAGTTTGAATTATCTGTGTGCTTAATGATCTGGGCTTTCAGATTCAGATTATCACAAGTAATTGAGATAGACATGAAGCGTACAAGATGTCCCTTACCTTGCAGTGGTACAGGAAGGCTTTGGGCCAGGGCTACGTATGGCACCAGAGAAAAGAAGCTGCAGTGTGCCAGAGTGGAGGGCTCCGGAGAGCCTGCATCCTCTGGAAGGACCATGTTTGATTTGGGGAGGTCAGTGTTCCTGTTCCACTCACTAGGATGCATTGAAAAGAAAATAGGCTCAGGTTGAGGGGCCATCACAGAAGTCTGTGTAAGACCAGACCTTGCAATGGGTTAGATTCAATTGCGCCACCTTTGGGGGAGAAAATGAAACGAGATAATAAAACCAAAGAAAAAAACAAAAACAATACAAAACAAAAAACCCAGAAGGAGACCACAATGGTAGTAATTAAATAAGGCCAGTATCTCCTTTTGAACTTATTAAAGTATGACTCCCAAATGAAGTTTTGATCCCTGGTATAGAAAAGTTTTCAATTTCACAATTTTTGATAGTGTTGTAATTTTTATACATGCATGAATGGTTCTAAATTCATTTCAAAAAAATAAAATAATTAAAAAAAATAATCGAATAAAGTTCTTTCGGTGCATTCTTCTACAGGAGTAAACTGTAGAAATGTGAGAAATGATACATTATTTCTGCAAGTTATGTTGCTGGTGATGAGTGATTAAAAACAGAAGGTAGCAGTTTATGTCCTGATTTCTAAGCCACATTTCTTCTGTCAATGACTAACTAATATCTTGACCCCAACACCAGAATTTCCACATTGATTTATTTTTCAAGCCCCAATTATGTTGGCTCTTGCTCTTCTGGCCACCCAGGTAGTCTCTGCAAGAAATAGGCTGAAAGGTTAATGGAATCTAATGGGGGTCCCCTGAAGCCATAGTTCTAAGTGCAGACACAGCTGTTAATCCACCAGCAGCAAGACTCCTACCACCTCACCACCACCAACCTCCAGAACCCTACCATCTATTACCTTCACTGTTAATTTTGTACAAGTTTTGAAAATCGCTTATTTCCTGACTCCTACTCTAGATTAAAGCTGAATGTATGATTGCCCTCTGAAAAGTTGACGATACACGAATAATCTTCCGGGTACTCTTCTCCTTGTCTGTATCTAACAAATGGACTTCCTCTGAAAAAATTAACTCCGCCAAAAACCAGAAGAGACAGAAGAGACACACCCTGAGCTCCACCCAGTCTTCAGATCAGATGAGAACTTTCTATTTTTTTTTAAAGAAATACCACAATAATTGCTTTTCTGCTGCCTTGCATGAAATCATGAGACATGGAACATCTGCCAAATAATTCTAAGCCTCTTAACGTGACCAACTACATGTGAGTAATGAAAAGGGATTCAGGAGGATTCTTTCAGTATTGAGATCACAAATTAAAAAAAAAAAAAAACCTAAAAAATCAGCCCATACCTTTAAAGAAAACATTTCTAAGAAAAATGGTGAAGAGTAACAGCATGAATTATACTCACTTAAATATTTAGGAAAATGTACTTTTATGACCACAGAAACACATGTAAAAGTATGAGTGATATAATATTTAATCACCAGGACAGGGACACTTGTACATTTTTTTTAAAAAAACCTAGCAAATGCCCTGTTTAGTTCACATACGAATTAAATGAACCATTCAGAAAAATTTCAAAATATAGAGTCATGAAGGAATCTGTATTCAAAGTCCCAGTGAAAAGAAGAAAAACCCAGCAGTCACATTACTTAACCTGAATGTGGGCCTCAATCTTTTGCAAAAGGATTGCTGTCATCATTTAAGGGTGCAATATCCTTCCAATTTATTTCCAGGCCAAAGCAAAAGCAATGCTGGGGTGTATATAAACATCCACTCACTTTCATGTGAGGGTCTAAGGACAGAGAAAGTGGACCTAATGCTAGTTCACAGTTAACTCTTCAATCCTGACACAACGAGGGTGTTGTGAAAACAGAGACGGGGCTCATGTCACCATGAGATCATCTATTGCAATCTGTGGCCTCCGGCTTCTGGGTATAGGCCCCGTAACATGTGAAGTCCCAAAGTATTATCACCTAGAGGGCAAAACTCTGGCCGTGTTACTCTATTATGGCAAGCAAGCCTGTAGCTGTTCCCAGGGGGCCTCCTTGTCTCTTGTAAGACAAGAAGTCTGCATAACCTTTCTGGGTCATTCAAATGAGCCAGACAATCGTGGGGGTCTCCGCTCTCTGGAGTGCTCAATGCTTCTGCTTGTTTATTTGGAAAATGTGCTTCTTGAAGCTAGGGCTAAGGATCCCTGATTTATCCTTGTTTAGGGTCATTAATAGAGAGAAAATGCATGCCGTTATGGAAGGGAGAGTTGGCCCGCGAGCATTGAACCAATGCATTGCAACGCTGTTTTCTAGCAAGTTTGAGGACTCTCTAGTAAACCCCCAAATCAGAGCAGAGCTTGTTAGCTATAAATACCCTGAAGAAAAGACCTGGGAGATTTAAGCGCATTTCGCCTTTTGTGAGTGTGAATTTAATATTAATGGAGACAACGGAGCTCAGTTCAGGAAATAGTGCCATTGAGTTTGTCTAAGAAGAAACAGAACTACCAGGGTTACATAAATATACATAGATCCCAGTGATACAGCATTTGTAAGAGGGAATTTCCTCCAGCAAGGGGATGTGAGTAATGTAATATAAGAAAATGACTGGACAAGCAATTCAGAATGTGTAAAAAAATACTTCCCTGGAAACCGTGTTTAAGGCAGCCACAATTTTCTGGAAGAAAAAAAAAAAACTGAACTCAGAGGTGGTACTGGCATGTTTAAATTGTTTCTAATCATAAAACATTCAGGTCAGGTGCCTGATTTCCTTGTTCTTCCTGATAAAAAGAAGAACTAAAAACAGTATCTTATTTTTACTGCATACTAGCAGAAATGCACACGGTTTGCCTAGGTTTCAGGCCTAATCTAGCTCTAATTTACCCAATCAATTTATGTTGTTGGCCTCTAACTTGCATTGAGAGATTATTACTCCATTGTTAAATATTAACATTTCCCTACTTTTTCTTCTTCAAGAACCTGGCAATGTATTAAATCCAAGTGCTTTTGTATTCTACTGTCCTCTTTGAGTTGAGAGTGATTGCATAATTAAACCTGGCCTAAAATCAACCATATAAGAGTTGAATGAATACCAAGTCCAACTGGGGAGGATTTACCATATGAATGTTCCTTTCCTAAGACTAAAACACAGGTTAGATTTCCAAGTTTCAGAATGTTGCTCAATGAAAGAAATATGTTGCCCATGAGAAAAAAATAAATCAAATGGTGGTGTAATCTATAATCAAAGGCACTAATGGTCACAAAGCATTCAGAACAAAGGTTTGCTGAGCTAGCAAAGACATGAAAAAAAGTTTAATACATAATTCATTCTAAGTAAAAGGTCTTTATTACCTAAAAGAATAGGAATGCTTGGTGGTTTAAAGTAATATTTTTGTTGTTATTTTTGTTTCATTTTTAAATATTCCTAAGACTAGCATGACTAGATTAATTCTGTCTGTAAAGGGAAAAACCTTTAAAAATATGAACTCTGAGATAGAATAACATCCAATACTCTTTTATTCACTCTAATTTCACAAATTGAAATACATTTTTAAAAGACTAAATTTTCTTTTCTTTCTTTATCTGTTTTTGAGACCATTGCAAATTTTTGCCTGCTGGGGTACCCTTGTATGAAAAAGAAGGGCTTCATCTCTGCTTTCTTGGTACATGAAATTGCTTTACAAAAAATATATGATAGACAACACCAGTGTTGTGAAGGAATCCGATGTCAGTATATGCTTATCTGGGACTTTCTACAGTAGGAAACAACAGTGTCTGTGTGGAGGAAGAAGAAAGGAGTGTTTTATTTGTCCTTTTATTCACAGGTAGGAGACACAGGATATTTATGTGAAAGAAGCTACCCTTGTTTTCATTTCATTGCAAAAACCTTATTCGTTACTCAGCCCTAACACATTAAAAAAAAAAAAAATGCACATGTGGCCTGCATACCAGCATTTGAGTGGGTGGTGAACAGTAAATCTGTGGTATTAGCAGACGGAAGAAAATGGCTAGCATGCAGATTTAAAGAGGCATCTAAGAAAAGGACAGATAAATTACTAATTGTTTTTGACCATGACAAGATAACACGTGTCGTTTGTAAAAATTCCATTCTCCAAGCAGCAGAAATAATTAAGTTCCTTCAGAAGGAAAGCAACAATATGTTAATATTATAAACATTCTAATATCACAACCCAAATGAACCATACTTTTCCTTCTACATTGAGTACTTCAACAACATCATACATTCCTTCATTCTGGTCTGCAAATCTTGTTCCTGCCCACATGTTCTGCCATGACAAATAGAGCCTAATACTCTTGAGGGTAAGGCATGCTTCACTATTTTTATATAAAAGTTTGCCACTCCCTAAATGTGATTCATTCCCAGATGATGATTAATTGCAATATTCAGAGAATAAGAGGATTCTAGATTACTTGAATTTCTGATGTTAACCCTGAGACCATTTTTCTTTCAATTCTTCTTGAAAATTTTCCCAAGAGCATATTTCACTTTTCACTTTCCAATTAGGTAGGGATCTGTGTTCTAGTTCATGCGAGTTTCTAGCTGGCATAGTAACGTAAGCTTCTTCTGTAAAATATAGGGCGATGATCCCTTGAGCTTTTATTTTGATCAGCTTTCAGAACAATGGATGTGCTTCACTATGGAAAGTCTTATGGAGAAAATGGAACTCTTCTCTGGCAAGTTTGAACATTGACAGTTGTAATGTGCCATTATCATGATCATCCATTTCCTTGCGGTGCTAGTATGATAGTAGAGGGTAGGACTCTGGTGCATTTTCAGTAAAGACATATCTATAGTAAATGAGGGGACACTTTGCTGCTGGAAACACAATTACTCAAAGTGGAACAAATATAAGTTACGGGAAAACCAACTGGAATTTTAGAAAACTGAAATAATGGCATGAGAATTATTTTTACAATATAAAGTAAAAATGTCAAATATGACCAACATATAAGCAGAAGTGGGAAGGGTTGGGAAAACCTTACTTTTGGTCGATTTAGTTCTGTTTATATAATACAAGCAAAAACCTTAAGTCTCTGTCCAGAGGCCCATTTACCATTGCTTGATCAGGCATCAGTAAGGCCTGCCAAGAATGATGCCATGGAGCCAGAAGGCTCACTCCAAAACAGTATCCGTGCTGTGCAAGGATTTTTTTTTTTAAATTAGTATTAGAAGAAATGAGCAGGGCAGATAGTACAGAAGAGCACTGTCTTAAGACTCAAGAGATCAAAGTCTAATCCTGGTCCAGTTTGTAAATTGCTTTATGGTCTTGTATGATTTAATTTCACCTACGGGAGTTTCAGTATCATTGTCTAGAAAGAAGAATTCATGATATCTATGGTCCTATGTCAATAGCCAAAATTGGTGCATATCAAAGGTTCATTCATCAAACATTACGATCCTTAATAATATTAGGTTGTCCTCTTGGCATTTGCCTCTTCTATCAACCAGATTGCAGTCTGGTAAGGGAATGGCTTGATTGATTGTTCAAGGGTCCTGGCACAGTGATTTCCAGGTATTGGGGGTTTCCTGTTCTGGGGGATGCTTTACACATGAGGCTGAGTCATTTTTGAAGGTGAGAAGAAGCAAACTGTGAACGAAGGGTGAAGATACTAGATGGGGAAAGCAGAGACCAGGCTCTCTTGTGCCTATAGCAATAAGACTCAATGCAATAAAACCAGGCATCAGAATAGGGGCAGATAACAGGCCTGGTGGCCAGAGCCTGGTGGGTTAAACCCAGGAACTGAAGTAAGGCAGAAAGGAGCCAGGACTTGCTTCAAGTCACAACAAAGAAAGTGAAACAGATATAATGGGCCACTCAGAACGTAGCCTTAACTAGATACTAAGCTGAACTTGTCTCAGATCCCAGATTTTAATGTATTTTCTGTTAACCACCAAAGTTTGAACTAAATGCTGTTTAATCTCTTCTACCAGTGATTTAAATGAGTGAGTGAGGTTGAAGACAGTGCATACAGGGAGAAGCAGTAACTTCTACCCAGCTGGTCCTGACAAATCAATGATTTGCACTGGATGGTCTCAGCCTGCTTGGATCGAGGCAGGCCTTGTACTAGGCAGAGAAGGTGGCAGATTACATGCATACAGGTTGTTGCAAAGACCCATATATACTGATAATTTTATCTTAAAATTACATCAAATGCCTTCATTTGCAATAATTTCTTTTGTCTCTGCAATCATTCTTTAGGGTCTAGCCCTTTTTAAAACAAATATATGGATATACATGAGATGAGCAGTACACACCATGGACACCTTAATATAAATGATTTGATTCAATTGCTTTCCTGGAGAAAAGCAGTATGAGAGCATTTGATATTTGGGGGGGAAATATGATAAATGAGAAGAAATGAAACAGAAATGGGGTGCGAGGGAATACATTTCCAAAGGCAAAAATCTTCTCACTTCATACTTCCCCCCCTAAGAATAAAATAATAATAACAATAATACTCAGGAGTGATTTGAACTTTCTAAAATGGAAAAATGAACACCTAGAGGCTTAAGATTTAATTTGATTCCCTGTTATATACATAGCCTGCCTGTGTGGCCTTAAACTCTAGAGGGCCTAGTAGTTCCTTTTACTAGTCTAGAAGGAAACTCAAACACATCCTTCCCTTAGTCTAATTCCTTTGTGCTGGAGCAGCTCTCTGGGATCCTTGGAAGAAAGGTGCTATGTAAACCATGAGGGTGTGGACGTGGAGCGCTGGGGTGGGGAGCCTGTGAGGTCTTGGATGGAGACTTGGTTTCTCCATGTGCATTCAATTTATAATTTTTTTTCATTTCTGGAACTCAGGAGGCTGATGGTGTATGTTATGAGTCTGGAAAAGCACATGCACGAAACAAATAAATAAATAAATAGCTGCCCTCTGCCATAGAAGTGTGCTGTTTCCTCTGAGATGAGTCAGGGCAAGGCAGGCCAGTACAGAGAGCTGATGTGCCCCCACCTTTCTCACATGATTCATCTCCCTCAGATTTGCTGGCAGAGGGGCAAGCAGGAGAGTCTGAGGGAAGGAAATAAAAGAACAATTCGCTCTTTCGGGTGGGGCTTGTCGTGTGTTGAAAGCTCGCCTAGCAGGAGAGGGACCAGCAAGTCCTTCTTCATTTCACATCAGGCTCATTGACCTCAAGATCAGGCAGTTCAGGGTCACCCTCTTATTTACTTGGGATTCTCTTGAGCCAAATATGCTCAAATCCTGGCTGGAGATTCTGATCTAGACCTGAAAATACCTACTCAGTTGTCCTGTGCCATGCAATTGTTTCTGTGATTTGGGTAAAAAGAAAATGAATTAGTGTGTTTTTTTACTATGATGATCATTAAAAAGCTCACTGAATGATAAAAACTGAAAAAGCAGAATGATACAAATCAGATACATGATGTAGACAGACCTTTAATAGCAGCCTTTCTACTAAAAGGTATCTTGAAAAGTTTGAGTCATATTGCTAATATTTGTAGAAAGGTAAATATAATTAGAAATATAGAGAAGTGAGAAAAGATACGTATTTTAAGGCCTATACTTCTTTTTTAGGTTCATATTTCTTTAATTTGCAATTTTCACTCTTCATATGAAAGGCCTCAGGCAGAAAGTACACAAAAAGTCCCTGTTCTACCAAATTTAGAGAAATGAGGTATAAAATAGAGAGAAGGGAGTCAATAGTGAGAAGAGAGCAGTGTATGGTCCACTGAATAGACTCTGGTCAAATCGTAGGTAATACAAATAAGGTGGCTGGTTTCTTTCTTCCACAAAGAACCTTAAATGAATAAAGAAATGAAGTATTAAAAATGGCTATATTACAAAAACATCTTAGGTAACTAAGATATAATTAGAATAAAAAGATGAACCGGCTTCTTTCAGACTTCAGGAAGACACCCCCAGCAAGACTAGCTTCAGATTCCTGAAAATCTAGGCTGCTTTGGATCACCTTGTACTCCAATTAATTTTTTACATATTTGCAGTTTCAGAAAAGTTTTCTCCCTTTTACTCACTTTCTAACCCTAAATCCCATGCCTCAGCCTGAAAGCCAGTTTATCTCTGTTCAGTGGCAATGGGGAACTCTTACAGAATTCAATTATCTTCGATGTTTCTCAAAAGTATGTTTTTCAGATTACCAGAGTCGGAATCACCATCACCGGGGTGCTTGTGAACTCTGGGTACCCGGCCCAGAATTCTTGTTTCAGGCCTTCTGGAATTTACCTCAAGAATCTCCACTTTTGTCAAGCTCGGTAAGGCAATTTTATGCACAGCAGAGTTTGAGAACTTCTACTAAGCCAGCAGTAAGATATTTCCAGAAAATGTCTCCAACTATGCTTCGAGTCTTAGCCAAGTGACTATAATGATTACATCTAAGGTAGAGAAATCCCTTTGTTATGACATTTTCCTTGCTGGGAACAACCTTGATGAGCTTGCCTTTGGGGGATAAAGGAGTCTGACAGAGGAAATGCCATTGGATTTTCAGACCTGTGGAATAAGCCATCTGAAGGAGAAGAGGCCAAAAGGAAAAGTGAATTTTTAGTGCTTATCACCACCAAATATAGTTGTTCCTAGGAAGCTTAGGACCTAGACCTTATGACCAGATAGTAAATATTTTAGGCTTTGTGTGCCATTCACTCATGGCCACGATCACTCAGTTCTGTAAAAGCAGCAATTAACAATATGCGGAGAACACATAGGTGTAGCTGGGCTCTAATAAAACTTTGTTTATTGACACTGGAATTTGAATTTCATATAATTTTCATGTGATGTTAAAAAAAATCATTTAAAAATGCAAAAAGCATTCTTAGCTCCCTGGGCTGTACCAAAATAAACAGTGGACAGGATTTAGCCCAAGGGCTGTGGTTTGCCAATCCCTGCCCTAAAACAGTTCTCAAAATTCAAAATCACCTGGAGGGCATGTTTAAACACAGATTACTGGACCTCATTTGCAAAATTTCTGATACTGGAGGTCTAGGGCAGGACCCGATAATTTGCATCTCTAAGAGAAGCTCCTAGGTGGATTCCATCTGTTCCAAGTGCCAGGCAAAATAACGTGGTAGCTTCAAACATCCATCCCATTCTATCAGGAGCATTTTATTCTTTAAAAAGTCCTATATTTGGAAAGAACAAGGATAAATCAAATAAAGTTTTTTTTTTTTTAAGATTTTATTTATTTATTCGACAGAGATAGAGACAGCCAGCGAGAGAGGGAACACAAGCAGGGGGAATGGGAGAGGAAGAAGCAGGCCCACAGCAGAGGAGCCTGATGTGGGGCTCGATCCCATAACGCCGGGATCACGCCCTGAGCCGAAGGCAGACGCTTAACCGCTGTGCCACCCAGGCGCCCCTCAAATAAAGTTTTAAGAGAATATTTTTGCTCAGAAGTTACCGAGAGGCTGGTTTAGACTTATCTGTGGCAGAGGCAGAGGTGGAGATGTGGAAGGTGGAGATGTGGAAGGTTTCTTGGCAAAAGGGACCAGGGAGGAGAAGCAAGTAACAGGGGGACAGGGTGGAGAGCCCTAGTTAGCATTACATTAAGAACAGGTTCCACTGATTCAGGCTGACCTTCAAGTAATCTAATAGAGAGGCTGAAACTGTACCATGTGAATCATTTTTCCTGAATTCCAGGCCCTTATTGTTATTTTTATTATTGAGGAAACAAAAATTATTGTGTGGTCAAGTAATTGGTTGACAGTTCAAAGCAACTACACAAAATCAAAAGCCCAGGCTCTTGTTTTTGGCTTACTCGCTTCACTGTGCTGGATGGAACGAAGGAGCTTTACTTTGGGGGCTTCAGTCTGTGTCTAGAGGTCAAAGAATGAGAGTGAGGAAGTAAAAAGAGGTCTCTCCACCCCTTTATGTTCTGGGGGATTCCTATCCCCATTTATCTCTCTATTTCCTTTGGGACTTATCCTGTCAAGTGTTTTCTCTCTCTCCCTATCTCTCTCTTTCTCCCTCTGTCCCTGTCCACAGTACCTTCCATCTTTTTTTCCCACTGACTTCTAGCATTTTTCCTCCCAAACATGGATAGTCTTAACATTTAACCCTTTACCCAAATACGCTCATTCCTGGGGTTTACACACTAATTAATTTGTGTCTTTCAATAAGAGCCAGCATTTACAAATGTGGGAAGAAATGAATGCCCACCAAATGAGAAAAGCAAAGAAAGGCTACTTAGTCTGAGCTTACAATAGCAAGGGTCTCAGCCCCATCACTTGTGTTTATCACTTGTGCTTTGACAGAAATTTAAAAGCAGACAGAAGAGTGGGAAAGCTTTCTACTAGAAAAAAAGGGAAAGTTTTAGGGATACCCTGACTGGAGGCTGTTGGTACAAGAAAACTCTAGGTTAGCTAAGCAGAAGCAGCAAATCCTGTATGATTAAGGGTGCGATTTGACTTTCTGTAGTTGGTCCTAATTTGGAAGTGGGGGCAAAAATTAGGGAGGCTGTCCATCAGAAAGAACAATTACACATTTGCAGCAACATGGACAGGACTGGAGGAGATTATGCTAAGTGAAATAAGTCAAGCAGAGAAAGACAATTATCATATGGTTTCACTCATTTATGGAACATAAGAAATAGGAAGATCAGTAGGAGAAGGAAGGGAAGAATGAAGGGGGAGTAAACAGAAGGGGGAATGAACCATGAGAGACTGTGGACTCTGCGAAACAAACTGGGGGCTTCAGAGGGGAGGGGTTGGGGGACTGGGATAGGCCGGTAATCGGTATTAAGGAGGGCACATATTGCATGGTGCGCTGGGTGTTATACACAAGTAATGAATCATGGAGCATTACATCAAAAACTAAGGATATACTGTATGGTGACTAACATAACATAATAAAAAATTATTATAAAAAAAATTAGGGAGGCTGTCGATTGTTAATCAAGTTCTAGCCATTTGGGGCTGATTGTTGATGGAAGTCATTGTTCAGCTTTGAGGACTGTCACCAGAGATAATAATCAGCCTAAATGCAAGTCTGACCTTACCAGTCTGGCTTCGTAGGCTGTTTATTGTAGATAAAGGGGTTAGTTTCCTGGGCAAGTGGACCATTGTCTCTTCTATGTATTCAAGCTCTCATAAATAAATAGTTTACACAATAACCTCCACTTCTTCACCTCTTCTAGCTTACCCCTTTTAACTTTCCATAATCTGGTTTCTGCATTACATATGCTAATTAGGCAATTCTCAAAGTGTGTTCCTCAACACTTTGGCCCCACAAGACTCTCAATATTAAAAGGTTAGTGGCAAAAAAATAATGGAAAACAGAAATCTATTTCGGCTCTATGCTCTGCACTGCAAGCTCCAGAACCTAACTGGCATACTAACAGCTCTGAGAAGAAATTGAGGGAGGAAACACTTGTAGTTTCTCAAAAATACTTGATCAAGGAGTCCCACTCTTGTTTTATATATTTAAAATAACATCGATTATACAGTTATATTTAATATAGACATGAAATAGTTTCACAGTATTTATCATCCAGCTACATCTGTACTTAATACTTTTTAAGAAATGCTACCTCCAGGAAAAGTGCCAGTCTAGTCACCATCACTTCAAGAGTGTCACAAAGATCAAAAAGGGTTCCTTAGACCTCTTTCTCCTTTACCTTTGCATCATGTGACACTGTTGGCATAAACCTGTTGAAGTACTAAACTTCCCTTAGCATGGTATGTCTTTGCTCAATTGTTGATCTCTTTGTTGACTTATCTCTTAGTTATTCACATTCTCCACTTTGAAGAATTAATGAAAACTAAACTCACCATGTTCTCTATATTCTTATTCTCTTTATGAGTTTTCTTTAGGAGAACTCAATGTGTCTCCTTTCTCTCCTTTTCCTTCTCTTCCCTAGTGAGGGGGCTGAGGCTAAAAGTGAAAGACAAAGAATAGTCTATGTTTCCTAGGGGTGGAATTTTCAGAAGGTCAGAATAATAAGAGTGTGCAATTGCTTTTCTCTTCATTGCATTTGAAATGGTAACCACTTAAGGTTGGTTTTCATAGCTTCCTTTACCCCACCCCTGTCTTGAATACTCAGATTGGCTGGTTCTGCCTTTGGTATTGTGGCTGAACTCTTTCATAACCTTTGTCCCTGCCTCCTTTTTCCTGTACCTGGGACAGTTTTCCTTGATATTATAATAAGAGTAGACATTTCAATTTGGAAGTCTAAGAAGTGGACTAATTAGAGTCTCTGGATCTAATTAGCTCTGTTAGCAATGAATATCTATATTTGGTGAGGTTAGGGTAGCTAGAAGGAACAGGAAAAAGGCTAAGTAAGGATTAATTTAGGTAAAGTAAAGTTTAGATAAAGGTTAGTTTGTGCTCTCTTCAGCAGCACATACACTAAACAAGGTTAGCTTAAGTAAAAGTATCTATTATGCATTCCAATCTAGCTTCTGCATTAGGGTTTGGATTGCAAGTTCCTGTTACTAAGAAAATGCTGTTTTACTTTCTGTACCAGGAAGACATATATATATACCTTGAAGACCTCACAGGGAAGAGGAGTGAACCAAGCTAGGACATGTATATTGCTGAGTCCCTGACCTAATTAGCACACTTTTCCCACCAGTATCCCCAATGATATTTATTCTTCTTCTCTAGTCTGAACACCATCTCCAACTGTTAGTATGATTTCAAGTTTATCTTACCAGACTTGCTTACACTCACTGTATCACCTTTTCCCTCAAATTGGCTTCCACGCTTAATGTATTTACCTACCTATTTCTGTCAATGATAATATTTTTCCTGGCCAAAGGGTTTCAGATCTCAGTATTAGCATGGGTCTTTTGTCTTGGTTCCCCCTCCCTCCCCTGTATTTGCCAATGACCCTCATTCAGGTAGCTAACAAAGCATGCTGATTCTAAGTTTACTAACATCTCTTCCCCTCTCTCCCTGTAAACTATCCCCAACCCAGTCCAGTGCTCACTCTTGAATTTGCATCATTAGAAAAGCCTCATTGAAGTCAGCTCTTTGAGTCCAGTTGGTATATGTGAAGATACATAACTTCATAATGGAACTCCTCCCTTTTGTGCCCAAATACATCACAAATTAATCATGACTTTCTTTACCACAGAAAGCAGCTGAAAAATATTTTTCAGTATGCTGCAATCAGCACCAATACAATGGTCCATAAAATTTGAAAAAGATGGGAATCCTTAGCAGCAAAGTATGCAGAAACTGAGGGAAGGGTCTCATAGAGCTGGTAAAGGAAAATCAAGAATATCTGTGTAGGACACACAGCATTCACTACAAAGGATTGTTTTTACCCCAGTATGACAGATGAGGTAAAGGAGACTTAGAGTAAATAATTCCTTAAAGGTCAGTCGACAAGTGTTGTTTTTCCCTGAGGGCAAGGAGTTGTCTGTTTTGTTTGCTGCTGTGACTCCATCTTCTAAAACATAGTAAGTATTCAAAAATAATTGTTGAATTACTGAATAAAGGATGCTCCTTTCTTCATCATGAGATTGGCCTAGTCTCTGTGGATCTACCAGTATTCAGTCTGTGATTTTCATCAAAGCTCAAGTCTTGCCAACTCCATTAAGACATTCTTCACCATTCCAGAACTCTATGGTTTCTTATTTTATCAAATTTTATCAGTGAGACACTACCTTATAATATTGTTTTCAATTTTGACATGTGTGTATTTTGTCTCACTGAGATCTGGGGTTCTTAAGAGAAGGTTTTACTTCTTTTGCTATATCACAGGACTTGATTATCCTCTAATTAAAAATATATTTATTAATCATCTACTATGTACCAGAGCCCATGCTAGCCTCTGGGTGCAGAGTGGCTGATAAAATAGACCTCACCCTCAGAACTTACAGGCAAGTGGAAGAAAAGGACATTAAACAAGCAGGTGAACAAATAAAGTCAATTACAGACTGTGATCAGTACTCTGAAGGCAAAAGAACAAGATGATATCAGAGATAGGAACCATTTAAATTGAGTTGTCAGAAAAAGTCTCAGGGGGGTGAGATTTAACTTCAATAAGGAGCTAGCCAGCAGATGAGCTTCCGAGGCTGAAGAAATGTCCTGGGCGAAGGTCCTGGGGTGGGAAAGAGCTCAATATATTTGAGGAAATAAAAGAAGGCCAGTGTTGCTGAAGTACAGTCCAGAACAGAATGAACAGTGGGAGATGAGGCACTCCCTGAATATATTTAAATGATTGATGCTTTATAAGAAAGATCACAAATCAACCACACAACATGGACATTGACCATTCTGGCAGCAAAATCTGTGAATGGTATCATTTCTCTCTTTTTTATTTTGTATTCTCTACTTCTGGTCTCTTTTTATAAAGACGTTTTAATGATTAGAATTTTGGCTTTTAGCCTACATTTTCTGATACTCCTTTGGAAGTCTCAAGCTTTGAGACAGACGGAATTGGATTGGAAATCATGACAGCATAAACTTTAAAAATAATTTCGCTTTTTTCCTATTTCAAAGGAAGAAAATAAAAATATGGAGGAAGAAAATTGTGAAAGAAAGTCAAGATGAATATTAGATCTCCTTTTTCTTTAGTTTTAGCTCAAAAGTAATTTAGAGTAGAACTTCAAACACAATTTCCATACACACTCAGGTGATATTAGAATTATGCCCTATTATACACTGGGTCAAAAACTGGTACAAATTTAAATTAAATTAAATTAAACTCATGATAGAAAGCAAAAAAATTTTTATGAACATTTGTTTCCATGGTAGTATACTCAGAAACTATTATGATCACACAGCATAAAGTTAAACATTATAGAAAAATATTCCTATAGAAAATGAACACTGACTCCCATCCTGCAACGTTCCTACTCTTTACACTTAATCTGTAAGCACAAAATGAAAATAAGTTAAATCAAACAAACCCTAAAACTCACGCACACAAAAATTAGAGTAAAAGTGCTTATTGGCAAGTAATAGAAATCTGTTTCAGAAAAGAAAATCATTTTAAATAACTCCTTTAAAAAAACCAGGACAGGTACAAATTTTCTTGATTTCCCTCATTTTGACCCCTAATATTTCCAAGCCTCATTTTAAAAAAATACTCTATGTCAAATATCTAGAATTTCTATAATTATTTTTGCTGAACACATTCATGAGTGTTTCAGGAAAAGTGATAGGCCTAAAGAATACTGGCCTTCAAGTAGTTAAATATATAGGCATTCATGTTTTCCTAAGATAAATGGTGGATATGAATAAAAGACATCACCTTCATCTGAATATAGTCACTAGGTTGGGATTAGTTAATTGCACTATAAAATTATTACATTCTACAGGATAAGAGACATTATGATATACATTGTAATTTCTAAATCAACATGCCAGTTCCGTAGGGCAGAGTCTCACCTATGTGTATAGTAATGTACACACACTGCTCCACTATTATCAGTGAGATTTACATACAAACTCCTTTTAGTAGCTAAAGGGAAACCTAACTCAATAAAATCATTTCAAGTTTTTAGACAGAAACAGGGATCAGACTACCTTAAGCTAAAGAATGTCAATATTTCACATGTCAAGAGACAATGGATATAGAACATGCTCATACAATGATTTCTTATGTTAATACTTAGACAAAATAAAAAATGAAATGAAATCGCTTTACTGAAAATACTTTCAGAAGGTTCTAGTGACCTTCGGCTTACCTTAGGTAGAGTTTTCTTCTTGGTTCATGTATGATATGCTCGGCCCAAACTTCAGCCAAGGTCATTATTGTTACAGTTTCTATTCAAACACATTTTTAGTCTTTTTACTTAGGAAAAAGACAGAAGGGATTTCTTAGAGGGAAACAACTTGGAAAACGAAGAGAGATCTTTAATTTTAGTTTACACAGCTTACAGTAAAGCTTAAGGTTAAAGCAACAAAACATAGCAAAACCCAACTTGCATCAACAGAAGCAATTGCTTTAAGGTTTCATAAACGAAGAAGAAATAACAGATCTAGTTTTTAAAGTGATCCCAGAACATGCCTGAATCTATTTGTTGGTAGACTACAAGAAAGAAAAGTATTTAAAGGAAAGATTAATTAAAACGTTTCATTTTCTCGAAATGTTTGTGAGTCCTCTACACCAGGAACATCACATTTCACCCTACAACTGGCATCTGGACAGATTCCTAAGTAGGCTCTAGTTGGACAGACAGACTCATTAATTCTCTCTTTATCACAAACCCAGAACATCTGGGTATTGCCCTTTAAAACAACATCAGGTTAAGAAAACAAACCATTTCTCAGACCTGACAAAAGGTTTTGAGTTACAGGATAGACAGTCTTAGGGTGAAGGAATTAATATATTTGGGTATCATATGCAGGCTGTTTAGAAGTTGATTCACAACTTTATAAAATTCTTAATCCCACGCTCTACATTTCTCTTTTTTTCCATCCTTGTTCCCAGATTTTGGCTAAAACTGCAGACAATTATTGTGTTTCAGGGAACAAATAAATTTGAATAAATTAAACTTGATCTCAGAATATTTGGTTAAGAGTTAAAGACCTCACATATTCCAAGCCAACTCATTCTTGGGACAACACTGACCTAACTTCATTGGAAGGGAAGCTTAGTTTGTTCTTGCAGACCATGAACACTCCAGGAAATTTTTAAATTCTAAACTATTATATTTCTAATGATGCACCCAGAAGGTTCTTTATTTTTTTTCTTCTTCAAAGATACATCATGCCCCTCATGAAACATCGTAACTGTTAGAGAGCCAACAGGATGGTTCGACTGTCATAAAAATGAACAAAATTTCTTCGAGCCTTGTATACAGGAAAGAATGTGCTTTTTATTTAATGTTTGCAGTAAAACAAACCTCAGAGACAGCCAGTAGATTCATAGCCTTAACGGAGATGCCAGACCCCTTTGGATCTCATATATAAGTGATATCACCACTTACAAGAGAAAAAATGGGTATTAACAGATCTGAATTGACTGGACTTTGAAGCGTGTGTGTGTGTGTGTTGTTCACTTCAGAGATGTGAGTTTAAATCAGCTTTCCAAAAGTCTAAACCATTTAAAAAAATTTTTTATGATAAACAGAACTTCACACACTACTTTGACAAGATTACAAACTAAAGCTTCCCTTCAGATCGTGAATACAACAACAAAAATAATTCATTGGGTGTTTTTAGATTAAATTGGTACCTGAAGTCAATCCAAATCGAAGCTCTTTGATTTTCCAAATGTAAATAATGTGTAATAGGCCTTCCCTAAAGCATCTAGGATCTAAAGCTTCATTGTATAAGGACCATATGCAAAAGCAAAAAACAAAAAAACCCAACTTTTTAATATATAAAATGAACCCCCAGAGTTGCTTTATTTTAAATGTGCTGTTGTTAGCACTTTCAAATGCAAAGGGGACATTAAAACACACACATATACCCACAAATTTAATGTTTTCATTTCACCTCTTCCCGTTTTATTCTTTTAATAACAATACTACATAGAGGAACTGTAGATAACTCTTACCAGCAAAGCCCAGTGTAGCGACACAGCTAACTACCCCCGAGCTTCTATTTAAGGTTACCTGGCATAGCTAGCTCTGCCAGATGTAGTTTTGCTCTTGGATAATTTGATTTGCTGACAATGTGCACTGCCTTAAAATAGGAAGTGCCTAGGTGACTGGTGTCCAAATCACACATATTCTTTTGGTTAAGATGAAATGTGAGTCTGAATTTAGCTTTTAATTACATTTCCTTCCCTACCTCCAACAAACAAATTTTTATAACCTCCCCAATGAAAAAAGTCATATTTTGTGAATTACTACTTTGGAAGCAGCCCAGGACCAAACGTTATTGAGAAAATTTCCTATTATTTGCATTAATCAAAGATGTACATCCTCTTGTATTTTCAATGGCTTTATCAAATAGCTAATGCCTGCCTTTGAGGCCTGGTTGGCCACAGGATTTCAGGCTTTTATCAAAACTACTAACTGGTAAATTGAAATTACTCTTGTAAGAACCTAATGCAGAATAAAACAAGCTATTGTATATGCAAAGTAATACAGGAGAGCTTCTGCAATATCTCAGGCACTTGGATTGGCTCAAAAGCACCTTAATTTCAGGGCTAAGAATATACCCAGATCATGTAAAAATTTAAGTTACCGTCAGTAAAAAAGAGGACTTTATGTCAAAAAAGGAATAAAATAGTATTGTTTAAAAGAAGCATTAAAACTAAGCATTTCTGAAATGATCTCCCCTAATAAGTTGTGCCTGTCATTTTTTTCAGTTTGGTGTTAGCCCTGTGGAGGCTGCATTGTTCCATCAGGATTGTTCTGTCAAATGAAAAACCTGTCTACATTTTACCATGTGCTTAAACAAGCAAGACTAAGTATTAAATCTGAGGGCTCTGTACTTTAAGAAACGTTTTTACAAGTGGAAAGTTATTCAGCTTAGATAGTTCATCCATTTTCCAGAGCCTTTTAAACCTGCATAATAGATTGAATGTCAAAAAGCTATAAAATCTCTTTAACTATTGATATCTATTTGTAGATAGCAATATAAATCCTGCCATAAATTTGAATAAGTAAATGACTTTATCTAAACAAAGATTTGGAACATTGCTCTAGTGTTACAGAGGCCTCGCCTTCTTGTTATACTGTATACCAGCGAGCTTGATTTTTTTTTTTTTTTTGGTCACGGTTTCTAAATAATTGTCCTACAAAGTCAATACTGTATATTTTTTAAAAAAAGTTGGGTTAACTATAATATAAATGTAACTGCTATCTACTGTGTTTCTGTACTTTAGGTAGAGGCGACTATAACTACAGAAATATTATAATAGGTATTAAAGGAAAAACACGATAATATGGTGAACGTTTTTCAGATAGGGCTTTATATTAGCTAAGGTGTTCTTAGCTGCCCAAACAAACCCAAAAGTTTGTTTCACTGATGTAAGACAAAATTAAACATTCCTAATCTGGGGCAGTTTTTTCCCAAGTGATAGTTCAGGGACATGGTCTTTGTACATCTTGCATTCTTGTGCCTCTTCAGCAGGAGGCTTCCAATGTCACCACGATCATCTCTGTCTGCTTTGTGAGAGGGGAAACAATGCGGAGGATCATGGGGCCCTGGTCTGGAAGGGACGCACAGTCCTATTCCTCTCATTCCATTGGCTAGAACTCAGTCACATGACGACCAAAACTGGAAAGGAAGCTGCAAAATTCAGCCTGAGTCTAGTGGTCCTGTGTCTAGGAAGGGAGGAGATTGGGTTTGTGACCAGATAGTAAGTCTCTGCGACAGTACTATTTGATGTGCCCCACGGTTGCATGGCACAGTCATCTTCCTAGTCCTTTCTAGATGATCATTATATTCTGGCCCTTTCAGCTTTTCCATAGTTCATCTTCTGTCAGTCCCTGTATTTCATTTCAGTGACACCAAACTACTTGAACTTCTTGAAACAGGCCGCATACTTACCTGTGTCTATATGTATGCATATTTATGTATCCCATCTAAAGGCTTTTCCTTCTCATCCTATATGGAGAAATTCCACTCATCCTTTAAGTTAAAATTTTAACTTTCCACTAAATTTTTATTGATTTGTCAGGAAGTCTTGATTTTTTTCCTTATAAATAAACTAAATGTTCCATCATTTGTAGTACTTACACATACCTATGACTATTAGTTTATTCTTCTATCTCTTTCCTAGCACTGGGAGATTCTCAATCTTATGAATTATGTGATATGCTTCTTTGATCAAAAACATCTAGCATAGAATCTGGCACATAACAGGCCAAAAGATGAATAGAGTCCAATCTTTGCCTTGAGCTGGCTAAATCATTTTGAGTGAATGAATGATAGTCAAAAGTAAAAGATGAACTTTCAGGCGAATATGAACGCATTGTTATGTGGGAATTTAAATACAAACTCCACAGTTCAGAATTCAAGCTGTTTGGCCAACAGTACGATGTTAAAGAAGTTGTATCAGCTTCATCAAGCTAATCAAAAATTATTCTACAGATAATCTCTATTATTTTCAATCATATACTGTCACTTACCCTGACTTCTTCCACAAACTGCTTTCCAGTCAATTGCCATAAAATTTTTCAAGACTTGATGTTTCTAAGGGATATTCTCCAAGTAAATCTGCCCTTGTTGTTCGTTCTCATTTTGATATTTATTAAAAGTATGCTTTTGTGTTTAATCAGCATTATTCCTATTCCAGTAGAACCACATAGAAGTGGTCATGAAAGCGGAAGAATAAATATTCGTACAAATAAAATTATTTTGCTTGTTCTATTGGTAACTTTACAACAAATCTGATTCCACATACCAGCAAATCACCATCCAAATAACAATTCCTATGTAGATATTTTGGGGCTATCACTGGCCAATTCAAAGACATTATTAACTATTTGAAAGAATGGAACTTATTTTGTAACCTCCAAGGAGCTCAGTACAATGTAATGTAAGCTGCAGGCAATTAATAATTAATAATAATAACTTGCTGAATGATTTTTTAAAAACACGTATGTTGATTCTAGACATGGTCACAGTTTATACTGACTATAATTATAATATCAACTTATAAATTCAAATCATTGAAATCAGAGAGAAAATAAGCAGAACAATCTTACAAATTAATTGACTAATATTATATATAAAAAGAAGGTTTTGCTTAAGTGAACACTTCACATTTTAACTACTTGTAATTGATTAGAGATTCTCAACCCAGGATGACTTTACACCCTATGGGACATTTGACAATATCGAAGACATTTTTGAATGTCACAATTTGAGGGGGCTTCCAGTGTGGAGAGGCCAGGGATACTTGTAAACATCCTATAATGTTCAGCAGGTAATTCCTTCACAACAAAGAATCATCTGTTCCAAAATATTAATAGTGCCAAAGTTGAGAAACCCTGGGTAAATCATGGACTTACACTTCATTTGAAAGACATTGCTTTGTTTATTTCACTGTTTCTCTGGCCTCTAATGTTTATCTCACCTTCCTTTGTTCATATAAGCAATAAACTTAAAAACCTTCTTTTTTTTCCCTCTGAGTACAGAATGATACCAAAGAACCATGACTATGATATTTAACAACACACATGCTCAAATTGGAAACAATTTACACATAACTTGTCAAAAGGAAATAATGTAGGCATTCCCCAAAGTATCTCCGACAGTTTAGGAAGGAGCTTTCCAAGTTATTTATGAGGAAGAAAGAAACTATTTGTTTGCTTTTCACAGATTTTTTTTTTTTTTAATGAACTACGATCTTGTTGTTGGCTTTCACAACGTAGGCTTATTGAAAGCTATTCATAAAGTGTCTCTGTAGCATTTAATTATGAAAATAAGAGGTCATCCTTGGTACCCCTTACTTGACCAAACACCAAGTCCAGCCAGTACTGTGAATTACATCCTTTAAAATCTCACATTATGGTTCTTCCACATAATCCCCACGAGCACTGCCTTTGTTAAAGCTTTCAGCAGATGGTGCCTGACCAGCTTCCCCTCTTTTTGCCTTCAGGTGCAACCTCATGACCATCACTGCCATAAAGTTCTTTACCTGTTTGTTGTCATGGTGACTTTTCTAATCTACAAAACTTATCGTATATCTCTCTGTTGCAATTTAATCTCCACTACAGGTCATCACTGAATATATATATTTGCATTATAAATGTATCTATATGTATGTGGGTATGTGTATTTACACTTAGGCTTTGAAACGTAAATAAATCTAGACACCTGTGTCTGATACATGCTGCTTGTTTTTATTTGGGTTCATTCATAGACTAGATGGATTTGAGTCTGCAAGTTGGAATTTTTATCATAAAATTTCTCTATAGGTTGAAATCCAAGGTTTTCCAACCGTAACGTCCTTTGTGATCAAATTCCTATGTAAATTTCTAGTATCCTCCCCTACCTCTCCCTTACACTTGTCCTCTGTTGCTACCATTTCAGATAATGCCTGTCCCCAAGGGTGGCATTTTTTCATGCCTTCTCATATTCATCCATGCCCTTTTTGTATCTTCTTCGCCTTATGAACACCCACATCAAGAATTCATCTAGAATGTAGAATTATGATATAACCTAGCAATTCTATTCCTATTCCCAAATAATTGTAAACAGGTATTCAAACAAATCCTGAAATGTGAAAGTTCAGAAAAGCACTATTCACAATAGCCAAAACACAGAAACAACTCAATTTCCAGGATTGGATGAAGGGAGGAACAAAAGATGGTATATCTACACAAAGGAATATTACTCAGCTGTAAAAAGGAATGACCTACTGATGCATGCCAAAACATGGATGAACCTTAAAAATAAGTTAGAGAAGCCAGACACAAAAGTCATATATTTTATTATTTCATTTATATGAAATATCCAAAATAGGTAAATCCATAAGGTCAGAGAACAGATTAGTGGTTATCAGAAGCCAGGGGTGTGGAAGGTTTGAGGGAGTATCCTCTTAATGGGTACTAGGTTTCAGTGGGGATGATGAAACTATTTTGGAACTAAGTAGCAGTGACCGTTGCACCACATTGTGAATGTACTAAATGCCACTGAATTACACACTTTAAATGGTTAATTTTATGTTATGTGACACTTACCTCCTTTACAGAAAAAAAAAAAATTCATCATTGGAGATCCTTCACATTGGACAGGAATCTATTACCGACTCTGTTTGAAATGTTCTTCTTGATGCCAAAAAACATGTTTCTCTCTTTGAAGAGACCATACATACTTTAATTGTTGTTCACTTTTGTCTTTCTCTAGAATCCAGACAAATTGTAAGTTTGGTTCTTGTGTTCCTTATCTTATTCGGCTTTGTCTACGTACTAAAAACTAAATAGGCTTCCTAATCCAAGGTAAATTAATGACAGATCTGACTCTGCTTTCTTAATGGATGGTGAAATCTACTTAATCATGTTTAATTCGTATGTTTAAAAATGTGTTACTAGTTTTGAAGATGTGTAGAATAACAGCAGATATTTAAATCTATATCATTTTGATTTTTGAGTGCCGAAGGTGAACATATTTGGATGGTGATCCAAAAACACTAGGAATAGCTTACTCAAGTCTATACATTAGTAGAGTACTTACAGAGTGCTCACTATCAATCTTTATATAACCACTTTATATGGGTTATCTAGCACTTATTTACCTCTCCCCATTGCTAGTGACTCCACATAATTCAGATTCCTGCTCAAATATCAACCTCAGAGAGGCCATCTCTAGAAATCTTGTTTGAAAGGCCCCCAACTCCACGGCGAAAAATTGTATTTGGACCATTTTTTTCCCACTTAAATTTGCATTATTTACTTGTTTAGTTATTAGCTGTTATTTGTATTTTCCAAATATCTGCTATCCATTGCTGTGTTATAAATAATTCCAAAATTTAACGACTTAAAACAATACCTATTTCTTTAATTTATGATCGAGACTGGACTCAGCTGGTCAGTCATTCTGGTCTCTGCTGGCTCTTTCAGTTATGTTTAGCAAATGGCTCTTTCTGGGGTTGGTTGGGTACTTCAGTTTGCCTCCATTTATTTCTCACCCTTGAGCAGATTAGCCCAGGCTTACACAGAACATGCTGGCAGAGGTCTGGGAGAGAACATGGAAGTTTGCATTCCATCACCCAAAACAAGTTACACGGCCAATCCAGATACAAAGTGTGGAACAACAGATTCTATCTACTTGCTTAATGAGAGAATTTGCAAAGTCATATTATTAAGTATGTGGACCTAAGGTAAGGTGGAGAATTGGGGACATGGTTGTAATTAATCTACCACAATTTTGTTTAGCTCCTCCGAATCCTATAACCACACACCCAACCCTCACTCATCTCCTCCTTTCTTTATATTCCTAGTCATTAATGCAAACTAAATGTAGAGTTTCACAACTACTTGAAGACCTCAGTTGCCATACCTCACTTTAAGATTGTATTGCCTTGATTACAGGTATTGGCTGAGTTTGGATTTATCCTTCTTTTTAAGACAGTCAAATCTGGGTTATATGCACTTCATCAGTCAAGTCTCCATATCCCTGGATTCTTTCACTTCCATCTTCCTCTCTTTCCCTTTCAGCTACTTGCCTAGGAAGCCTTATAGTTAAACCCACTCAAGTTATTATAAGCAAAACTATATTTGAGTCATTCAGAAAATAATAACAATGATGAAAAAAGATTGGTGGAAATGCCTTAAAAATTAAAGATTAATGATATTAAATTGCAGTGGTAAGGATTTCAAGTAGACACTTAGAAATACCTCCTGCTTATTATAGTTTGAGATAGTGGCAAGTGATTTAAAGGAAAGTAATGTTCTCTTTAGAGATTTATCACACACAAAGAAATAGGCTACTTTATTGGTGGAATGCTTTTGATCAAATTTGCCAAGATATATTGGCAATATTAGATCAGGTGAACACTTGACAACTAGTAGTTCAAAGACAGAAAAGAAATCTGCCACTTTAAATATTTCTACCTGGAGTAGGGAGGCTGTATTTAAATAAACTATGCTACAGAACAGAAATTACTTGTCATTATTCCCACTCCAATGGGAGATATGGAGCATCTTTAGGTTTATATTCTGGACCATCATTTATTAATAGAGCCACCTGACACTTCTATGGGAATACCTCAACTAATCAGGCTCACTTTATGCAGGTAGAGAAATTTCAGCTAAAACACAGATCAAATTTTCTTGGCCTACAATTATGTCAGGTGTGAGGTGGGGCTAAAACATAAATCCCCAAATCTTTTTTCTAATCTTACTTGTTTACTTGGCAACCCAAGTTTCCTTTTCTTTCTTCTGTTCTTCATCTCATAGACTTCCCTCTTTTCCTGCTGATAATTGCAATGAACTCACTTATAAAAATAAATGCAAAACTAAAGGAATGCATACCATAATCCACTGGTCCAAATTGAATGGCCGAGAAAATATGACTTCATTCCTTTAAATAACCAAAAGGAGAATTACCTGTGGAATTTCTGTATTTCCTTCCTCTGAGAACATAATGATTTATGAAGGGTTAAAATAACATAAACTCTGCTTTTATTTTTAATGTTGTTGTTGTTGTTGTTAATGTCATCTTAAACAGATCAAGAGGCAGACTCAATGTTATCTCCCACCCAGCATTCACAATTAGCAACTCAAGAACACTTTCCATCTCTGCAATAGTTTGAAGTAAATCATAGTCATCCTATTATTTAATTTTTTATTAGTGATAGCAAAAGTTATTTTATAATAAGGGAAAAATCAGCATGACTGTGCCAGACCCAATGGACTTCCCTTTGCCGGTTAAAATTCAAGGCTGGATTATTGCGATTTGTTACCTGCAAAGCACTCTGTACATAACATTCTGTCATTCTTTGAAATAGCAAATGGAAGTCATTTAAACCAGATGAGCGACAGGATGGGGAATTGGCATACCTACAGCACAGGATGCACGGCACCACGCACCTATTTCAAGGGAATGAAGAGTGGGTGGCCGGAAGAAAGAAACTCTTTTCCCCATTTAACCTGTAATTTGACAACATCTGTGAAGAATTATTCCCAGCATTGGCATCATAATTGTTGTATCTAACATCAATCACCAGGGAAGGGAGGTTACTTGAAATAGATGTTAACGGCGTTACAGTTTAACAACATGAAAGTCATAAATGAGAGGAATGAGATCTGTAAGACAGTTGCCCAAATTAATCAAGGGGCTAGAGAAACACTATATTGTTTAATACAAAGTGAGTTCTATATTTGCTTATATAAAAAGAGCTTAGGTTCTAGGGACCATCATCTATTCTGTATTTCTAGGTCTTAAAAGTTGAGTATTTCTAAACTTTTTTATGATCATGACCTGATAGTTTTTTTTTTTTTTAATTTTCTTGCACTGTTGTTTCATTGTTAAGAAGAATATCAATATGAACATTTTACACAGAAATTGAAAAAAGCAATGCAAATACTGATCCTCTTTTAAGTAAATACTTAAGTAAATACTTTTGATAAAATAATATACTCACAGTCTTATAGGAATCTGAACTTTCAACAAGCCTAGAACTGTCTTACTTTGGCAACTATTAACCGTATAACCTGCATATAATATATTAAGAAAATGCTCATGGGCTTATTGGATTATTGCTTTATAGTCAAATACTTCTTCAAAATCGGTTACAGTTTAAAGGATATTCTGCATGTTACAGTCTAAAAAAATCTTTAAAATGTTTTCCCAGACATTTTGTCTTCCAAGACGTAACTGTCTTCCAAGACATAATCCTCTCCTGGTTTTTCTCCTCCCTCTTCGCCTGCTCTTTTTTAGTACTGTATCTTATTCACCTGTATTCCCAGAGCTCTGTCATGTAGTTGTGCCCCAAATGTATATTTTCAATTTAGACCTGTCCCCTGAATTCCAGGCTCATGTATTCAGCTGTGGATGTGTTCCCTTCACTTAGATATCTAAGAGCAATACCCAAACTGAGTTCCTGGTCTTTTCTCAACACCTACTTCCCCCTTCCACTGTCTTTCAGCTCTCAGAAATGAAGTCACCATCCTTCCAACTACTCAATCCAAAAACATTGAGCCATCTCTAACTCTTTTTCATTCACAATCTAGAAAATATTGTGGCAGCTCTACCTTCAGAATACAATCAGAATCTTACTATTTTTCAAACATTCCACAGCTCTCTCTCTCTCTCTCTGCCCATCTTCCTATCTTTAAAATAAATAAATAACATATTTGAAAACAAAATAAAACAAAATCAGATCTTGTTACTCTTCTGTTCCAATGGCTTGTCATTTTACTAAGAATAAAAGCTGAAGTCTTTATGAGTGGTTTAAAACTATTTCCTATACTCACACCATCTGTCCTCTCTTCACTCTTTACTATTCCTTGAACATGCAGGCATGTACCCCTACCTAGGGTCTTTGAACTTGCTATTCTCTTTCCTGGGGCGCTCTTCCTCTCGATATTTGCAAAGACTACTCTCTCCTCTCCTCCAGGCTTATATTGAAATGGCACATTTTGGGGTAAGGATCCTCACTATCTATAATTCTACCATACCAACAGTCCTTGTGTCTTTTCTCTACCTAATTTTCTCATTGAAGAACTCATCATCAGCAATCATCACCATGAAATCACTGTGCAATCATGTTTTATATTCATTTATTTTTACTTTTTTTAAAGTTTTTATTTATTTATTTATTTATTTACTTATTTACTTATTTATTTATTTATTTGTGAGAGAGCAGAGGAAGAAGAAGAGGGGGAGGGACAAGCAGACTCCCTGCTGAGTGTGGAGCCTGACAAGTGGCTCAATTTCACCACCCTGAGATCATGACCTGAGCTGAAATCAAGAGTTGGTCACTCAACCGACTGAGCCACCCAGGTGACCCTATATTCATTTATTTTATTTACTCTCTGTCTTCATTTGGCTGTAACATGTCTTATTTTATACTTATATGGTTAACAAAGGCCTAGAGAATTTGGTTAGAAAAGACTCAAGCTGGATTACCATGTGATTTTCCATATTTAAAATAGCAGACACTATTCCTTTATTACTATTTTGAAAAATGATTAAGAGAAAGGAGGACCCCTAGGCCCTCAAGTACATGCAACATGTAATCTTGCATTGATATGTTGTCTCCTAGATATGGGTGGGAGTTGACAGAGATAGAGGGGATAATCCCTTCTTTCTATGTCATATTTCTCTCATTCTATCTGTTTATGCTTACTTGACTATCACCTTTGATGAAACAACCAAACAACATATAATTCTTCCATCATTCTTACAGTGAACATTTCTTAAGGTAAGAACAATTACCTAAACTATTTTGTAGTGCTTTAGTGCAATTCAAGAAGTAATTTATGTAAGCTGTTTTTAGTAGATACAATGTTTTAGGTTAGTGAAATTTTGGGTTCACTATCAATATCTCCTTCCTCACCTCAAGACTAAGCATTCATTTCCCAAATTGCAGGCATGTTGGCTGTTGATGGCTCAAAGCTAAGATGTCCTCAGATGAGGAGCCTGTTCCATCTAAGTTAATGCCTTAACCCCAAGAGCAGTTCCTATTCAATGACTAGGCAATGGGGAGCTACAAAAGTTCATGACATCCCCCTCTGTTTGGGACAATTCTGCAGGAATGTCCTGGCTCCAGGACTCCTAAGATTGGGCAAGGTTTTTATCCCCAACAGAATCTTTTTTTTAAGATTGATTTATTTATTTTAGAGAGAGAGCGCACAAGCACAAGCAGAGGAAGGGGCAGAGGGAGAAGGAGAAAAATCCTCAAGCAGACTCCCCACTGAGCCTGGGGCCCAATGAGGGACTCAATCCCAGGACCCTGAGATCAGGACCTGAGTCGAAATCAAGAGTCTGATGCTCACTCGACTGAGCCACCCAGGCGCAGCCCAAAAGAACCCTCTTGCTTTAGTCAGGATGATTTTTATTTCAAAAAGTATGACATTATTATTACCTTAAATAATATTAGCTAGCATGTATTGTTTGCTTATTATGGCAATGACAGTAAAGAAGGATAGAACTTCAGCAAATCCCTGGTCATAAGAGACCATTTTAAGAGAAAACATAATTCTGACAACAACAAAATTCAACTACGTAGCTCAGAAAATATACATCTACCCTGGGGTCCTACTGCAATAGAACAGTTTTACAGTAAAACAAATTCAAATTTGATATTATTGATTTAATATCTAAAGTGCGTTTATGCTTAAAAATATAGCAAATATAAAATTCAGGCTCCATATAAAACCATTTACTTATAAGCTAATCAATTGCACAAAGAAATCCTAAGTCTTAGAATCATGAAATCTATAAGCCACAATATTAATTGACCAGGTAAAAAGATTTTGATTATTATCAAGAAAACCAATAGTCCGTTTCACAGGCCTAGAAAGGAGAGGGAAGAAAAACACTGAAGATCCCCAAAATAAAGATCTGAGGTGCCCTCTCTGCTAGAGCTATGGAAGTGAGAAGAGGTTGTGTTGCATAGGTGGTCTCTCGAACAAGTTTTAATTAAATTGAGTAATAAAACAGCACTGCCCTTTATGGTGAGAAAGAACTCATAACATTTTTGTACAAATGCCAGGTAATGTTTGCATTAGTGTCCATAAGGGGTTTCGTTTTTGCTGTTTTCAGCTCTATAAAAGTTCCACCTAAGAAAATAATGAAGATCCTACTCTTCCTTAAATGTTTCGTGAATCAAGGCTACTTCGCAAGTTTGTCCATGGCAACTTTGGTAATCTATCACATACGAAAAATCCAAACAAAACAAAATGAAAATGAAACATCAGGTGATGTTTAAAAATTCCTACTATTTCTTTACTCAAATGAATTACATTAAAACTTTAGTTGATTGGGGAAATTCTCATCAACTTTCTGTTTTACAAATGATATATTCTAAGAAAATTTACCCCCTAGAGATGTGCTTCTTTTATCTGCCCCTTCAAAAATTCCGTCATCTCTCCAGTCAGGTTGGCCTTCACCAGATGTCCAAGTTATTTCTTGGAAACCCAAATTTGATCTTGTTAGTGTCCCACATAAAATATTTCCTGGATCCCCATAACTCTAGACTGATGTCCAACCTGCCTTTTATCCTCATTGTTTACCTTTCCTCCATGTTTATCACATATTCTCATCACCTAGAATTATTTATTGTCTCCATGTGTTCTGTCTTACCCAGCTCCATTATTTGCATATAAATTGCCCTCTACAAGGAGTGGTCCTGTCCTGTTATCCAGCTGGTATCCTGTTTGTACCATGTGACCGAGAGTCAAGGGCACACGTTTTGTATTCAGAAAGATGTGGCTTTAAGTCCCAATTTGCCAGAAATGTGACCTTGAGGAAAAAAAGAAAAATGATGTATCCTAGTTTTACTATATCCATTGATAAAATGGTGATAAAACCTACCTTATATGTTTTTGGTGATTGATAAATAAAAGTATTTAATACATGAAGATTTCCTGTCATGTCTTAAACATGTGCTCAATAAATAGTAGCTATTATTATTTTATCATGAAAATGACAGTCCCTCTGTAAATACTTTCCTGATTCACCCATGCAAAGTTAGATACTCTCACTAGCATGTCAGAGTTTCATTAGCACTCTGTATAAATTGCTATCATGGAATTTATAATATTTATGTTACAACTTTTGCATGCTACTCTTTTTTATTTGAGGCAACTTTCTTGAGTTTACCATTAACTGAAATCTTTATTTCTTCCTGCTTTTGCTCTACCTTTGGTATAACTCCGTGAATTAAATCATTACAGAATACGATGATTATCATTTTATATGTTTGCCTCATATGGTTAATGGTTTGGGGGGAAATTATAGCAGAAGCTGGTGGTTGATTTCTAAAGCCTTTCCTCTATTCCTTCTTGTAAGTCCCCTATCTTATATATAGTTAAGTGTGGCTATAGGACTGCATTCGAGCTAAACCATTGTGAGATGAATCAGTGTGTACTATACATCCAGACCTCATTCAAAAAAACCTTGCTTATACATCACCCGCTATGTTTTTGTCCTTCCAGCACGCTGCAGGTAAGCATAGCCGCTATGGGACACCATGTTAAAGATGGCTCCCAGGGACCAGAAACAGAGGCATTCTGAGTCCCTGAGTCAATATTCTGAGGAGGAATGCTTATGGATCAGGAACAGCCATTTTATTAATAAGAAATATACTTTGATTATGTTAGACCAAGGATCTGCTAATCTAAACCTTTTATATAAAGGGCCAGTTAGTAAATATTTCTAGCTTTGTGGGCCCTGTGATCTTTGTTCAACTCCTCAACTCTGACATTGTAGAGCAAAAGCAGCTAAAGACGGTATGTAGATGAACGGATGTGGCTGTGTTCCATTAAAACTTTATTTCTGGTACTGAAGTTTGAGTTTCATACAGTTTTCAGGCATCATGAAATAGTATTCTTGTTTTTGATTTTTTTTCAACCTTTTAGTAAAGAAACCACCATTCTTAGCTCAAGGGGTGTAAGACGCAGGCAGGGACCCTTGGCCCTGCAATGTGCTCACTCCTGTTTGGCCACTGAAACGTCAGAGTTTATTAATCACAGAATTGTTAACTTACAAATTCAAGAGCTGTAATTTATTCATTTTGTATCCCCAGGAACAAACATGGCACATAGTAGGTAGTCAATAAATTGTGCAATGAATGAGGAAATAAACGAGGAAATAAATGTACTTAACCTGACTCTATCTTTGTTATAGGAAATCATTCAGAGAAGACATGACTAAACAAAACAGCGTAAATTCCATAGTTCCCCAATGCCAAGTGTCAAATCTGCTGAATATTTTACATAAATATTTGAGGATAATAAAAATGCATTTAAATTTTAACATATTTATGAAAACCAAGACTCAGAAACATATAATGGCCAAAGTACCGCATAGTCAACATGAAATACATAATAATAAAAAGGACTTTCTTATAATAACTAATGCACTATGATAATACTGTAATAAAAAGTCATTATCATTGTTGATTTTAACATTATCTTCAAATCAAAGGCTTCAGAGAAAGTGAGATAGTTACCATTAAGGATTATGTGCTCTCATTCCATCCTGGCCCTTCCTTTGTGGCCCTTAACTTGATTGTAAAATACTCATTATTTGTTTTGTTCCTTATTTAATGAATGTTTTCCCAATTAGATGTTAACCCATGTAGTGGCAGGACCTCGTCTATTTTACTTCTATATTCTCAGCACTTCACTCAATTCTTGGCACCCATCAGACAATGAATTCATATTCATAAAGTGAATGGATAAACAGTACCTATGCTATAGTTTAATTAAATACAGGAGAATGGTTGGAAGCATATTTATTATGAATCGTATGAAAATTTTATTAAAAAAAAGTATACTTTACTTTCAAAATTCAGAAATAAAATTCTAAATTAAAGAAAAAAAAGAGAGATTGTCGTTCTGAACAAAAATGATGATCCTTCCATCTCTTTAGCAAGAAGTAATGGGATTCTTAGAAACAACTACATCCTTTTCATTATATACAAGAGGAAGAAAAACAGCTGCTGTTGAAACAGGCCCAAGGAAGTCTGGGCCTTTAACAAATGCAGTGGTCGCATTTAAGTTTGCTCTATGAGTTAAGCATGCCAGGCCAATAGAAGACATCAGAGGAACTTCAAAAGCCTGAATCACCTAGGCAGGCTGGCAAAGAATGCCAGTTTTAATCACCTTCGGTCAATTTATGAGCCTGGAACTCTCTCAAACATCCAGCAATTCCCCGAGCTTAATTCAGGTACATATAGTTCCAAGCTCATAAGATTTTAGCCTTGGTGTCAGAGGATCAGAACAGAAAATGAAAATACTGCCATATAAACAAAGCGTAGTGTTTCAGCCACACATCTCCCTTTTAAGAGAGCATACGGGGATGTGGAGAGGGAGAACAATTCTCAGATATATAGCCCACCTAGGTAAAGCACTTTCAAATGTACTTCATTTATTTATTTTAGGCCATTTTTGGCTCGAAATCATGCAAAATTACTGTCTCTAGTTTCATTCTGCTCTTTTGAAATAGTCCAGATTTTGCGCTAAGAGTTTAAAGCCACAGCAAAGAGTGAGGCCAAGAGGGAAAGCTTTTGAAGAGTTCTCACAGCTGTGAAAACACAGGCCTCAGGCTGTGTGTAGAGTTACTTCAAACAGCTGTTTCAGGTGACTAAACACCTTGAGTCTCATTCATCAAGTGTTGTTTATCCTGGCTGACACACCAGACTGGGAGAATTAACTCCGAGAAAAAAGATGTACTACATACCAAGTATGGGAAAGGAACCTAGCTCTTGACATGGGAAGAGAAGGAAAATAATAATGATAATAATAATAATAGCCCGAGTCTGTTTAAAAGAGAGCAGAACAGAAATCATTTTATTTTATGTTAATGCTTCTTGTGATACCCTTTGCATCTTTTCCAATCACAGACCGAACCAAACAGTACTGATGGTCTGCCCTGTTTTGATCCCACGAACAGAATTGAGCCGGACAACTCCGACATTCAGAGAAGCACCTCAAATAAATGGTCACAAAACTTCTCATCAATTATCAGTGTGCACAATATTGAAAAAGGAGGTATAAATAATGCATTTTCATTATTTGCGAAAAGGGGAAAAGGGCTTTCTTCTTGCCTGGAATCACTGCTTTATTGCCAACGTTGTCTCATCAAGGCTTGGCCATAAGTTTCATCACCCAGTATTAAAAAGTTCTTTCATATAATCTCGTCAAAAAGGTGACATGATAATATATTTTAAACCGTGTAACTATTTGCATGGATCAAAAGAAGAATGAAATAAAATGACACGAGTCAGTGTCAGGCGAAGTGTTACTAGTTAAGTAAGCTTTAAATATTGAAAGCCAGTTTTAATATTTCTTTTTAATCTAGAAATATGTCACTTGGTAATTTTTTCTTTATAACATCAAGGTGGTTACGAACAACATTTTCCATGGCTTCATTCAGCACTAAGGAGAAAAACCTACCCTACCCTCTCCTTTGTCACGACTGAAATTGTCGGCTGTCACTTCTACTGGCAATTAGTTTATCATTTCTATTATGGCAGGCTTAAAAAGTAAGACCTTTTTTTCAGCCCCCCATTTGCTAGTTTATGAGTGATATTTTCATACTGCCACTATTTTTCTGGTCTTTTTTCCAGGCCAAAAATGGCTTCCAATTTTTTTTTTTAATCAATATGTTTCAAAGGAGTTCTCAAGCTCTACTGGGTGTAGAAATGACTGGGGGATCTTGAGGAAATGCAGATTCTGATTTATCAGGTCTAGGCAGGGCCTGAGGCTCTGCATTTCTAACAAGCTCTCATGCTAATGATCCAAGGACCCTACCTTGACTAGCAAGGCACTAAAGAAAGGATGCTAGGCCTGGAGAGCAAAGAGGAAAAACTTTTTTTTTGTTTTAGTTTTAGTTTTTTGTTTTTTGGTTTTTTTTTGCTTTAAAAGCTAAATGTTTTCTTTCCCATCTATGTAAGAATAGAGACAAACATGAAAATATTTGGGGTCCCATCGTTAGGCAAAATAATGGTGGAAAACAAGGGCATAGAGTCCGGATATCTTATGATTTAAAGTATAGAACTAAAGACTAAACGTGTTATTTCTGTACATTCAATGCCAAGTCATCCAAAAGAGACCGGGGATGCTAATCCAAATAGAAAAAGCTTGTGAAAAATCACTTTTCGTCTTCCAATGATCTGGTACACAAGAATGTCGGGTGAGGTGCTTTGCAGGGAAACACGCCTGAGAGGGGAGCGCTTGCCGCATCTGGGCAATAACGCTGGCATTAAGTGGAAGGAAACATCATTCTCATTAGCAGAGAAATAAAAGATGCAAGCAAACAAACCACAAAGTCCCGAATGAGGGAGGCAAAAGAAATGAAGCAAAGTATAAAGAAGGAAAATTTATTGAAAATGATTGCTCTACAAAAAGCACCCTATGACCCAGCCACTGCATCCATTTATCCATTTTATAGGTGAGGACGGTGAGTCCCCAAGGGATTAGTCACCTCATTTACGTCAACACAGGTAATACCTGGAGGAGATTTTAACCCAATTTCTTCTGACTTGAAAGTTGATCTGTCTACCATAGTTCTCTCCAAAATAGGACAGATAAAAAAAAAAATGACACAGGAGTGACAGAAGCAGCTAATACCAGCAGTGCTTTAAGAAAAATGGAGCCCTCAAGCCACAGAAGCGTTTTAAGCACTGTTACAGAAAGCCCACTTGAGAAGGGTGGTGGGAAAGACAGGTGATCATGGAATAAGCGCTGAGTAGTAAGAAATGGGCGTGGAATAGTAAATGTTCTGCAAAATGGATAACACACACTGGTTATGGAGAGTTAATTATAGGAGGGTTAGCACTAGCTTTTCAGATCTGGGCCATTAGGTATGTTCTCATTGAATCTCAGCTGCTTTATATAAAATATCAGACCAGTCCATTCAAATTATTGAGTAATTACTATCTAACAGTTACTGTATCCAGGACTGAGTTAATGAAACTTTATATGGTTCATCAAAATATATCTGTGGGAAAAAAAAAACGGTTAGCAAAGAGATTCTTGGTGAGATTAAAATAGCCTCACAATGAATGCTTAACAATAAAGTAATTGAATCGTTCTCTCAGATCAGTTTACGGATGAAGGGTGTTTCTGGATCACAAAAATATCAATATTTCTCATGCCCCAGACTTATGAGACAAAGACGTAAGTTTTATGTACAATACAGAAATATGATTTGGAGAATGAAATTGTAAAACGAAAGCAACGTAGAGTCAAGAACGACCAAGGTAGCTTACATGAAATTTGTCTCCAGGGACAAATGTCTCTGCCTAGTTACAGATATGAGTAAGGTAATAAGGACTACAATAATCAGAGTTAATCAGTTCTGATGACTCCACCAGGTAAAAGTGAGTCACTCAGCTAGGATGACTCCAGCATAAAGAGGTGGGGTAGTGTAGGACACCAAAACTAAAGAGATAAATTACTTCTTACTATGGCCCTTCAGGAGATATGCCATATATTTTTGTTCCTTTTGCCAGATGGCAGAAACAGAAAATCAAAACCTGAATTTTACCTTATCTAATTTATTTCTCTAAGGTGTTCACAAAAAATGAGAATGTTTCCACAAAAATGAGATGTTTTAAAAGTAAAACAGAATGCTGGAGAAGGAGAGCATTTGCAAAATTCCTCCTAGGGTAGAATCCCTAAAGGTCAGGCAGTGCTCAGCCATCACCCACTTTAATGTGCCCTTGTTTCACTTCAACAAAGGGTTTTCTTTCTGCTCTCCTAACCTCTACGTGTGTCAGGAGGCAAATTTTCAGTCTTATATTCTCCTCCTCTGCTATTTAAATTCTTACCAAAAGTTAATTTGCTTTGAGAACTAATACTCCACAAGAGAGTTTGTCTCATAAGGAGCTATCACGATCACCTGCCACTGGAATTTTCAGGAATTAGAGAATAAGTAAAACTTAGGGATGAATATTTGTGGGGACAAGAGGGGTTATTTCCATGATTCTTCCACCTAAAAAATGATTGACTTACACTTTATGAAAAGTTGGATGCCAATTTGTATGCAAACTTTTGCATACTATATGGTATTTCTTTCTTTCCCTTTCTTTCTATTTTTCCCTCTGCCATGTACCTAAAAATACCCCCAGAGTACCACTGAGTAAACCCTCCAAGACTGCTGTGTGTATCCGTAGTCACTGACTCACAAGCAGATTGGCAGCCGGTAGCTTACATGTGCTTCTGATTATGTTAATGAATTAGAGGTCAGGCCCTTTGACTCTTCAGTTAAAGCAATCTGAATCCAGTTAAAGGTAAAATTAAACTAGAAAGAGTTTTGGTTACCTCATAATCTCACCAAAAATAGCTCGTTTAATATATAGCAAAATCTGGCATAAATGAGAGTCTCTTCTTTGATCTACGTACAACAAAGCTAGAAAACATAATTTCCTCAACTCTAAGAATGATAATAAAATATATATTTTACTAACTGAAGCAAACGCAATTACTCACATTTTCCACCTAATGCATGGTGGGAAATTCCATTCACAGCTTCACAAGGTGAAAATGGTCAAATATGGACAAACTTGGCTCTGAGTTTCAGTCTGCTCCTTTGAAAGCTCAGAACGACAGCTGCCTAGTATTCTAGCCACCTTGTGTTAACACATCACCATAAGGTGTGGGGCAAAGTACTACTCACTAGAATGGGTTTCCAGGATAGCAGGATCCACTCACATATCAAGAAATCAACACTTTGGGGCTACTGTTGGTTCCCAGACTCAATGGAAATACTTTCTATGTCAATAGCTTTGAGTGAACATAACTGAAAAAAGAAAAGCTTTAAGTAGTTGTTGGTATATGCATTGGCCCCTGTCACATTTTTTAAGGGCAAACCTACTTGTCCAAATCTGTGAGATAAGGGAAGAGAAAAGAATAATGAACGCCTTAATTTAGGTCATGGGCATTCAGGTTAAAGCAGATGGCAAGGCCAAGTGCTTTAATAAAATCAGTTCAGGGAAGGATTCTCTCATAGGAACACAAATGACAAGGTGCAGTATTAAAATAGAGATCCACATCCCACATAGCATTTTCTTTTGAAGATCAGGCTATCTCTAAAAAGATAAAGGCAGATCACTTTTTATAATCACGAGGACTTTGAAATATTGTACAACAAATTATTATTCAAGTGGATTTCTGGTGTAGTTATATTAGTCAAGATTTATTAAGCACAGCAGTGATTGAAGTACTTAAATGTTTGAAATATTTAAAGCCCACGTGAGAGACAGCCATTGCTATTATTATCCCCATTTCACAGATGAGAAGGCTCTAACAGTGATTGCCCCGGAGCATATAACCGGTAGGAGAAAGAGCCAGGGTTTAAATCTAGGCTAATCCCAGAGACAATATTCTTAACCATTGACTACACTCTGCTTTCTGAACATAACAACCTAAATAATTTCTTTACAATTTTGGTTTATATAGTACTTCTAAAGGAAAGGAGGGTGAGGTCTTGAAACTGGGTGGTGGTCTTGTCCTCACATCACTCAATTTTGCCAGAATGTAGTTCTCAAGCAATGTGCAGGTCACCAAGAGTAGCCACAGAAGACTCCATTGGAGCAGAGGGCTTCCCAAGACTGGGGAATAAGAACAGTTTTGGAAATGTGACTAGTTAAGCACTTCTTAAATTACGTTTTGCCATGAGAAGCTTCTTGAAACTGTTTGTGATAACCAAGCTTCAGGTAAGTGTCAGCTTAGCTAGAACTACATTTCCCAGAATTTCTTTCCCCATAGGTTCCTGAGTCAGAGGGGACCACTAGAGAAACTTGTGTGAGATTTGCAAGGCAGAAGTGAGGAAGCAGACACTTTTATGGTCTAACTCACCCTAGAGTGGGTCCTGTTGTCACTCACTCATGTAATTGCTGATATTCTCAAACATCTTAGGGGTGTAACCAGACCTAAAGGACTTCTTCCTTCAACTGCACAGAACCCTGAGCTCTGCACATGTGCGCATGGGGTGCCATGTTTCCCTGCAGATCAGCTGCATCCTTGATACTGGGGGCAGTGAGAGACAGGCGTGGGTCCAGTTTGCCCTCATAGGCTCCTGTCATTCCTTGGTCTCCACTACTTTGTATCTACCTGCCCTTCCCAGCTGATGTCCTTGCTGACATTAGGCTTGTATAGATTTGCTCAACCAGAATTGTGTAAAGTTTAATCATTTTACTAATTCTTTATTCTATATCTGCTCTTCTGATTGAACCCTGACCAGCAAACTCTTTATACCTTGTGATTTTAAGGTTACAGATGCTATCAGCAATAGCCTATCAAGGCAGAAAAGGCTGAGATGAGAAAAGGCATTACTTCCTTAAAATTGGAGCAGGGGAAAAGAGTGCAACCAAAGAAAAGGGCATGCAAAATATGAGCAGTTAAATAAAATAGATTATTTGACATTTATAAAGTGGGTTTTACTTCCCCTGTACTATCCCTATTCCACATGTTCTATGGTTTAAGCATGCCATAGTTTTGTTACAGCAACATGGAGTTCCTGAGGTGGAAATCGTCTTGCTCATAGAAAAATAAAGATAATTATAAATATCATTTATTCAGTGATTTGAACTGGCTGGCAGACAAGCCTTTGTGTGGGTATACCTACATATTGAATAATAGCAACAAGACATTGAGTTTGATGCCATAAAGCTAACTAAATTCCATCTGCAGAGACCCTCAGGAAAAATTAAATTTTATCTAACACCACCTACCCACAAGGAATGAATAGAGTCTGCCTAAGGCAGTTGTGTCCATCCTAGCTGCCAGAATCAAACTATATGTGATGACTAAATAGTTGTGAAGAAAAAAAAAAACCCAAAAAACCCAAAACAAAACAAAAAGAACTTCAGAGAGTTAAGAAACTTAATGTATTAAGCACTTTCAACTCTGAAAGGAAATCACAGCAAATTTCAGTACAACTAGGTTCACCATATGGCCTGGTTTTCCCTGGACTCTGGTCTATGTTTGCTTTACCAGAGCAAGCATTCACAAACCCCTCTTTCATTCTCAATATGTCCCACTTTGCAAAATTATCGTTTACCCTAGTAATAAGCCAATCACATGGAAATTGAAGATCAGATGAAATTTAAAAAACAAAACAAAACTGTTAATTTGTACGGAATACTAGTATATGCCAGGCATTGTCCTGTGAGATTTAATGTATTACTTTATTTACTCCTAGCAAACAGCCTCCCATCATAAGGAAACTATCACTAGCACCCTCTTTGATAAGGAATCTGAGGAGCCACATGGGAATTAGCAACTTGCTAAAGTCCACAGGGTTGTAAGTGGCAGAGCAGAGCATTTGAAAAACAGAGGTCTCAATGGCCATGACAATCTATAACAAGAATCTAAGGACAGTGGATCAAGACCACCACCCCCTCCCCACCCCCACCTCCTGCTTGCAAAGAGAATCATCTCCAGTCTCTGCCCCTCCAAAGTGCTTCAATTTCCCCACACATTAACTAGTATTCTACACCAAAACATGTGATGGTTAATTTTATGTCAGCTTAGCCAGGCTATGGTGCCCAGTTGTTGGGTCAAACACTACTTTACATGTTGCTGGGAAGGTATTTTGTAGATGTGATTAACATTTATGATCAATTGACTTTAAGTAAATGAAATTACCCTCCATAATGTGGGTGGGTCTTCATCCCCCCCACAAACATTTTAATTATCTATTTGAGAGAGAGAACATGAGCAGGGGGGAATTGTAGGGGCGAGGAAGGAGAAGCAGACTCCACACTGAGCAGGGAGCCGATGCCAAATTTGATCCCAGGACCCTGGGATCATGACCTAAGCTGAAAGCAGATGCTTAACCGACTGAGCCACCCAGGTGCCCCAATATGGGATGGGTCTTATCCAATCAGTTGAAGGTCTTAAGAGCAAAACCGAGATTTTTCAGATAAGAAAGACTTCTGACTCAGGATGGTACCGTAGACACCCTGCCTTTGTTTCCAATTTGCCAGCCTACCCTGTGGATTTGGGGCTTAAGACAGCATCTTCAACTCTTTCCTGAGTTTCTTTCCAGTGAGTATGACCTATGATTTTAAACTTGCCAGCTCCCACAATTATTAAGCCAATTTCTTAAAATAAATCTCTCTCTCTTAATCTTATATACAGAGAATATATACTATGCTTTTTCCCACTTTACAGATGAGAAAACTGAGGCATGAGTTGTTACAATGTTACACAACTACATGGTGGAGGAAATGAAACGTTAATTCAAATCTATCTGACCTCAGAGTCTTGGTGTTTAGTCACTAAACTATATTGCGACTCAGTGGCACCAAAGCCCAAAAGTCAACAAAGTAGAGTAAGGAAAGTCAGTGACTTGATGTCAAGACTCTTAACCTTCAATCAGGATTTGAAAGCCATCAACAGGGGCGCCTAGGTGGCTCAGTCGTTAAGCATCTGCCTTCAGCTCAGGGTGTGATGCCAGAGTCCTGGAATCAAGCCCCACATCAGGCTCCTCCACTGGGAGCCTGCTACTTCCTCTCTCATTCCCCTGCTGTGTTCCCCTTTCTCACTGGCTGTCTCTCTCTCTCTGTCAAATAAATAAATAAATAAAATCTTAAAAAAAAAAAAAATGAAAGCCACCAACTAAATGCCCCTGAGCAACTCACTTCCTCTTTTAGTTCCAGATTATCTATAGAGAAAAGAGCTGTCAATAGTCTTGATATAAAGAGAAAAAAAAGTCAACATATGAAAATTAAAGCATCATTTTTATCTTGTTATTTTTCAGGTTAGAAGTCATAATGCTGGGCTCTTTCTTCCACTGACCACAAAATGTCCTGGGATACTGAACATTAAATAATTCCTTTATCAGAGGAACTTAGCTATGGTACTGAGTGTCAAAACAACCCTTTTTCAGTTATGGATATTAATACAGGGAACTCTGGAATATTTTATCAGCATAGCAGCTTTGGAATAACACCAATGTTTTTCTTAATCCTTCAGATGAAATTTTTGTGTGTGCTTATATACACGCCCATTTAACATGTTAAAAATTGGGGATGTAAAAAGTTATGGAAAAAAAAAGTAAGGAAAGGAAGAACAGGACCAAATGGGTAAAACAATTAAAGTGCAAAAACCTCACCAAAACAAAGAAACAAAAAACCTTCAAAAAGCAATAAATATTATAAAACAAATCAAATGTTAGTGTTTAGTAAAACAACAAGCCAATTAAAAACGAAAATCATACTATGTCAAACATTGTGATAAAGCTGAGAAAGGAGGAATCTTACAAATCAGGGAACACCAGTCTCTTAAAGGGAAAATTTACCAAGTATTGTTTCAAAGAATCCTTCACAATGTAGTAATTTACTATTCAGAGTATTTTGAGTACATGTGAAAATATGTTTTCATGACACAGCACTTCCATTATTCTTAAAGCTGCAATATAGCTTCTTTACCTAAATATCTCTGCTTTTATTTCTTTAACTGATCAGCAGTACTGCCTTAAGGTGTGTTTATACTCAGCAGAAGGAAAGGTAAGAAACAGGAAGCAAGAATGATAGGAGAAATGAACAACAACAACAACAACAAAATATCAAAGGAAAACACAGGGGAAGCCAAAACAAAGAAACAGAGAAGGCAATTTATTTTAGCACTGTGGTGAACTGTGGGGGGAAAAAAACCCACTCAAATATGGCAATTTGCAGGGACAGAGCCAAGTGAGCTTACTGAGTCACTTTGTGTGAAAGTCAAATCATGACTTTAATAAATTTAAAGCACCGAAGTCCATTTGGCATATCAACTGTGTATGGCAAATGAAATTGTCTGTTTTGCTTCCATAGGGTCAAGATACTTGGGAGAGAAAATTAGGTAAATGGCCCCAAATACCAAGGGGGTTGTTAATTTTTTTATTGGTACATTGAGCTAATGCAGTTAACTATAAGATTCAGACTATGGACTGCTATGCACCCTTATATTATTGACGTTAATAGGGAAAGGGTACCTAAAAGAGATAGATGGGAGTTGAGCTGGGAAAGAAAATTCAGCTTTGTGTCTTTGTTCTCAGGACAGGATAGAATGATATACTAACTAGTTTCCTCAGCTCATTCTGTAGTAATGTTTTTCAGACCTTAGCTCTTCCCTCCCTTCCCTACTACAAAGGGAGCATATGGCGCCACAGCCTTGCACAAAGAAAAGAAAACATGGTAGTAAATTATCTTAAATACACCTGAACTTACGCTATCCAGAGTCAAGCTTTGCCTAGATTTTCTTTTCCACATAATTCTAGATTTATTTTTGCCATTTAGAAGTTTATTTTGGCTGGAGTTGAAATTTAATTTGTTCTTCAAAGAAACATAACAATGGAAATACAAAGAGGAAGCTTTTGTTCACTCCCTGGGAGTTCTGAAAAGTAATAATTATAAAATGATAAGATTCTAAATGAAAATGTCACTTCGAAAGGTTGAGGTTGACAGCAGCACAGACCTATGTGAAGTGAAAAAAGTCACATTATATTCATGAACATAAATATAACCAGATGATGTAATTTTACATCTTTTGATGATTTATTATATAAATGTTTCATAAGTTTGAAAAAATAAAATCCTTTCTAAAAATAAATGTTCATTAGAAGCCTGAGAAAATAATACTTCTTTTGAAGAACAGTACTTGTAAGATAGTATTATTATTATTAAAAGAGAATTAGTAGTAGATTGATAAAATAGTATCAACTAAGACAATTCACACACACACACACACACACACACACACACACACTGAATCAGAGAACAACACATTAATTACTTCAGGATTTTCATTTACTTCCAGTCATGTCATTTGATCTGTGCTGCACAAGTTGCTCTGATCTCAGCCACTGCACTGTCATTCCGTGTGTCCCTTAAATATATACACACAAACACACACACACAACATCTGTGCCAAACAAATATGTACAACTTCCATTACATTAAACATAAGGTTAACATTTGAGTAAATCAAATTTTTTAAATAATTATACAGGCTGATTTAAGATAAGGAGCCAGATTTTACCAAACAATATGGCCAGCAAGTCTTTTCTTAGTAGGAGTTTCTATAATGCTTTCTGTGTTGAAGTTAAGCTGGGTTCAGGGGAATGACCAACTTGCACAGACATTTTTCAGCTTTACCTTTCTAGACTCCCAATTTTTATTTTATTTTTTTTAAGATTTATTTATTTGGGGCACCTGGGTGGCTCAGTGGGTTAAGCGTCTGCCTTTGGCTGGATCAAACCCTGCATCAGGCTCCCTGCTCCGCGGGCAGTCTGCTTCCCCCTCTTCCTCTGCCCCTTTTCTCAACCTCTCTCTCTCTCTCTCTCATGCTCTCTCTCTAATAAATAAATAAAATCCTTAAAAAATATATTTATTTATTTATTAGAGGGAGAGTGTGAGCCGGCGGGTACGGCAGAGGGAGAGAATCTCCAGCAGACTCCCTGCTGAGCCCAGAGGCTGAGACAGCTCTACCTCTTCTCCCTGAGATCATGACCTGAGCCAAAATCAAAAGTCGGAGACTTAACCACCTGAGCCACCCAAGCACCTCTACCTTTCTAGAGTTCTAAAACATGTGTCTCTTGAGTCCTGTTTGTCTGAAAAATAGATGGCACATTCATCTACACAAGCATGCACATGTGCAATGCACACACATCCACACACACACACACCGTTTATGTCTTAGAAATAAAATGTGTCATCTCTCTGCCCGTATGAACCTTAACCAAACTCCACTGAAGGAGCTTTGTAAATTCCACAGAGTGCCAATGTGATGTGCAAGCAGCGGGAGGGCTGGTTCCCTAACACTGTCACTGTCTTTAAAGTTGTCATTTAACATCTCCCCTTTATATCACTGACACAGGGCTGCTTCTTCCAGTCTGACTAGCTGGTAGATTTTCTTATGCCACAGAGAGACTCATGTTCCTTTATATCTCTGTGGTTTCTCTCATCTGTATAAGTAGCCTTTGATAAATTAAAATAAATACATATGTCAAACTCCTCCAATTTGTGGCCCTCGGCATTAGTTGGTTACTCTCTATGATGACAATTCTACTCAGCATTTATTGCAGTTAGCTATAGAGTATGAGAAGCTTTAAGAGGAAATGCGGATGTTGTGGGGCAAACTTCTTCATGCTCCTCCAAAGGAAAGACCAGTTTACATTATATGAAAAGTGTGCTTGTCCACAGTTGCACAGACTTCTCTGAAAGTTAGTGAGCTAAACCAGAGAACTTCGCATTCTCAATGATGTCTGCAGGAATAACACGCCATTATTTTAAGAAGGAGTTACATTCTCTAATTTAACCTTGTAGACAATTAACTGAATTTTTCATGTTATATAATTTTAAAATCTAAACCAATATCTATGACCATATGTAGAATCCAGTAAGGGTAGTGGAGTACAGGTGGAAAGAACAAACAATTTTTATTAAATATTTACACTACATAATTTTGACATTGGCTCTAGTTTTGTCCCCAGATCAATTGTTCAGACCTGTTTGTAGGTCAACTTACAAAATAATCAATATCTGTAACAAAGCCAGTTAAATTTTGGTTAATATTCTTCCTTGGGATGTAATTATTTCCTTCATATAGACTTTTTTTGAGCTAATTTTATTTTTTTTTAATTTTTGAAGATTTTATTTATTTATTAGAGAGAGAGAGAGACAGAATGCGCACGAGCAGCAAAGGGAGAGGGAGAAGCAGGCTCCCCCACTGAGCAGGGAGCCCGACGTGGGGCTCAATCCCAGGACCCTGGAATTATGGCCTGAGTTGAAGGCAGACATTTAACCCACTGAGCCACCCAGGGGCCCCACGCTAATTTTTTGTATTAAATCTACTTTATTCTGTAGAAATAGGAGAGTGCTTTTTCTTTTTGATAGTTTAGCATCTTAGATATTTAGAACTTAGAGCAGCCTCAGTGTTCATCTCACAGTACTGCCTCTTTTCATCGAGGGAAATCTGAGGTGATTTATCCTTAGAGCTAACGAATGGCAAGACCAAGCTTAGAGCGTCAGTTTCTGTTTCCCCAATTCAAAAGCTCTTCACCTTACTCCATACTTCCTAAGTTCGTTATCTTATTACTGCCCCTAGTAGAAAAAAGAAAACTTTCAGAATGTGAAGAAGTCATAGTCTGGTGAATTGTTTAAAACAAAATCTGGTGTCCAGTCATCTCTCCATGCACGCTGATTATATGACACTGCTCTACTTACTTATCCCTCTAATTCATTTTCTTTTCATCTCTGTAAAAGGCAAGATTGTAGGTAGATTAGACTTTCCAAGCCATTGTAGGGTGAAAGCAGCCATAGACAATGAGCAAATGAATGGGCTATGTTTCAATAAAACCTGACCTACAAAAACAAGGCAGTGGGTGCGATATTATCTATGGAAATCATTTGTTGATTTGTAATACAATCCATAACTATCAAATCAGTCTTGCTAGAATTAACCAAGTGATAAAATGGTAAATACTATATAATTCCTTTGTTTTTGCTCCAGAAACCCATATGGAAAAAGATGGATACCTTAACAGTATACATACAAAAGGCTAATGTCAGTTATGTCATTACTTCTCAAGGATGTATTCAATTGTGTTTTATGGTTGCCTATTCAACCTGTCAAGACAAATAAACAAGGAACAGAAGTTCATATATTTAACCAAATACAGATGCCAACATGGACCTCACTGAAAAGTCTATGCATGTGGTTAGTCATAGAGTTAGCACAGGTAGATATAATAATTGACACATGTTCTGAGGACTGGGTTGTTTTGTCTCTGTTTCTGTTGACAGAAGTGTGATTCAAACGAGTGATCCTCTAGTGTATGTCATGGTCTGAAAGAGAGCTAAAACGAAGGTCAAAATCCACCTTGCAACTCTAGCCACATGTAATAATCAACACTTTCGCCTTTATACCAAATCATCACATGGATAAAGTATGTAAAGAAATCTAAGGAAAATTTACTAAACTGTCCAGCACCCATCCATCTTTCTTTGGGTAAAAGACAACACTAAATATCCTTTGTGAAGGCACCCTTTGCCTACTCTTACTACTATGGTATAGACAGAGTTAGCATATACCCTGACTGGCTTATGCCAATCACTGAGGATCATTTCCCAGCCATAGGCATTGGTTCAAAGATGTGTAGGTTCCAGGCCAGTGGGATTAAGACAGTGGGAAGTTTTCTGAGATGCCTGGGAGGGAAGCAGGTGTCTTTCTTCCTGAAAGAATATAGAGGATGGAATTGCTACCATCCATCATCTCCCTTCCACATAATGTGGGAATGTTGAGGGCAGTAGTTGTCACCCTGTATCCAGGCAATGGGGTATGCATTGTATGTAGAGACTTAAAATTATTATTAAAACCCACTAAAAGAGTGTTTTTTATTATCACAATTTGCCAGCAATTCTGAAAAATGGAAATGATAGAATAATCTTCCCCCTGAGGGTAGATAGCTCCATTTTTGCCCCCTTCCCCCACCCCACCTTCTTGGTATCCACTGCTTCTTCCATACAAAGCCTGAGACTTCCAGACAAAGGCCAAGAATAAAAGAACTCTAGCCTTGATATCATGAAGCTGTGATTCTAGCCATGCCACAAATCAGCCTTGCCTCTGGACATTCTGTTGCATGAGAACCAAAATTTCCTTTTTGCTTAAGCCCGTTGGGTCCAGTTTTCAAACACGTGAATCCAAAGGGTTTTTTTGTTTCTTATTTTAAATTAAAATTTTCAAGTATCAAATTTATTGATATATTATACGACTTAATAATTGTTAACCACCCATAACCTCATTTTACAATGTTTATATATAGCGGTTACTAGAAAACTGGCATTTCAGGTATAGAACAAATGATTAGGCCTTTCATTAGAAATATCTTTTAGCTATTGCCTGGAACATTGTTCTTATATATTAAAGTTCCTTTAATCTTAAGAAAGTACATAAATATTTTTAATCCATTTCAACTTATTGGACAACAAACTGTTCCAAAACAAACATTGACACACACATTCAACTAATAATGTGTATATACACACACACACATACATACATACATACATATGTACACATACACACAGAGGGTCTGACTTTTTTGATCAGAGTCTATAAACTTTTCTAAGACCACTATAAACTTTCCTCTAGGCTAGACATCATTAAGAATATCTTTCAAACGAAATTATGTTATGTTCTTGTTTTGTCTAGGCATCAAACATAGAAGTGTGTTTCATTTTGATTTTTAGCTGAAGATTTTTTGGATATTATTGGGAAAAAATCCAGTAAGAATTCTCTGCAACTTCTAAAGCATGCTCTTAGTGACTTACCCAGAGTAGTGAGAGATGGTCTGTTTTTCTCCCCCCCCACGTTATAGCATCAGTCGTCTGATTGTTATCTTCATCCTGAGGAAGTTTGTTTTAAGTTTCCCTTTAAACCCTGGCTGATGCATGACTATCAGCATATGCCCTTTGCCCAATATTTGACTTTCTCCAAAATGTATACACCAAGAATTAATAATCCGCTCAAAGTGCTATGAAATTAGCTTTCTTATTATGTGATTTGGTTGCTACAGTGGTCAGACCAGGTCATGAACACTGCATCTTCACAGGACAATCTGATAAAATGTACTGAAAGAAAGAATGAGGATAAAAGGGAAAGCAGCAACCTAAAATAGAGATAAGCTGCATTTTTACAATGTCTGAAATGAACAAAGTAATTTATCATATATCCTAATATTTCTACTATTGATTAGTAGTATTGAGATTATACAACAAAGAAGGTACCAAAACTCTGTTTTTATTCAAAATATAACAGCAAAGTTTCTATGAATTTCCCTATATGTCAAGAACTATTCTAAGCACTCATATATATAAATAACTAAATAACTAACAGAAAGGGAAATACCATTATTATCATTGTTGCCTTTAAAAAGATGAGAAGACAGGCAGAAAGAGTTCAAATAATCTGTATATAGTCCAGAGCTAGTAAGTGGCAAACTTAGAATTTGAACTAGGGAAATCTGGCTTAGAAACTAATGTACATAAAAATCATTAAGTTGTCTCTCAGTAAATATTTAAGGATTATACAATGATACAATTGTACTACAGCAGAATTTATTGGGGTTCTTGTTCTAGGTGATGTGCTGTGGATACCCTGAATATGACATAGACTGGAACTATAAAGCTAGGGCAGAATGTATGGAACTACTATTGGTAATTCTACAAAGTAAAGAGTACTGGGAAGAATACGGTGAAAATTGAAATACGAAAGAACTAACAGTGAGTTTACCATTTCATTTTTTTCCTCTGGTATCCTCCAACCTGATCTTAATGCAGTCCAAAGCCAGAAGTGAGCACTAGGCTGAAGATGGGAGAATCTCCAAGAGAAGACTTCTGGTTCTGGTTTGAAAAGTAGGAAAGGGGATGCCTAACAAACACTCAGAAGAGTGTAGATGATGTCCCTCAGTTTTGTTCTGTCTCTTCTTTCTTCCATTTAAAAAAAAAAAATCATGATTCTATTGTGTATCAGCCCCAAGGAATCCAATGATGACAACAACAGTGGTAGTGAGGGAGACAACTCAGAAGGAGGGGAATCTTCTTCTCTGATTAAGGGAGCTGTGATCCCAAGGAGGTAGCACACCTCTGATGTTCTCCCTCCCTCTCTCTCTTCCTCTCTCTCCTCTCTTGCCTCTTGGACCCAGATGTGGGTACAGCCCTGAATGGGCACAGTAGAATGGAACAATCAAAAGCCCAGATTACTGGTCAGAGGACCAAACAAGGGACCCTAGACCCCTAGGGAGTATTGAGGAGATCACAATGAGGGAGGAGCTCAGAAAAGGAAACTTGTAAAGTTCTTTATAAATGCTTGGGCTCACCTCCAAGCTGAACACAAGTGAATCTAATTCTAATCAGCATAAAAAAATATATATGTAAGAAGTCAATTAACAGACCAGAGTTCAGGCCCAGACTGACCAATGGGTGGCAGACACTTGAGACAACTCCAAACAGAATTTGAAAAGATTTGAAAACTATACTGAAATTGTAACCACTGCCCATAGAAGGCAGTATGGAACTTGTAGCCTTAAACTAACCATATCAACTTCCTTTAAAGAAAAGGAAAAAAAAAAATCAGTATTCTCCACAGGATTTAAAAAAGCCTCAGAGACTTGTAATAATATTTGAAAGATCCAGGTATAATCCCAAATCATTTGGCATGCAGAGAACCAGGACAATCTCCACTCATATGGGAAAAGACAATTAACAGATACAAATGATGAAGTGAAACAAATTTTGGAATTAAGTTATAAAAGTTTTTAAAGGACTATTATAGCAGTACTCCAACAAACTCCAATTACAAATATCTTAAAGTCAATGGGAAAATAGAAAACCTCAGAGTTAAATAAATAAATAAATAAATAAAACCTGAATGAATTAGAGATGAACTTGATGATGGATAGTAGAAATTACATAGCATGAATAAATGGGAAAAAATCAGTTTTTAAAGGACTATTATAGCAGTACTCCAACAAACTCCAATTACAAAAATCTTAAAGTCAATGGGAAAATAGAAAACCTCAGAGTTAAATAAATAAATAAATAAATAAAACCTGAATGAATTAGAGTGAACTTGATGATGGATAGTAGAAATTACATAGCATGAATAAATGGGAAAAAATCATAGAAAAAATTGAATTCCTGAAAAATCTGACATTCATGTCATCAGAATCCCAGAAAAGAGGGGAAAAAAAGAATGTGATGCTAAAGAATTATTTAAAGAAATAATGGTTAAATATTCCAAAGTTTGGTGCAAGATTTAAACCTACAGATATCAGAAGATAATGAAAGCCTAAACAGGACAAAGACAAAAAGATATATTCCCAGAAACATAACAAAACTGTCAAAACTGAAGACAAAAAATATTAAAAGCAATCAGAGATAAATGACACTATCCATAGGGGGATCCAATACAAATAATTATGGGTTTCTCATTAGAAATCATGAGGGCCAGAAAGAAATGAAACGATATTTTTAAAGTGTTAAAAACAAAACACAACTGTCAACTGAGAATTCTATAGCCAGCAAAAATATCATTCATGAAGGAAGATAAAATAAGACCATTCTCAGATAAAGTAGCCTAAGCCTGCTCTAAAAGTATTAGTAAAGAAACTTCTTTATACAGAAGGAAAATGGTAACAGAAGAAACTCTGGAACATCAAGTAGAAAAGAAGTCTCACAAATAGTAAGATTTCAGATAATATATTTTTTCTCTTAAATTTTTAATAAGCCATTTGACCATTGATTGTGTGTGTGTGTGTGTGTGTGTGTGTGTATGTGTGCATAATTATAACATGAAGGGACAGGGAAAAAGACATCTATATATTGTGATAAGTTTTCTGTATTCAATTTGAGGTGAGCGTAGAATTCAACATATACCCACATAAATGCAAATATACAAAGAAACTTAGTATTAAAAAAAAGAAGGTAAATTGTAATCCTATACAATGTTTAAATAATGTGCAAAAACACAAGAAATGGGGAAAAAGTTTCAGAATACAGAGAGAACATTTAGAAAACAAAGAAAATAGTAGGTTTCATTTCAAGTATATTAATAATAAATGTAAATGTTCTAAACAAACCAATTAAAAGACATAGATTGTCAGAATGGATTAAAAGTCATGGTTAAATATTTGCAATCTACATCAAATTTACTTTAAATATAATGATATAAGTTGGGTAAACATAAAAACATGGATAAAATTATACTATGCAAATACTAATTTAAAAAACCTGGAGGTGACATCAGTCACAATGGCAGAGTAAACACCTCCAAAAATTATGTACTTCATAAAAGCAATGAGAAAAGCGACAAAACTGTAATAATTAACTTCTAAGAATGCTAGAAATTAGCCAAAAGCTGCAGCAACCCAGGGAGTATATATTTGAGAAAAATAGCTGAATTTCATTGAGATTTGGAAGCTTTGTAGTATTTTAACTTGCCCTATTTCCAATCACCTCTCTCCAGCTTGGCGGTTGTCTCAAAAACTGACAGCTACAATCACAATTAAAATCAGCATCCTCGCAAACACTGAGGAAGGAGAAATGGGCTGGAGCCCTTTCCACACCTCATTCCCCGAAAATGTCATAATTTGACCTGTCAGGTGATACCCTTGAAGTTCCCATTTGCAAGGTTGTTTTTATTCAACCCAACTCAGATCTTCTAGTGTGAACAGCCTTTTCTCTGGGGGCATTGGCTGAAAGCAATTAGATGCAACTGATGGAATGAGTGGTTGCCTGAGGAAGTGGATAATAGTTGGAGCACATGATAGGCTACCCAAAAAAGCTTTAAAGAAAAAGCTGGAAAATGAGATGACCATAGTGGCTTTGTAGCTCTAAGGTTTTACTGGGAATCTAGAACACGATGGCAAGCATAGGAGTACAGGCTTAGGTCTAAATGCATCTGCAGAAAAGATCTGAGAAGGCCCTAAGCCCTCACCTTGAGTTAAACATGAGGCTCTGCTCAAGTAGGAGGTGAAGACATATCACATCAAACTATTGAAAGACAAAGACGAAGAGAGAACTTGGAAACCAACAAGTGAGAAGCAATTCAACACTTACACATGACCAGGGTTAATTCACTAAGAAGATATAGCAGTTCTAAATGTGTATATTTGTAACAACAGACCTTCAAAATATATGAAACCATGGCTTACAGAACCGAAATAAGATATATAAATATCTACAATTATAGTTAAAGACATCAACACTTCTGCATTGATTTCTTAGGGTTACCATAACAAAGTACTACAAATTGGGTGATTTAAACAACAGAAATGTATTGTCTCACAATTCTGGAATAGAGAAGTATAAGATCAAGGTGTCAGCAGGTTTGCTTCCTTCTTTTGGCTATGAGGGAGAATGTAGCTCATGCCTCTTTTCTAAGCTTCTATGAGTTTCCCGGCAATCTTTGACATCCCTTGGCTTTCAGTCTTTTCACATGGCATTCTCTCTGTGTATGTGTCTGTCCAAATTTCTCCTTTTATAAGAATACTATTCAGATTGGATTAGGGTCTTACCCTATCCAGTATGACATCATCAGAATTAATTACATCTGCAATGGCTCTGTTTCTGAATAACATCATGTTCTGTAGCTCTGGGGAGTAGAACTCTAACATAGCATTTTGGCGGGATACAACTGAACCCATAACAATTCCTCTCTCAGCAACAGATAAAAATAGTAAACAGAAACTCAGCAAAGGATACATAAGAACTGAACCATCAACCAACTGGATCTAATAAATATTTATAGAATTTTATGTTCAACAGTAGAATAGACACACACACACCTGCACACATACACACACGTTTACAAATACATATGCAGAATTAACTAAGATGAACCTTGTCTTGGGTAACTAAAAAAAAAAAAAAAAAGAAAAGAAAAAAGAAATCCACGGGTTGAAGAGAAATCCAAAGGAAAATTAAAACTATTTTGAACCAAAAGAATATGGAAAAATAACAGAAAATATTTTGTGATGCTGATCAAACAAAGTTTGGAAGGAAATTTGTAGTAGTGAATATTTTCTTTATTAAAAAAAAACACTGATTTCATGTTAATTATCTAAGCTTCCATATAAAAAAAAACAAAACAAACATAAGTTAAGTAGATGAGAAATAATAGTAAAGATAAAACATACTTCTTAAAAAAAGATAAAACTCCAGCAATATTGACCATGAAAAAAAGAGAAAAGATACAGTTTACCTATATCAAAAATTAAAGAGATGACATCATTACTATTTCCACAGACATTAAAAGAACATAAGAAACTACTATGAAAAACTTTAAAGATATAAATACATCAACTTAGTATAAGATTTACTGATTTCTCAAGAAACACAACTTACCAAAAACTCAAACAATATGAAATAAGTAATCATAATATTTCCAGAACTATTACAGAAATTAAATTTATAATTTAAAACTTTCCAAAAAAGCTATCACCAGGCCTAAATAATTTTGCTGGTAAACCCAAACAGATTTTTAAAAAGAAATAACATGAATTCTACACAGCGTCTTCCAGAAAACAAAAGAAAGAACATTTCCCAACTTATTTTATGAAGTTTCATTACCCTGATACTGAAAGCAGATAAAACAGTTTCTAAAATAAACCCAAACAAACAAACAAAAAAATATAGGCCAATCCCTCATGAACATCAGGACATGACCAAATGAAGTTTATCCTGGAAATGCAAGGCTGGTTAAATACTTAGACAATCAATGTAATCCACCATATTAATAATCTAAATGAGAGCACCCAAATGATCATATAGGTGCAAGAAAAAATATTTTATTTTTAAAATTCATTATCCTTTTATGATAAAAATTCTCAGTCAGTTAGGAATGGAAGAGAATCCTGCATTTGGTAAAGGACATCTACAAAAACTTGCAGGTAACGTCTTTTTTAAAGATGAATGCTTCCTTGCTAAGAAACAGGCAAAGATGCTCTCCACCCTGTCTACTCCTATTCAAAATCATATTGGAAGTCCCAGCTGATGTTGAAAGAAATAAAAAGGCCTCATGATTGGAAGGAAAGAGTAAACCTGTTCTTATTCATAGACAACATTGTGGCCTACATGTCAAATTCCAAAAAAACCACAAAAATATTCCTAGAGCTAACAGATGAATTAGATAAAAGATCAACAGCAAAAATCAAGTAAATTTCTTCCATTATCATACATAAAATTTTATAAAATTCATTAAAGAATTAAATGAAGCAAAATGTACAATTGAAACCCAAATTAAATTATCAATTCCCAAATTAGTAATATTAATTTATCAATGTAACAAATTTATACAGGATCTGTGGCTGAAAACTACAAAACTTAAATCAAATAAGAGTTAAATAAATTAAGAGGTATATGTTAATGGATTGGAAGAGTCAACATAGTATTAATGTCGATTTTCTTCAAATAATGTATAGTTTTAATGCAATTCTTTTTAGAGATAAAATTGGAATATATGTAACATCGAGATATACATGCAATTCTTTTTAGAGATAAAATTGGAATATATGTAACATCGAGATATACATATAAAATATGTGCATATAAAAATTGCTTAATGAATGAAAACATAAACAATAGACTGGAAGAAAATATTTACAAATCGCATATTCACCAAAGGACTTTTATTCCTAATAGTAAAGTTCAACCATAGGAACACAAACAATTAAAAACAAGAGGTGCACCTGGGTGGCTCAGTCGGTTAAGCGTCTGCCTTCAGCTCAGTTCATGATCCCAGGGTCCTGGGAGCAAGCCCTGAGTCGGGCTCCCTGTTCAGCGGAAAGCCTGCTTTTCCCTCTCCCTCTGCCCTTCCACCTCCCCCCTGCTTGTGCTCTCTCTCTGTCTGTCTCAAATAAATAATAAAATCTTAAAGAAAAAAAAAGTGGGCAAGATACTTCAACAGGTACTTTAGCAAAGAGAATATGCAAATAAAAATACATACATAAAAAGATATTCAATATTATCAGTCATTAGGAAAATGCAAATCAAAAGCACGATAAGATACAGCTACACAACTATTAGAACGACTGAATTAAAAAAAAAAGATACTGGTAATATCTAGTGTTGGTAAGGATGCAGAGAAACCAGAACTCATACATTGCTAATGGGAAAGCAAAAAGCTTTCCAGGAAATGCCTGGGAAAATGGTTTGACAGTAAACATTCACTTATCATAAGACCCACCCAAACCCACATCTGGTTACTTGCTAAAGAAATAAAAATTCATGTACTCACAAAAAACTGTGAACAAATATGTATAGTGGCTCTATTCATAACCACCCAAAACTGGAAAAGACCAAATATCTTTTATCAGGTGAATGGATGAACAAACTATGATACGTCAGTCAATGCAAAAGAAAAAACTGCGGATACAATCACTAGGGTGACTCTCAAAGTAAGTATACTGAGTGAAGGAAGCCAATTTCAAAATGTTACATACTATCCAATTCCATCCTTGAAAAGGTCAGACTATGGAGCTACACAGAGAGACAGCGGTGCTAGGGGTTGTGTGTGAAATGGGGGAGAAGGATTGAGTTTTACTATTAAAGAAAGGATGAGGGAGTTTGGGGGACTGTTAGAACTGCTCTGTCTCCTGATTGTTTTGGTGGTTAAGTACATCTATGCACCCATTAAAATTCATAGAACTGTGCACCAATAAAAAAAATAAATTTTTATGTATGATAATAAAAGGCAATTAAATAATTAAAAGGGCTGTGATCTATTCCCAAAGGAAAGAGGAAGTTTCTGGCACCAGAATGAGACACTACTTAAAAAATAAATAAATAAATATGTATTCCTTGCATATTGTTCCATAAGCTTCAGCTCCAGGTGATTAAACAGCTATTAGGTCACAAACACATTCTATAGCAGTAACATTGAGAATTCCACTGTTATGTAGAGACCCACACACATACATAAGCATGCATGGTCAATCATATAATAGCCTATGATTTCTAATGTTGGCTTTTTCATCTGCACTAATTGAAAGAGCCATAAAACTGGTATTATTACTATAGATGCATAGACTTTACCATCTGTTCTATATATCTTTCAGCTGACTTTCTTCACTCTGCTCTTGCTGTCCTAACTTCTCAAATCATTTGGTGGGAGAATGTAACATTTCCCACTTCATAAACTTTTTTTAAAAATTAAGATTTTGAACATCATTTTAAAGGAACTGGTAAGGTTTCAAGCACAGTTCCTTTATAGACTTCCGTGAAATCAATGAAGAAAAATGTAGTCCAGTTAAGGTTGCCAGACTTAGCAAATGAAAATTTTGTATTTGAGGGGCTCCTGGGTGGCTCAGCCGATTAAGAGACCGACTCTTGATCTTGGCTCAGGTCATGATCTCAGGGTCCTGGGATGGAGTTCCATGTTGGGGTCCCCACTCAGCACAGAGTCTGCTCCAGGATTCTCTCTCTCCCTCTCCCTCTGGCCCTCCTCCCACTAGCACACTCTCTCCCTTTCTCTTTCTCTACAATAAATCAATCTTTACAACAAAAAATCTTGAATTTTATCTGAAAACACTAAATCTAGTGGCTAATTTTACCTGTCAACTTTAGGGGGCTACTGGGTAACTAGATTAAATGTTTCTGTGTGTGTCTGTTAGGGTGTTTCTGGATGATATTAGCATTTGAATTGATGGATTCAGTGATGTAGATTGGGCTCCCCAACATGGCAGGACATAATCAAATCTGTTGGGGCCTGAGTAGAAAAAAGGGTTGACTGAGAAGGAATTCATCCCTTTTCTTCTTGCCTCACCCATTTCACCTCCTCCTACTCTCCTCTGGGATTCAACTCATCTCTTCCCCTGGTTCTCATGCCATTAGACTGGGGCTTAATTTCGTCCTTATCTTTCCTGGGTCTCCAGCTTGCAGGGGGGTTTCTCAGCCTCCGTGGTCACATGACTCGATGCCTCACAATAGATAGATTGATATAGATAGATAGGTAAATAAATGCCTCCTATTGTTTTTTCCCCATGACTAATGCTATGTGTGTGTATGTATGTGTTTGTATATATGTTTCATTTAGTATATGAGAAAAATAGGGTCTAGAAATGTTATAAAAATTTTCTAAATCAGGCCATGAGTTCAGATTTTTGTCAAATTTAATTATCTTGAGCCAGACTCAAAAATTCAAATAAAAAAAAATCCAGTGACCTTTCTTTTCTCCTTTATTCTATGACATACTCCCACCTATTTCCAATTAAAATTCAGTATTTGTTCTCCCTAAAATACTTCACAGACTTGATTTCTCCGTGTCCAATAAGCATGTTTATTATTTTTTAAAAATATTTGTTCTTCTTGAATTTATATATCTGTTACTGAATCATATGGTACTAACTATGCCTCAATTTTTTTTTTTTCTCGAGTGCATACTGTTTTCAGAAGAGATTATAAGCTTCTTGAAGGCAGGAATAAGCTGCATTTGTTTTGGTTATCCCTCTGTAAACAGCATATGGCCTTATGGATATTCTGTATCAAAAGCACTCAACAGTGTTTGTCAATTTTAATCTTACTTCTGTGATGATGAAATTTGCTAAAAATAAATTCCAGAAAAAGACGCTTTTAAAAAATACATATGTGAAATAAGCCACATAGGTAATATATTATTACATTTGTCTTAAAATAAGCCTTAGGCATTCTCCCACACTTTTCTCACCATTATCTCCATCTGTAATAATAAAACATATCTTCTGATTACAGCTATTTCTGTTATCTCAAGGCTGAATCTAATTTATTTGCTATTCAACCTTACTTTGCCTCTTTTACAAGATTTGTTTTTCCTGTAATGCAATCCAAAGTTTTGATTTAAAAGGTAGAAAACATTTTTTCCCCCAAATACGTGGTATTTTAAACTGAAAGTAAAAATAAATTTAAAATAGATTGGGAGTAATTCACAACAAAAACATCAAACAAATTTTAATTTGAATCCAATAATTTTTGTTTAAACATGTTTTGGGATAGATGAATCCTTTGGGGCAACATAGCAATATATGTTCTGCCAACAAATAGAAATCTCAAAAATGCTTTCCTAACAGAACTTTTGAAATACTTATTTACAGAGAGCAAAGAATTTCTTAGAAAGCTTGTGGTATTTATAAAGTTGCATTGTATTTCCAAAGCTTTGAAATATGATGTTCCTTCTATGACATCGGCATTAAAATTTAAAAGGCTAATTTAGAAACCACAAAACTATCAGGTAGATTTTCTTAGAGACTCGTTCTCTGGATACTGTCATTTGCTGGTTTACTTATTAGTAGAAACATAAGTTTACTTTGTTGTACTCACATACATGCTAATACCACATACATGGCAATAAATCATGCTGTTTCCCCATTTATATTTTACTCAGAGGGCAATTTCTCAACTTCTACTTTTCCCCCAATTGTTACATTGCTATTCCTTCTCTACATACAATACAACCTTGATTGCTGGTTTAAATCCCCTGGTGAAATAATCATACTTTGGGGTAGATACACTACACTCTGAAATTTGAACACTAATGACTTTCTTTGCTATTTTCATCTTTACAAAAAGATAGATTAAGTTAATCTCTGAAAAGTTAAATGATGTGTCATTAAGGGCATTTAAAAACACAAGTCAGTGTCCTAAATCAGAGATTTAGGAATTAAATGCATGGCAGAGATGTTATTTTTTAATCCTCATGAGAATGATTAATTTGATTCCTAGCCATACACTGGGCATCCAAGTAGGTAATATACTCATTTTCTATTTTGCAAAAAATTGAATTTGACTCAGTTTTCTTCTACTTTTTAAAAAGTACTTAAATCAGAAACAAAAGCTTTGTGGAAAAAAAAAATTTATTCTTGAACCCTTGTACTCCTTGCCAAGCTTTTTAATTTTTTTCTTTTTTGTCATCATGATTCTTTGGCATGTTAAAGGCTCTTTTTGAGAGTAATGCTGAATTGCATTTGTTTACCCTAATAAATTGTTAAACCTACGTAGGGAATCAAATCGACAAAATTAGCAATAAAAGACATCTTTTTCTGCTGAATTACCAAGTGATCTATCTAAACTGTTTTCCCTGGAGAGAGTGGGGTTGAACTTTTACCTTAAATAACTGTTCTCAAACCTCAGTACACTCACTTAAAATAACTCTGAATTAGGAAAATAGCCAAAGGCACAAGAAAGTACTTCACAGACTTACAGAATTAATCTCATTTAGCAAAAAAAAAAAAAAAAGCAAATCGAACAACAAAAGACTAAAGCATACGCATATGAGCTGCACTTTCACTAGAATTTTCCCTTTCTGTGTTCCATAAATTTGGAAAACAAGCAACGTCTTATTCTTGCCATGTTCATTCTTTTCTCTTCTCCTGTTTTCTTCTGAATTATTTGACTCAGAATGATCTCTTTTCTATCACTTTTCACTTCTCTCCAATCGGAATTTAAGTATTTTCCCTATACTGTTTTTATTCCACGCTCTCTGAGCAAGAGAGCCCCCTTCTATCCTTAAACTTACCATAAATCCTCTCTCTGGAGAGTTTCCTGTTAAAAAGGAATTGTGATGTAATACTAGAAAAACCCTTCAGAGTATAGGAGTCTATTTACTACCCCCTGCAAGCATGTGTTTTTGTGGCTGGATATCTTTTCTGGAAATGAGAATGTAATGTTCATGTATTGAGCTACCAATCTCAGAAATAATTTAAAATCCTGGAATCATATACTCCAACATCATCTTTTCAATGTCAAAAGAACAAAAGCCTTCTCAGTGAGGGCAACTACCCAACTACCCCCAGTCTGACAGTACTCAGTGACCTGTGGGGGGAAAGTACTGACTATATAAAATACGAACGTTGCTTCCCTTTTAGAATTTAAGTCAATAGTCATATTTGGGAATTCTAAGGGTAACGCAGTTTGAAAAACCAAACACAAGTACTATTTCCTATCTATAAGAAAGCTAACTTACAATCAATTACTAACTGTCAGTTAACTAAGCTGAAGGAGCTATAAAAACAAAAACCAAAACAGAAAACGTGCTAGGAAAGATGCTAGGTATCAACCATCCAACCAGGGAATATATGTAAATCTCCATGTAAATCTCCATATCTTTATCTCTATCTTCATCTTGAGATGTAAATATAGATATTGATGAATAGAGTCCACTGGAGAGACAGAAATCAAATCAGTTATTTTAATAGAGAGATTTTTATGTAAAGCATTGCTAACTAGTTATGAAATTATTAACCATATAACCAAAAAGCCAAAAACAGAGAACATGAGGGTAACACAGTGGTAACACAGGCAGGAAGCAGTTCATGCCCTGCTACAGCCTGAATGTTTGTGTCCCCCCACAATTCATATGTTGAAACCTAATCCCCAGTGTGATAGTATCTGGAGGTGGGAACTTTTGGGAGGTAATTAGGTCATGAGAATAGAGCCCGCATGAATAGGACTAGTGACCTTATAAAAAAGGTTCCAGGGAGCTCCCTTGCCTCCTCAGCCATGTGAGGACACAGTGAGAAACAACTATGAACCAGGAAACAGGGCCTCACTAGAAATCGAATCTTCCAGCACCTTAGTCTTTGACTTCCCAGGCCCCAGAACTGAGAGAAAGAAATTTTTGTTGTTTGTAAGTCATTCGGTCTACGGAATTTTGTTAAAATAGCTAACGAATGCAGATACATCCTTCAACATGCCAAAGAACCATGATGACAAAGAAATTAGAAGGCTTTTTAAGGGGTATAAGGGTCCGTGAAAAAAAAAAAAAAGGGGGCATTTTTCTATAAACTTTTTAAAACTATCTCGCTTCTGATTTTTAAAACTATCTTGCTTCTGATTTATGTACTTTTTTAAAAAGTAGAAGAAAAATGAATCAAATTCATTTTTTTTCTTTCCGTTCCCATGAGCATGACCCAGCAACACTTCTTCATTCCGGCTGTTCCTTCCCATATCAGCAGCTGAATCCAGTTTTTCTGACATAATTAAAGTTAAGGTCCTTCACCAGATTTCAGCGAGGGGATACAGGCAATTAAAAGGAAAAAAAAAAAAAACGAAAAAAAAAACTAGCGAAGATAATATCAGAGATAAGTGATATGAGGCAAATGAAACAGTAATGGTATAAATAGTAATCACAGAAGAAATGTCATACAGATTGATTCTGAGAGGGCTCCTCGAAGAGGCAACATTTGATGTAAATGAGGAGAAAAAGTCAGCCATGCGAAGAGTATTTCAGGCAAATGAATAATGAGTGTAAAGGCTAAGACCCTGAGATGGAAATTTCCAAGCATTTTCAAAGATCGGGGTATAGAGGGCCAGTATGGTTGTTGTAGACTCAGCAAGGGGAGCATAGTAGAAGATGAGGTTAGAGAGGTGGGCAAGGACAGGTCCTCTGGGGCCATGGAGGGCCCTGAGGTGTGCTATAATAAGTTGTGGTTTTTGTTGTTATTTGGCACTGGGGACTAGAGGGTGGATCGTAGAGGGTTTTAAGCAATGGAAGGATGTAATCAAATTTACTTTGTAATATTTAAAACCAACCTGTCCATCAGTACTCTTTCTGTGCTTCCATGTTCATATATGATGTGCGTGGTCTGGCGAGCACATGCACTTGGGTTTAGAGTAACCCAGAGTTATTGGACTGGAACTCATATTTAATGTTAAACCAGAAGTGTCATGGTGCTACTCAAATGGAAGATATATTTTTAAGACTTACTCCAAGAAGAAATGACTCTTGTGTGTAACGTGTACTTGTCCCAAGGTACAAAAGAATTCTGAATTCGATAACAATACAAAGGTTGTTGCAGAAAATTCTGATTCTGACAAGTTAGAACTATAGCATCATGCAATCAACTTAAATATCGTACTCGATGGCAGGAAAGCCATTCCTAAAAGGCAGTAAAAAAGTACATTTGGAGAAATTGCATAAATAAAGTCTAAGTTTAGTAATAAGAGACTCGGAAGCAAGGAGTAGACATCATAGCACAGTATCATAAATAGCCGAAGGGTAAAACAGGACCACAAGAAGATGATTCACAAAACAGTGCTCATTCCCTCATGGCCCTGCGGATTACAGGTTATTGCCAAAAATTTCTCCAATACACCTGGCAGAACAGGAAGGTTGATATATGAATCATCTTTGAATCTTTTATAAAGAGTTGAATTCAGTCAGTCCTTCAACAAATATTTACTGAACTCTTTCTACGTGCCAGGACTATTCTGGGTACTGAGAAGATGGAGAGGAAAAGAGAGTAAAAATACCTACACTCATGAAGTTTATGGTTTTGCATGTATTACTTATAGCAAACTAAATTGAGAAGTTGAATTCTCATAACACATTGTGATATAAGTCGTTCTCAATTAACCCTTTTGTATTTTTCCAAAAGTTTTAAGCTTAGAATTGCTCTAGGGATGTTAGAAATCCTCTAGGAAAGATTCATGGAAGTGTTATATTATGAATTAGACCTTGAAGAAGGCATAGGATTTGAATAAGGACTAGAGAAAGCATTTCAAGGAAACAGGAATAATAATCAGGGAATGGGAGAGTTGAGACACAGAGATGGAATTATATCTGGCATTTGTGAGCAAACTGAGGCTTTTGAAAATTAATATAAAAAACAAAATGACTATCCAAAACATGTTGTTAAGAGATTCAAAGACTGTACAGCTGCAAGCAAAACATGGCAATAGGATTGATCATGATTAAAAAAAAAAATCATAAGTGGTATAAGAATTCACAAGGTTCCAAAACCTGTTTTTACATTTTGTTAGTTTAAGAAGATAAGAAGAAGGAAAGGGAAGGAAGGAGGAAGGGAACAATGAAAGAAGGAAAAGAGAAAAGAAAGAGAAAGAGAAAGAAAGGACTGAAGGAAGAAAAAAAAAGCATTCCTAGTTATTATTGCTATTTTTTCTCTGTTCTTTATTGGCTATTTTTCTTAGGTACCAGTCTTGATCCATGTTGATGAGTCCTGTTTCCTCCTACTTTCCCACTGCCCCCAATATGTCTTTCTTTGTCATCCAAGCAGTATAGCTCTATACCTATATTAGATTATAGATCTTATTTTTATTTATAAAAGCTATTAACATACTCTAGAAAGGGACATATACTCCAGATATACAATCATAGCTATCAAAAGCAGGCAGATCTTTGGGAATATAGAGCTCACTGCCCTAAAAGTCTTTGCCAGCAAAAGCTAGGCATTGTTCGCTGACCACAATATTCCCTCAGTATGGGCTTATTTGTCATGTTACCTCTTTTTTTTTCTTTAAAGATTTTGTTTATTTGAGAGAGAGTGAGCTGGGGGAGGGACAGAGGGAGAGAGAATCTCAAGCAGATTCCCCACTGAGCACGGAGCCTGACACAGGGTTGGATCTCACAATCCTGAGCCTGTGACCTGAGCTGAAATCCAAGAGTGCCGGATGCTCGACCTGACTAAGCCACCCGGGCGACCTGTCATATTACTTTGCAATTTCTTTTATCTTAAAGCTTAGTTATAATTTTTTTTACATTGAAAAATTTGAAAATACCAATTCAAATACATTCATGTTTATGTTTTCACACCAAGGGCACCTACACATCACACACTTTGGATGCAGACACGACACGATGAGTAAATTACATGTGTGGAAATGGTATTTCATAGCAGATTATTTAAAGAAGCACACAACTCATTTTACACAATCATGACAACAGGCTCAGGTTAGAGCTGTGGAGTCCTATTTCTTTAACCCTCTCTCCTCCAGGGAATGGAGATAGTGCCCTCTTCCTTATAAAGCAGAAATAAGGCCTCATTAAAATCCAATGCTGATCTGATTAAGTTTGTGGAAAGGATTCACTTTTATGTTTCTAATTCCTATATATAAGATAAAATAATAATGGAAGTCCAAGCCACTTCGTAATGTATTCTGAGCTAAATCCGATTCTTAGCTAGTATCAAATGTTACTAAGGTGCTGTGTTCTGTTTTGTTTTTTAAATTCAAGCAATTAAGAAGCATAAATGAAGTGGGAAGAGGCCTGGAATGATTTGTACAGCTCCTCAAAGGTTTTTCTTCCACACTGGATATGTGCTCTCGGTCTCAGAATAATATATGACACATATATGACATATGCCTATTTACCTATGTTATATGAAGTCTCTGTAAGATATGCTTATTATCCCACACAGCAGGGAACATTTAAACTAGGTAACATCTCCATTGTATATCTCAGTGTTGACAGCTTATATGACACTCTCCAGGATATCACCTCAAAAGTATAGTTTTGTGGAGTTGTTATTGGTGCTATAAGCAATTCTCAACCAGGGACGTCCCTCTCAAAACATTGCATAGGTAAGGAGTCTGTCCCTGGCAAATGCCTCTGGTCTATTTGCCCAGGGTCCAGGTCACCTTTCTTCATTTTTCTTTTTCCCTTGGGACCATCTCTTGCCACTCCCCACTCCCCACATTAATTGGGAATAAAATGAATCACACACAGGCGAACTGCTTTAATTTTCTTTTCCTCATATTTAGACAACAATGCTTTACAAAAGGAAGAAGGGAGAGTAATCTACACCTAAACTGAAAGGAAACTATATGTCAGAGTTGGTACAAGTTGGTTCTTAACACAAATTGCGTGTTGACCAAACAAAACTTGACATTAGGCAAGTGTTTCCTTTTGTAGTGGACACAGGGTTGCTGGGGAAGAATGGGAAATATTCATAGGAGAAAATATCTTTACTTTGAGGAAGGCCATAGCAGCTTCTTAAAGAGGTCCAACTATGTTTCTTTAAGGGGGACAACATTTTTCTCCAATGTGGAGAAAACTTGCCACTTTACAAAAGCTTTTAAAATTAAAGAGTAGGTATTTTAATTTGAATAAAAAATAATTGAAGATAGAATACATTAGTCACCATTTTAATGATGTCAAATATATTCAACCTACTGAACGTATTTTTTTTTTTTTTATAAAGTTGAACTTCAATTTTTAAGAATTCTAAGTCCTGGAGAGAAGATCAGAATTCCTGGGAGAATTTTTTTTTCTATTTTTAATATTTTGAGTCACTGAGAATATAGTGATTTAATATTTGGATATTTAGAGTGAAAAGACCTCAGAAGATCAATTTGTACTGATATTGATGTTCAAAACAATTACATTACCACACCTGTTTTACATCTGAATTAACCGGAGCTGACAGAAACTAACAGATAAGCCTGCCAACATAAAGCTAGTTATTGGAGGAAGAGTAAGCAAAGTTCAGTTTTTCTTTTCTAGTGCTGGAAGAAAAAAAATAAATCTGCCTCGTACTCTCTATGAACCAGGAACTGTGCTAAGTACATTTTTCATAACCTTAAGCTTCTAATATTATTATTATTTATTTATAGATTGAAAATCTCTGAACCTCAGAGAAGTTAAATAAAAGATCCATGATCAGGTAGCTCTTACATTATATAGCGTCGGTTCAGACTCAGATTGGACCCCAAAATAATACTCTTTTCACTCAAGCCTCAAAGCTTTTTTTTTTTTTTTTCCTCCAGTGCATATTGCATTGGCCAAACTGGATCCTTGCCCATTAAAGTTCTAACACACCTTATCCAGTAGAAGTCTGATGAAAGCCACAAATACTAGTTAATATGTAATTTCCTTATTATTTTTAACTTTTCCTGTTTGAGAATAGTTGACACACAATGTTACATTAGTTCCAGGTACACAACATAGTGATTAGACTTCTTTATATATTATGTTATGCTCCAGTCTAGCTACCAATTATCACCATACAAGGCTATTACAATATCACTGACCACATTCCTTATGCTGTGCCCTTTAGTTCTGTGACTTATTCCGTAACTAGACACCTGTATCTCCCCTTCCCCTTCACACATTTTCCCATCCCCCACACCTCTTCTGCTAATAGGAATTTTTAAATGTTCTCATAGTTGTATATAAAAAGTAAACAGAAAAAGAGTTAAATTACATTTTGTAAATTACATTTTACTTATAAAAAATCCATATTATCATTCCGATGCAATTAATATAAAATTACTAATGAGCTATCTTACCTTTTATTTTTTGTATTTCATCTTCTGAATAGGTGTGATTTATAGTTTACACATCTCCATTCAGACTAGCCACGTTTCGAGTGTTGCAATAGTTACAGCTAAAATAAACAAGCCCATGACTAGAGACGACTGTTTCAATGCATGGGGCAATGTTTACTTTCAATTTAGAACTATGCATTTTCTTTTTATGACTCTGCAGGGCTTTCACCTTCACTTATATATTTGATAAATCTCATTAGCCGGAGGCCAGAGGACTAGAGTAGACAGGTGCTATGCCAGCTTCACCGTGAAGTTCTGCCAAAGTATCTCGAGTTTAACATGCCACCGGCCTTAACCCCATTTCTCGTCCTGTCCAGAGGACTGCCAAAAGTATGATATAATGCCAAATCTGATAACCGGATTTTCAATAAAGATGCTTAAGAAACACTAGACATTGTATTGTAGGTGGGGTAACCAAAATTTAAATTAGAGTTTTCAGAAGTTATTCAGAATTTCTGTCCACACTATTTACTGTTTTAACTTGCCTATGGTAGGTATTTATATGTCATTTTATGGTGGAATTGCCAAGTTTACTTTCCTGTGATTTTTCATGCACATATATGTATTTTATACCCACAATCTATTTTTAAATCTCTTTCTTAGACCTTCCTACTCTACTTGCTTCCATATGTATACAGCCTCCCGCTTGCCTATTAAATAAGCAAGTGCTTGTGTCTTCATATTCACAGAGCTTTGCCAATGAAAAGTATTTGCTTAGATTGATTTTAATACTTTTCCCTCATGGCTGAGAGGACTTCTGAACCTCACGATGCTGAAAAACAGAGTATCTTACAATTTCCCAAATGAAAATAATCCCCAATTCCTCCACTAACTTCAGATTTAAATATTTTGTTTCCTCACATACACCATGCTGTTCTCCATCTGTATGTTGCAGAGACAATAATGACAAAGTTGACCTCTGAATATTTCTTCTTTAATGAGGAGCATGTGTGACTACCAGTGTTTGTGGCCACACATGATTACTGGAGAAGAAGGCAAATGGCGTTTCTAGCAATGGTGCTGACTCCATGGGAAATAGATCTAGAAATCCACTCTTATGCATAATGGAATGGTCACTTCTGAAGACGGTGTCCTGAAATTACAGATACTGTCTACAAAAGGTAAGAGTCAGGACTTAAACTCTTCTGCTACCTTTTCAATACCCTCTACTTAGAGGTGCCTGGGATGATTATGCGGCAACTAGACACATAGCTTTCACACCAGCCAACTGCTTATCCCATTTTCTGCCAGTATGCATCTAGACCAGGCAAAAACACTTGCCTTGACCTGACAATTCCATCCACCAGTTAAATACCCCTGCTCTAACTTCATGGGTCAAAGACAAATCAGCTCATATGATTGTGCAAACAAAATTATCTAGTAACCTCCTATAACACATAGAATAACATCCAAAGTCTTAACCATGGACTCCAAGCCGGAATGCTTTCTGGCTTCTGAGTATGTTCTAATTTATGTCTTTACATTTTTTAACTCTACTCTTTTTAGGCACTTGTTGTGTTCTTGCTTATTGCACAGACAAGTGTGCTCTGTCCCCAGTGACTTTTCCCTTTACCTGGAATACTCTTCCACCAGCCATTAGCACGTTTACTCCTCCACTTTTTTTAGGCATCTATTCAAATGCCCTCTGCACAGAAAATCCTCCTCTGTTCACCATAGCTAAAATGAGATCATTATTATATACTGTATATGAATTTGTTTATATTTTATCATCTATCTTTTCCAAAGTCCCACTAGGATGAGGCAACATGCATAACAGTTACTTGAATATACATGACTCCTAGGAATGTATTATTTTGAATAACGGGGATAACCGCCACCATGTATTAAATGCTTACCTCAACAAGACACTTCCTTTATCTCATGTATTGAAATTTTTTGGACGACTTATCCTTTCAGAAACATGACCAGATATCATAATCCTTATTTTATAGATGAGAAGAGTAAGCCTCCATCTAAACTTTCTACCCTCACTATACTACAAGGTCCCATGGGGGGGAAAAATGCTTTACCTTTATTCATAGTAACAGAGATCCAGAAAGCCTCTCAGAAATGTAGCTCAGTGGTGAGAGTTTATGCCCCGTGCTAGGCACACCGAAAAGATGGTTTTGACCTGGAGTATCTTTAACTACCTAGCAAGTAGCATCATTAAGATGACTACCCCTTTTAATCTGGCTCCCTTTAAGGGTGTCACCTGAGAACAGATTACCTTTGTTTTTTCTTTAATTGCACCCTTTTGGTTTCAAGAGAGTTGTTTTAAATCTATGTCCTTTCATTCCTGCCTCTAAATCTTTATTCTAAAATTAGTTTCCCTTTGTCTGATTATAGTTGTCATTCTTACCTCATGATGCTGACTGACTTGAGCTGCTCAGGCTGGTGCCTACGTTCACCCTGCTACCTGGATTAGCCACACTAATGTATGTTCTTGGCTCACCTGTTGTATCATTTGCTCGCACCCTTGAAACACAGCCCCTTGACAACAAGCCTCATCTACAAGTATATTTAGAAAATGGCTAGGACGTCAAATATTTATTCCTTTTAAAAAATTTAATATGTTCTCCTGGGGCCTGATTACAGAATATTTTAATGCTTACAAATTTCTTCAGTGGTACTGTACTAGCTTGTTTCCTAGGAAACAAACGCCCTTCCACCGCACTGCACCCATCTTAATCGAGAAAATTCTGTAATCGCTTGGTGAATGGATAACTTCTAAAAATTGTTTGTTTTTATAGGAGTTACCAGCTACAATATCACTGCAGGTAAATTTCCAAATACGTTATCAGTGAAAGATTATTTCAGATTACCCTAAAATATGAGACAGAGCTCTTATGAAGTAATCGTTAAGATAAAAACGCATACTCTTTTATGGCTGAGTTACACACATAAATACAAAGTGAATTTGAGGGATGGATATACTTGCCTCTGTTGTCATCTCTAGTCTCGTTCTCTTTTTCGCAGAAAATATAGGGTCATTCAAGAAAGCGGTTTGGATCTGGATGTCTTTTTCTCCTAACCAAATATTAACTGAAAGCTATTAGAAACCCACGGAAGGAACAATGCATTTTTAAAGTGACATTTTAGCATTCAAGCCATTCAGATTCTTCAATGCGAATATAATTTTTATCTAAATGATTTCAGAGGAAAATGGATTCATTTGACTACAGTGCTTCTAAGACCAGTGGGAAGCTCATCATCTTAATATTGAATCTGTAAATCCTTTCCACTAGGGATGATTAACAGCTTTGTCAAGTGTTTATTTTACTTTAAGAAGAATATGTAATTTCCTGGTATAACGCAGACAGATTTCAGTCTATTTCTCCCTTCACATGTCACATTCGTACCATAGGCTCAGAAGATCTAGCTTACCTCTATTAGGCTTCTATTTTGCATGGTAAGATGATAGCCTAACAAGTTTTTATAGTTTAATGGGCATACATCAGTCTGTTCTATGATTCATTTATCCTTGATAAAAAAAAAATCCTCAGCAGTCCTGATAAGAGGCAATAACAGTGAATTACTTCCAGATGGCACTTTTGCTCTACTACACGTGTGGTCTGAGCTACCCATGGGACAAAAACTTCTATTAGTGCAGTGATGGGGCCAGTCATACTACTTTTTGTATGTAAAGCCTTGATGAACTGTACTCAGGGCAGTTCTAGCCATTGGAAAGCCACATGGGAAGCAGGTAGCTGCACAAGGCCATTCACATGGGTTGCACAGTGATTCCCAAATTAACCAGCAAACAAAAGCCAAAATGGAAGACAATTCATTGCATACAGGCTTTTAATCACAATGCGATTTAGATGGCTTCCTTAGACAATGAAATCATTTAGAGAGCCTTAATCAGGTGAAGTTGGCAAATAAGAAATTATTGGAAAATTTTAGCGTCCAATCTTTCTATTTTCCCAAGTAACAGTGAAAATAGCCACATCCCTTGCCTTTTAAAAATTAAGTTGAGAATCTAGGTCATTTCTATTCTTAACCATATATCCATTTGTGGTAACAGTAGTTAATTTTTCTTCATTAAATCTTTATAAAATGAATTCTAAACAATCAGAATCTTCAGATAATAAGATTAAAAAAATTTTCTAGATTTTTTATGAGGAGAAAGCCAATAATCAGGAAAAACAAGCTGATTGAGGAGTTTGTTTACAAAGTAGCTTCTCAATGTTCTTGAGTCACTGCTTTCATAAATTAATCTTTTCATCTAGTTTTACAAAATTTTAAATCAGGTTCAAGATGATGACATTGAGGTACAGTAAAAAACAATAAATTACAGAAACAAGGATTGAATTGTTTAGTATATTAATGTAGAAAAATAGGCAAACATGTTTTTTAAAGTTTTACAATAATTAACCTTATCTTTGCCATAATTTAATAAAAAATTAACCAGAATAAGCCAGAAAAAAACCTCAGAGTACAGCCAAAGTAATAAACCAGAATAAACAACAACAACAACAAAAATTCAGACTACAACCCAGAAGCTAAGGATTCTTTTTATTGAGATTTTATACCTCTTAAACCTTAGACTGAAGAAGACTATAAACGTATGTTTAAATTAAATTGTTCTTTGTATGAGAAATGAGAGAAAATAGAAGTAAAAAACATAGTCAAAGAGCTTATTTTGTTCATATCAAAATGATCATATTTTCTAAAATGAAACATGTAAAGTTTTATGCACATGTCCAAATATCACCTGGTTTTAAAACCCAAATCTTTTTGTCCCCATCTATTTACAAAGATTGCCCCAGGATTTGATAATGACAAATATTTACTGAATCACAATTTTCCAAATGCCATTGAATCAGTGACAAATCATGGTGATTTCCTTTATAAATAAATGATATAAACACAATGTCTTAATAATCCAATACCGTGACTCTATTTAACTTCTGAAAGTATCAAATATTTTCAGAGAGAGGTACATGTTATTTCTTTTTATTTCTTTGTCAAAGTCTAAAATATAAATTGCAAATTAGAAAATCCTTTGGGAGTAGAGTTCAACAGGGAACTGTTTCAAGGTAAGTTTTATATTAGATTCACTCATTTTAATGAGCCTTTGTTAGAATCCAAGCAAGCAAATACTCTAGACTGAAGAGTTACACAAAAGCTATCTTTTAAGAAACCATCATAAATCAGAACCTCTAACTATCTGCTTATATTATCAGGTTGACACAACAAAAGCATAGACTGGTAGCTAAGTGAGATAGCTTTTATTAAGAAAGAAAATGAGACTTCAAATTTGAATATCAACTTAAATATCATGTTTGAAATAAGCTAGTGATACCCCAATTGATAATACATTTCTATTTAAATTAAAGATTGACACCACTCTTTAATATATGATGTAGAAAATTAATTTAAAAAACCTCATTTTTAAAATATGTACCTAAGTAGACGAGAAAGCTTGCACATGCATGTACACACACACACACGCAGGACAATGGTGGAAAAAATATTACATTAATCAGTGACAATCAGATGAGTCACTTTAATCCCTAGGAAGTGTGTAAAAGTAAAAAAAAAAAATCTTGGATTTAAGGGACTGATTTTTCTCAGTACTTGCTAACCTTGGGCTGTCTGCCTATAACTACAAATTGTCCTTAGCTTGAAAAGAGCCTTTTAATATTTAAAATTATTGGTCTATGGTATCCATGTAATTTCTTCAGCCGTAGGGCTTCATTTCCTTTGATGTGTATCAAGGTTCCAACTGATATTACCACTATTCCTGCTGTCTCTTAGCCCTGAGAAAGGTTTCTGTCTCTCTAAAACTGATACCAATGATGGGTCTCTAGCTCCAAGAGGGAATTTTATCCATTTGTATAATAGTGAGGCTCAGACAGATGTGATACTCTCCTGAATAAGGGATTCCACATTTAAATTTGATCATTATTTCATTACTTTTAGATTTTTTCCTACAGAATTCAAAGTATCTCAGCAACAAGTGTCTCTATAAATAAAATCACATTAAATTCAGAAAAAATCTAGGCAGTTTCAAGACCTTCTATATGATTATATGGTTCATTTATACACACACAAGATCATGTGGAAGAACATACTTTCAAAGGAGAACATTTTATTCTCCATTACTTATTTTTCCTCCAGATAAACAAACAAGAAAACCTCAAGCTTAATCAGAAAAAGAACAATATATGCAAAATGTAGTAATTTGATAATGTCACAAGAGCTCTTTTCAAGTGCTTTTTAAATGTGGTAATAAAAATGAATTAGATTTTCAATGTCAGAATCATCGGCATCCCTGAAGGGGTGGAGAAAAACAGAGGTCTAGAAGAGATATTTGAACAAATTGTAAGCTGAAAACTTCCCTAATCTAGCAAGGGAAACAAGCATTCGTGTCCAAGAGGCAGAGAGGACCCCATCCAAGCTCAACCAGGACAAACCTACGCCACGGCATGTCATAGTGCAATTCGCAAATATTAGATCCAAGGATACAGTATTGAAAGCGGCCAGGGCAAAGAAATTTCTCACGTACCAAGGCAAAGGTATCAGGATTACGTCAGACCTGTCTACAGAGACCTGGAATGAGAGAAAGGCTTGGGGGGGCATTTTTAAAGCTCTTTCAGAGAAAAACATGCAGCCAAGGATCCTTTATCCAGCAAAGCTGTCATTCAGAATTGATGGAGAAATAAAGACGTTCCAAAATCGCCAATCATTAACCAATTTCGTAACCACGAAACCAGCCCTACAGGAGATATTAAGGGGGGCTCTATAAAGGTAAAAAGGCCCCAAGAGTGATACAGAGCAGCAAGTCACAACCGATACAAAGACTTTAAAGAGAAATGGCATCATTAAAATCATATCTGTCAATAATCTCTATCAATCTAAATGGCTTAAACTCTCCCATAAAACGCCACAGGGTTGCAGATTGGATAAAAAGACATGACCCATCCATTTGCTGTCTACAAGAGACTCATTTTGAACCCAAAGATGCATTCAGACTTAGAGTAAGGGGATGGAGTACCATCTTCCACGCAAATGGACCTCAAAAGAAAGCTGGAGTAGCAATTCTCATATCAGATAGACTGGATTTTAAACTAGAGGCCATAGAGAGAGATACAGAAGGGCACTATATTATTCTTAAAGGAAGTATTCAACAAGTGGATATGACAATTATTAATATATATGCCCCCAACAGGGGAGCAGCAAGATACACAAGCCAACTCTTAACCAAAATAAAGAGACATATAGATAAGAACACAGTAATAGTAGGGGACCTCAACACCCCACTATCAGAAATAGACAGAACACCCTGGCAAAAACTAAGCAAAGAATCAAAGGCTTTGAATGCCATACTCGACGAGTTGGACCTCATAGATATATATAGAACACTACACCCCAGAACCAAAGAATACTCATTCTATTCAAATGCCCATGGAACATTCTCAAGAATAGATCATGCTCTGGGACACAAAACAGGTCTCAGCCAATACCAAAAGATTGAAATTATCCCCTGCATATTCTCAGACCACAACGCTCTGAAATTGGAACTCAACCACAAGGAAAAACCTGGAAGAAACTCAAACACTTGGAGGCTAAGAACCATCCTGCTCAAGAATGACTCGATAAACCAGGAAATCAAAAAACAAATTAAACAATTTATGGAGACCAACGAGAATGAATACACAACGGTCCAAAACCTATGGGATACTGCAAAGGCAGTCCTAAGGGGGAAATACATAGCCATCCAAGCCTCACTCAAAAGAATAGAAAAATCTAAAATGCAGTTTCTATATTCTCACCTCAAGAAACTGGAACAGCAACAGAGGGACAGGCCTAACCCACTGACAAGGAAGGAGTTGACCAAGATTAGAGCAGAAATCAATGAATTAGAGACCAGAACCACAGTAGAGCAGATCAACAGGACTAGAAGCTGGTTCTTTGAGAGAATCCATAAAATTGATAGACCACTGGCAAAACTTGTCCAAAAACAAAGAGAAAGGACTGAGATTATTAAAATTATGACTGAAAAGGGAGAGGTCACGACCAGCACCATTGAAATTGCAAGGATTATTAGAAACTTTTATCAACAGCTATATGCCAAAAAACTAAACAATCTGGAAGAGATGGAGGCCTTCCTGGAAACCTATAAACTACCAAGACTGAAACAGGAAGAAATAGATTTCTTAAATAGGCCAATTAACTATGAAGAAATTGAGTCAGTGATAAACAACCTTCCAAATAATAAAACTCCAGGCCCAGACGGTTTTCCTGGGGAATTCTACCAAACATTCAAAGAAGAAATAATACCTATTCTCCTAAAGCTATTTCAAAAAATAGAAACAGAAGGAAAGCTACCAAACTCATTCTATGAGGCTAATATTACCTTGATCCCCAAACCAGGCAAAGACCCCCTCAAAAAGGAGAATTACAGACCGATTTCTCTAATGAATATGGATGCCAAAATCCTCAACAAGATCCTTGCTAATAGAATCCAACAGTACATTAAAAGGATTATCCATCATGACCAAGTGGGATTCATACCTGGGATGCAAGCATGGTTCAACACTCGCAAATCAATCAATGTGATACATCATATCAACAAGAAAAGACTCAAGAACCATATGATCCTCTCAATTGATGCAGAAAAAGCATTTGACAAAATACAGCATCCTTTCCTGATTAAAACCCTTCAGAGTGTAGGAATAGAGGGTACATTTCTCAATCTCATAAAAGCCATCTATGAAAAGCCTACTGCAAGCATTATTCTCAATGGGGAAAAGCTGGAAGCCTTTCCCTTAAGATCAGGAACACGACAAGGATGCCCACTCTCGCCACTATTATTCAACATAGTACTAGAAGTCCTTGCAACAGCAATCAGAAGACAAAAAGGGATCAAAGGTATCCAAATCGGCAAAGAAGAAGTCAAACTGTCTCTCTTTGCAGATGACATGATACTCTATATGGAAAACCCAAAGGAATCCACTCCCAAACTATTAGAAGTTATAGAACAATTCAGTAAGGTGGCAGGATACAAAATCAATGCCCAGAAATCAGTTGCATTTCTATACACGAATAACGAGACTGAAGAAAGAGAAATTAGGGAATCCATCCCATTTACAATAACACCAAAAACCATACGTTACCTTGGAATTAACTTAACCAGAGACGTAAAGGACCTATATGCTAGAAACTATAGATCACTTTTGAAAGATATTGAGGAAGACATAAAAAGATGGAAAAATATTCCATGCTCATGGATTGGAAGAATTAACATAGTTAAAATGTCCATACTACCCAGAGCAATCTACACTTTCAATGCTATCCCGATCAAAATACCGAGGACATTTTTCAAAGAACTGGAACAAATAGTCCTTAAATTTGTATGGAACCAGAAAAGGCCCCGAATCTCCAAGGAACTGTTGAAAAGGAAAAACAAAGCTGGGGGCATCACAATGCCGGATTTCGAGCTGTACTACAAAGCTGTGATCACAAAGACAGCATGGTACTGGCACAAAAACAGACACATCGACCAATGGAACAGAATAGAGAACCCAGAAATGGACCCTCGGCTCTTTGGGCAACTAATCTTTGATAAAGCAGGAAAAAACATCCGGTGGAAAAAAGACAGTCTCTTCAATAAATGGTGCTGGGAAAATTGGACAGCTACATGCAAAAGAATGAAACTTGACCACTCTCTCACACCATACACAAAAATAAACTCCAAATGGATGAAAGACCTCAATGTGAGACAGGAATCCATCAAAATTCTAGAGGAGAACATAGGCAACAACTTCTATGACATCGGCCAGAGCAACCTTTTTCACGACACATCTCCAAAGGCAAGAGAAATAAAAGATAAAATGAACTTATGGGACTTTATCAGGATAAAGAGCTTCTGCACAGCCAAGGAAACAGTCAAAAAAACTAAGAGACAGCCCACGGAATGGGAGAATATATTTGCAAAGGACACCACAGATAAAGGACTGGTATCCAAGATCTACAAAGAACTTCTCAAACTCAATACACGAGAAACAAATAAACAAATCATAAAATGGGCAGAAGATATGAACAGACACTTTTCCAATGAAGACATACAAATGGCTAACAGACACATGAAAAAATGTTCAAAATCATTAGCCATCAGGGAAATTCAAATCAAAACCACACTGAGATACCACCTTACGCCAGTTAGAATGGCAAAGATAGACAAGGCAAGAAACAACAATTGTTGGAGAGGATGTGGAGAAAGGGGATCCCTCCTACATTGTTGGTGGGAATGCAAGTTGGTACAGCCACTCTGGAAAACAGTGTGGAGGTCCCTTAAAAAGTTAAAAATTGAACTACCCTATGACCCAGCCATTGCACTACTGGGTGTTTACCCCAAAGATACAGACGTAGTAAAGAGAAGGGCCATATGCACCCCAATGTTCATAGCTGCATTGTCCACAATAGCCAAATCATGGAAGGAGCCGAGATGCCCTTCAACAGATGACTGGATTAAGAAGCTGTGGTCCATATATACAATGGAATATTACTCAGCTATCAGAAAGAACGAATTCTCAACATTTGCTGCAACATGGACGGCACTGGAGGAGATAATGCTAAGTGAAATAAGTCAAGCAGAGAAAGACAATTATCATATGATTTCTCTCATCTATGGAACATAAGAACTAGGATGATCGGTAGGGGAAGAAAGGGATAAAGAAAAGGGGGGTAATCAGAAGGGGGAATGAAACATGAGAGACTATGGACTATGAGAAACAAACTGAAGACTTCAGAGGGGAGGGGGTGGGGGAATGGGATAGACTGGTGATGGGTAGTAAGGAGGGCACGTATTTCATGGTGCACTGGGTGTTATATGCAACTAATGAAGCATCAAACTTTACATCGGAATCCGGGGATGTACTGTATGGTGATTAACATAATATAATAAAAAAATAATAAATAATAAAAAAAAATCAATTGGATTTTAAGAGATCCCAAATGATCCTGATATGTAAGATCAAAGCAGCCACTGTTACCTTTATTGTTTTTAAAACATGAAATGTTTTCAAGTTTCCAATCCTTGAAACCATTAAAATGAAAAAGTTTATTTCTTTCATCGTAGATAACTGAAATAATCTTTTAAAATCCTCTGTTCCTGATTGGTAGCTGGAAGTTGGTCTAGTGTAACAAAAACATTTAGTTTATAGAATACTTTTATTTAGACATTTTCCTATACACCTGACATTCATCTTGATTTTTGAAAGTGAAATATACTGAACACCTGAAAAATCAATATACTCTAAAACAACTGATGATTTTAATATGGAGTTTGGATAAAATATTAAAAGTAGGAACAGATTGATCACGGATTACTCAGGTTAGCCATAAAAAAAAAAGTGCATGTGTGTGCGCGCACACACACACACACACACACACAAGTACTTTTATTTCACATGATCATCAGGTGAACTTTGACAACTCTGTCCCAAGAATGAAGAATTGGTGGTAATTGCTTTCATCAAATGCAAAGAAACAAAGCCTTCAATCTCATAATCCAAATAAAACCCTGAAGAACTCGAAGATGTCTTGAAGTCAATCCTTCAGCTGACGAGAAATCAATGGATGGATAAGATTGCTGTGATAACTTGGGCGTCACTTCATTTTGATTTAGAAAAGGACTGGAAAGTTTTGCACCATCTAATGAGATGATTGCTGGCAGGGTCAGCAGTCAAGATTTAAATAATAAGTATTTTGGGAGACAGAATGCATAAATCATAATACAACACGACTAATGTTGGAATTTCTATACTACTACTCATTTAATAATACAGATGAGGGATAAAGAGGAAGTTGTAAATACAATATATAGATAAAATCAATTTTCTCTTTTATATCTGTTATTATTTTTGCAAGTATATAGTAGGAAAATATTAACATCTTGCATATATAATGAAAATACCCCTGCAATCCAGAGCTTTTAAGGTCTCTTAGTAAATTACAATCCTTTCATATCAATCTTGTCATTGATCTTAACCTATAAACTGGCCAACAGATTTTCACTTTGTCAGCCACTGTTTTAAGAAAATTGATTTTAAATATTGTTTCTTTACTCTTCATTGTAAAAGCTAATATCTATGGTAGGTAGATAAGCATTTAACCACCAGTATTTTGGGGGAAAAAAAGAGCTTTGATGGGTAGCATTTGTGAATTTTCATGGTCTAAATACTCCCATCCTTGATAAAGTCAAACTACCAATGATTTAACAGATGCCTTGCAAAATTCTTAAAACTGTAACAATCAGCCCTTGAACTAGTACAAGTCGGCTCTGTGCACTACTAGATGATCTTTTACTTACCAGGAGGATATCTACGTATTTATATAGATATCTAGATGTATTTATATATTAATACATGATTGAAATATTTTAAAATAAAAATTTTAATAAAATATTTCTAATAATTTTTAAAATTTATAGATTAACTTTATTCTCAGCTTCCTGAAGTAGCTACATTCCTATCTTTGGTAGCCCTCAATTTTATCTTTTTTCCATCTAATTTTTATCCCAAACCCCTCAGCGCAATTGCTGAAATATGTTTTCACAATGGTGAGGTCAAACTTATTTGCGATTGATTATCTGTTAGACAATTCCAAACCCCTACTGCAGCAGGATATTACAATATTGTGATTTTATCTTTTTTTAAAAGATTTTATTTATTTATTTGACAGAAAGAGAGACAGACAGACAGCGAGAGAGGGAACACAAGCAGGGGGATCATGAGAGGAAGAAGCAGGCTTCCCAGCAGTGCAGGGAGCCCAATGTGGGGCTCGATCCCAGGACTCTGAGATCACTCCCAGAGCCGAAGGCAGATGCTTAATGACTGAGCCACCCAGGCGCCCCATGGTTTGTATCTTTTTTTGACCCACTTCTTTTTCTCCCTATCCCTACTAACTGAGCCTTATGCTACTCAAATAATGTGTCACTATCATAATCCATGCCTTAGTTTCTGCTTTCTAGAAAAACTAGGTTAGAGACATGTGGTTGTAAAATATATTCAATTCATAAATTTTATGACTGAAAGATAAGAATTTAATGTAAAAGTTAGAGTTATTAATACTCTGAATCTATGACGCCCTGTTATATCTTTTAAGATCAAAGAAGTTCGGGGTAAATAAAACGGAGGTAGATATATTTAAAAATTGTTTTACATGTCATCATTTTTCCTTTTAAGATTTTATTTTATTTATTTATTTTAGAGGTAGAGAGAGAGAGAAGAGGAAAGGAAGTGGGACAAGCAGATTCCTCACTGAGTGGAGCCCACCTTGAGGCTGAGATCATTACCTGAGCTGAAATCAAGTTGGGCACTCAACTGACTGAGCCACCCAAGCGCCCCTCATTTTTACTTTTTATAACATTTTTATAGCAGTTTTGTTGATATATGACTTATATATCAGTAAATTCATCTTTTTAAAGTGTACAACTTAATGGTTTCTAGTATATTCACAGAATTGTGCAATCAGCACTGCTATCTAACCTTAGAATATTTTTATCACTCTTAAAAGAAGTACCATCCCATTAGTGACCACTCCCAATTCCCTTCTTTTTCTCCGCCCTGGAAACCATTAATATGCTTTCTCTCCCTATGAAATTGCCTACTCTGGATATGTCATACTGAGACCATCATAAAACACGTGGCGTTTTGTGACAGACTTCTTTCACTTAGCATGCTATTTCCATGGTTTATCCATGTTGTAGAATGCTTTACTACTTCATTCCTTCTTATTATCAAATGATATTTCTTATACAAATATACAACATTTTTGTTTCCCCATTCATCAGTTGATAAACATTTTGGTTTGCCCCACATTTTAGCTATTATGAATAAAGCTGCAATTAACATTTGTAGACAGTTTATTTTGTAAGGATGCATAATTTCTTTCATATATACATAGCAGTATAATTGTTGTGTCAGATGGCTTACCTTTAACATTTTGAGGTGTTGCTACACTGTTTTCCAAAGTGATTGTACCATTTTATAACATCAACAGCAATGACTGAGGATTCCAATTTCCCTTCATCCTCATCACTATTTGTTCTATTTTTTTTTTCACTTGTAGCCCTTGTAGTGGGTGTGAACCAGCTTCTCATTGTGGTTTTGTTTTGCATTTCTCTAATGACATGAGCATGCTTTATTTCATTTATTGGTCTTCTGCATATCTTCTTTGGAGAAATGTCTATTGAAATCAACGCTCATTTTAAAATTGATTGCTTGACTTTTTGTCATTCAGTTTTGCAAATACATATTCTAGATAAATTTTCTTTATCAGATAAGTAGCAAACATTTTCTCCCCTAGCGTGGGTTGCCCCCCCCTTTTTTTTTTTTTTTGCTGCTTTCCTTTGAAGCTCGGAAGTTTTAAAATTTGACTAAATCAATATATGTATTTTATTTCTTTTGTCACTTATGCTTTGATAACATCTCTAAAAAACCACTGCATTACCCAAGGTCATGAAATTTGCTCATATGGCTTCTTCTAAGATTTTATAGTTATATTTAGGTCTATGTTACATTTTGACTTACTTTTTTATATATGGTTTGAAGTGATTTTTCAACTTTATTCTTTTGGTTATGGATATCCAGTTGTCTCAACACCATTTGTTGAAAAGACTATTCTTTATCCATTGAATGATCTTGTCATTCTTGTTGAAAATAAATTGATTCATAAATGTTTATTTCTGGACTCACAATTCCTTCCCATTGATCTACGTGTGTATCCATTTTTTAAATAAAGCTATAATCAATATTTTTTATCAAGCTATGATTGAGATATAAAAAATTGTACACTTATAATTTACACAACTTGGTAAGACTGAACATATGCATATATCCATAAAACCATCGCCACAATCAAAGTAATAAATATATCCATCATTCCCAAAAATGTCTTAATGCTCCTTTGTTCTTTTTTGCTTTGTTTTTGTTTTTTTGTTTGTATTTTTAAGGATTTTTCTTGTATTTGGTAGGAACACTTAATATGAGACCTACTCTCTTAATTTTTTTAAGTGCATAATACAGTATATTTAACTATTGGCCATGTGTTATACAGCAGATCAGTAGAACTTACTCATCTTACTTAACTGAAACTTTATAACCAATAAACTACTGCCCCTGGCCTCCAGTTCCTGGCAACCACCATTCTACTCTTTGCTTCCATGAGTTTGAATACTCTTTTTATTTCTGTCAAATCAGGGGTATGGAAGTCTCCAACTTTTATTTTGAATTGTCTATTCCTCTCCTCTTTTTTGTCAGTTTTTGCTTTGAGATATCTGCCTGATGCATTGATCCCTTTATCATTATAAAATGTTCTTCCTTATATCTAGTGACATTTTTTTCTCTAGAGTCTATTCTGCTTGATATTAACATAGGCACTCCAGTGCTATTTTATGCATTGTATATCTATTTCTATCCTTCTTTTTTATTATTTTTTTAAAGATTTTATTTATTTACTTGAGAGAGAGTGTGAGAGAGAGAACACAGAGGGAGAGGCAGAAGCGGACTCTCACTGAGTGGAGAGCCTGACATAGGGCTCAATCCCAGGACCCTGAAATCATGACTTGAGCCATTCAGGCACACTTCTATCCTTCAATTTTAAATGTACTTTTTCAGATTTTTAAAATCCATTTTGTCAATATCTGCCTTTGATTTGAGTATTTAATCCATTTGTATTTAATGTAATGACTGACAAAATATGATCTACATTTGACATTTTGTTATTTTTCTTCTATATGTCATATATTATTTGTTTTTCTATTCTGTCATCACTGCCTTATTTTGTCTTAAATAGTTATTGCTATTGTACCATTTTAATTTCCTTTTTTATTTTGTTTTCTAAGTGGTTTCTCTGGGTCTTATATATATTTTAAATTGAAACAATTTAGTTTGGATTTAAACTAATTAATTTTTTGTATTTATGAATGGACAAAGATATGCATATGTGTATGGCTTTTTAGATCCTTGGGAATATGGTGAAACTTTTCAAATCATCTTATGGGCATCTCATTCCATAGACGTTCCTTTTAAATTTTTTGGCCAGCCTTTTGTATGCCCCAACTGTTATTGCTGCCTCAAGAAGCTATGATGTTAATTGATTATTGCTTTACTGTTTCCCTCCCTTCCTCCTTCCCTTCCCTTCTAATTTCCTCCCTCCCTTCCTTCCTTCCCTTCTTGTCCCACCTGGTGGTTGGTTTTCATAGCTACTGTGGCTCTGATGTTGCTGATTTTCAAGGCTACATTGGACTTGTAAAGAGGGTAACGGGGATACTGTATGTAAAAACACCAGAAATATCACAGTTCTCATTAAGATCCAGCCACTTTTCTTTAATAAAGTCTCCTTGGGTGGTTGCATACTTTCAATTAATTTCTAGAGTTCAGAAAATGTTGATTTTGATCATGTCCACTAGTGTTTTCTTTGCTTTTAATGGGGAATACGATTTTTGAAGTTTCTTATTTTACCTTCCCAAAATTTCTTCTTCTAAAACCTTATTTAAATAAGAGTAATGAAAAATCCAGGCTAAAGTACAGGTTGTTACCCTGATTGGAGTTCTTGAAACTTAAGGCTGTTTTTTGTTTGTTTAGTTTTTTTTTTTTTTAATCAGTTTTGGAGAATTCTTACCATTATCTCCTAAAATATTGCTTTGACTCATTCTCTTTTCCTCCCCTTTTTGGGTGTTCTAATTAACACAGTTTAGACCATTTGACTGTTTTCCATGTCTCTTATGCTCTGTTTCATCTTTGTTGTTGTCATTGTTCCCCTTGTTTTATTTTTGCTTTTCTACTTCAGTTTTGATGTATTTTTATTTTGTGTTGACATCTCTTTGAGTTAATTAATCCTAATATTCATTCAATTTTTAAAATACATTTTTAAGGGAATATTCCATTTTCTATGCTTCTACTTTATTTTTTATATCTTTATATATCTATATCTATAACTATATCTATCTCTCCATCCATCTATATTTTTTATTTTTTAATTTTTTCTAAAGATTTCATTTATTTGAGAGAGAGACAGAGAAAAAGTACAAGTCGTGGGAGGGGCAAAGGGAGCCGAAGCAGCAGACTCCCCACTGAGCAGGGAGCTCAATGCCATGAGGGGCTCCATCCCAGGACCCTGGGATCAGGACCTGAGCTGAAGGTAGATGCTTAACTGATAGAGCCACCCAGGTGACCCTCCATCTATGGTTTTTAAAGTCCTATGTTCTAAGACCAACATTTGGGACATTTATCTTCCTTCACATGTCTTTAATATTATATAAAAGAATTTAGAGGTTCTAATTCAATGATTTTACTCTTCCTTTCTTGCCCACATCCTCAGACATCTGTGCCAATAAGCACTGAGAAAATGTGTCATGGGGAAAATAGTCCCTAAGTCTGGAGATCGAGATTTCTGCACTCCATGTCATCACATGTGGTCATCAAAGGCTCCACTCTCCTCCTGCCCCCCTCCCATGGCAGAGTCTGGTTTAGACCCAGGAGCAAATGTTTTGAGGAGAAAGAACTTCCAGAAATCTCAGCTAATCTAAGATGGGCTTCTCTTTCTCTGGAAATTTAGTTTGTATAATTCTCTGCATTTACTCATTCCTATGATGCTTTAAGAGCAAGGTGTTTTGTTTTTGTTTTTGTTTTTTCTAGTTTGTGCAGCAGGAGCTATGACTTGCTGCATTTATTATCTTTTACCTATCAGTAGACAGCCTCAAACGGAAAGATTCTTACATTTAAATGTATAGATTTGCATTAAAGGCCTTTGCCTTTCCTGAAGTTATATTCAAAATGTGAAAATATTTACAATTTTCTGAGAAGAGGGTCCATATGTAAGAAATACAGGATTAAAATACTTTGAAAATTTCAGTGGAATTAGCAGCAGAATCTAAAATACTATGTATAAATATTCTGACACACAAAAGAGGAAAAAAGCAAATAAAACAATTTAGAAAACCAAACTAATTCCACTTAGCAGAAATATAGTGTAAAGAAACAAGTAGAAATCATAAAATAGTGATGACAAATATAGGACCAATTTTATTCATTATAATAATACATAGAAATAAAATCAATCTTATTATTGAAAACAAGGAGTGTTGAATTAACCACAAAATCATATTCAAGAATGTTTTATTTATAAAAGAGGCAAAAGAAACATGTTAAATATAATAAAATATTTGAAAGTAAAAAACTAAGCAAACTTTATTAGGAAAATTCAAGCAAATGTAAAACGAGACTCACAATATCATCATTCAAATTGTTCACAGAAAGCATGAGAAGAGATTAAAAGGATATTTTATTTTGATGAAATTACCATTCAACATAAAGATAAAATACAAGCAAATCTTGCTTTACTGATGACACTGATGTTCATTAGAATAAAAACAGGAAATATAGATTTAAAAAAAACAGTTTGGCAAAACAGAACAAAACAAAACAAAAACATTTAATGAAAAGAAGACTCACCATATCCAGTACTATATTATAATATGTATATTATTTTATTGTAAAGCTACTTATAATAATGAAGGACAGGTGAACTGGCACAGAAACAAAGATAATTAATCGGACAGAAACAAGCTAAATAATTTCAAATATAATTGAAGTGGACTTTCAATTCAGTGAAGAAAAAATAATTTTTAATGTATAACACAGGGAGCTGTATTTGGGGAAAATAATAAAGGTAGATACCACTATAAACCTACTTAATTTCATGGGGATTAATACAATAGAAGTCCTAAAATAGCAGAAATTTTAAAATAAAGTGAGTATTTATATGAACTTGAAGCATGGAAAGTCTTGCCATGCAGAATATGAATAGTAGAAACCATACTGGAATAAAAACATGATCTGAAAAACTTAAAAATGTTAAAACTTATATATATCCTCTTACTGTCTATAAAACTTAAGCAAACATGAGATTTGAATATTTTAGTATATAAAAATCTGTCACAATTTTTAAAATAAAACCTGTACTACAATAGAAAATGATATAAGGCATGAGCAATTAATTTACACATACATACAACATAGAAACATACAGAAACTCTAATTAGAAAAGTTATTGTGGGGGCGCCTGGGTGGCACAGCAGTTAGGCGTCTGCCTTCGGCTCAGGGCGTGATCCCGGTGTTCTGGGATCGAGCCCCACATCAGGCTCCTCCGCTATGAGCCTGCTTCTTCCTCTCCCACTCCCCCTGCTTGTGTTCCCTCTCTCGCTGGCTGTCTCTATCTCTGTCAAATAAATAAATAACATCTTTAAAAAAAAAAAAAAAGAAAAGAAAAGTTATTGTGTTTTCATCATACTTCACTTTATCAAAATAATTAAAGGATAAAATGTTGAAAATGTAGTCGTCAGCAATGTAAAGAACAAGGGACACAAAATCTTCATATAATGCTCTTGGACCTGTAAATTAGCAAAACCTGCATAATAACATTAGTGAAATTATGAAAGAAAAACTACACAGTATTTTATTTTATTTTTTTAAAGATTTTATTTATTTATTTGAGAGATAGAGAGAGAGTGTGCACTCCACACCAGGGAGTGGCGAGGGGGCAGAGGGGGAAGAAGAGGGACAAGCAGACTCCTTGCTGTGCATGGAACCTGATGAGGGGCTCAATCTCACGACCCTGAGACCATGACCAGAGCCAAAACCAAGAGTAGGACGCTTAACCAACTGAGCCACCCGGGGGACCCAAAACTATACAGTATTTTAAACAGAGAAAGTTGACTATAAGGAATTATTGCCTATATCACTGAGTTGACAAAATGAGGAATTGGGTAGTAAGAAGTAAAGAGAATAGTTAAGGATACAGGAATGATAGATGATAGAAAGACAGGTGCTATAAAGCAGATAAACAATAAAATATAAATATGCAACATGTACAATATACAGTATGTATAATATAAGTACAGTATAATATAATGCAGTGCCCAGTAGCCACAATCTCCTTCCCCTAGGGCTGAGATGAAACCCTCCTGAGAAAGGATTTGGCTGTGGCTCACTGTATGGCAGAAAATTCCCAGTGATGCTGCACCTGTGAAATTTGCAGGAGCTTGCTAGAAATCCATAATTTAGCCTGGGAGGGAAAGACATTCAAAGGGCATTGTCCCCGCAGAGGCACACTGCTACAAAATTGCCGGAGGGAATTTCTGGGCGCTGCGGTCTGGGTGCTGCTGGCTGCGGGGTACAGGTAAATCCGGTTGCTGGAGAGGCTGTAAATGTAGCAGTGTGAATGTGACAGAAGGATGCAGTGGGAAGGGTGGTGCCGGAGAACCTGGGGTAGCTGCCCAGGCTGAAGCAGCAAGGTGTGCTGCGGGAGACCAGCAAACAAGCACACCGCAACCAGGGATCGAAACCTTGCCTCCTGCCATCTCTTTCCAGTGCCACCCTGCTGACAACCCTTGACACCTGGTCAGCTGACAAAACACACACAGACAAACATAACAACAAAAAAACCTCTTAAAAGGGCTCAGATCCACCTCCACAGAACAGGCAAAAACGTTGAACTTGAATTGGAGTTGAAAAGCAATAGGTTGATGAGTGGGACATCATTGTTTTAGATGTACTTACATTTGGAAGGGTTAGAACGTGCATAATGGTGGAAATGCAGAGGCATCAAAGGTACAGTTTTCTTAGTTTCCAGTTCACTTGGGGCTCTGTGCCTGTTGTGAATCTGAGGCAAGCTTGGTATATAATTCTGCCTCTATAGCTCATTGGGGCATGAGAGTTTTCGTTATTTGTGTTTGCATTTCATGTTTAAGTTTATAACTTTGCCAATTTTCACAGCTCTGGGGGTGCAATGGAAATTTCATTCTGTAGAGAGAGTGCCCCTTAGAATCACACAATACTCAATCTACGGGGTCATATATGATGGCCCTGCCAACTACAAATATCCTTGGTAAAGGAACATATCTTCTTCCAGCATTAACCTCCTCATAGATAGTAACAGTAGGTTAGACTAGATTATCTCAAAAGCCTTAAGATGCTATGCTATTTCTGATTTATATCAAGTTCTTTTAATGCTATTTATAGTGACGGGTCTGTAGAGGACGGTTACAGATAGACATACCTCATCAACGTATATTTTGATAGGTTCCTTAAAAGAGCTCCCTAAAACAAATGAGGGAAAGCTGCACATTTTAAATAATATTTCATGATTTAGTCGCATCACCACAGAGGCCATTAGGATGCTTTTAAATTTCCCTGGACACCTCAAACTGCTTGTTATTGGCCACAACCCAGACTTGCTGATGACATCCCAAATCCCTGTGAGCTCAAAGACTAAACAGTGCTCTCGCTGGTCCTGTGGTTGTCTATTAAAAAGCACAGGTGACTCTCACGGTTTCCTATCACAGGTTCAGGGGACCGCATACTTTTTTTTAAGTCCTGTTGAATTACATTGCTTCACAACTTATGTGGAATTCCTTTATACCAGCTCTGGCTCAAATTAAATGTTTTCAGGGACCATTAGTTATACCATGCCACTCCCCGCCCCCGCCCCCATTTGGCTCATTGTAACATTTCATGAGTGTTTCATATGTTAAGAAACGACCTATCCAATGTCTAAGAATCTTTCCTCTTTCTATTGAAAGGTTGTGGAAGGTATTTATATGTACTGGTGATGTGTGTATACACACACACACACACATACAACATGCACACACACCCTTTCTAGAAATTTTACAGTTCTCATGTTCTAACCATTTTGTTTGCATATATAACCTGGCAGTTAAGTGCTTAATAAATATCCAATGTACAATTTTTAAAGTTAAAATAGTGACCCAGTCACCATTCTCTCCCCATCTGAAGATTACTAGCAGGAGCTGAATAGGAAATGGCAAAACAGTCTTGGGTATGTCTTCCATAAATGGCATCTTCGGGTCTTCAAAACATGGTTTTAAAAATTGGGGAAAATGATCATTCCATTGAAAAATAGTTTTATTATCCAGATCCTATGTATATTCCTGGTTATTAATCTCTTTAATTTTCTGTGTATTTAAAATATGGGTTTAATCACATCTCTTCTTTACCTCTGAGAAACCCTACCAAGATTTTGCTTGCTTTTCAAAATGGATTCTGAGCATAACAAATACTTCTAGCAGTTTGAATGGTGTAAAAATGTTGATTTTATATTTACAAGCTTTATCGTTTGAAATTTTATACTAAATAAACCATGAGTATGCACAAAAATAATTCCCAGATGAAGATACATGTAATTGAGTCACATTTTCCCAGCTATGGAGGCCTTTCTGCCGTTAGATGGCCAATTCTGTCACCTTGCAATGGTGAGCATGCAGTTACAAACAAGACTCATGTTGCTGCAAGCAGTCTGGAGGCAACAAAAACAAATTGATGGCGACAGAAATAGGAGAATCCCACCCTGTCAGAAGATGAATGAGCTGAACTTGCCTGATGTGAACCCAGGCTGACACAAGCAAGGTGGAATCAAAGAGTGAGCAACTTTTGACAACCCATGCTTCACAGCCTTGACCACTGTGGATGCCCGTGATTATCTCCAGACAAAATGACTGTGAGTAAAAGGCTTACATACACTTAAATTAAACACAGCAGGGTTTTAGTAATCTCTGTTTGCATTTTACTTTCTGTTAAGAAGGAAATTGCTTGGACTTGGAACATTTCATTTAATGGCATTTTTAGTTACCTTTTGTACTTCTAATGCCATAGTCTAAATTCACTCTAAATTACCCAGTAAGACATAGGAAACTTTTGTCCTTTTTTGTTTATTTTTTTTTTTAAATTGCAGTAGCTTCCTTACCAATTTTACTAAATTAAATGTGTTTTAAGGCATCTCAGTTCTTGAAACTTAATTATCCCAATCTCTGGGTAAAGTATAGCAAACAATACAAGCCCCATTTATGTAATTTATTCTGCAAAAGAAAATAATGGAATGCAGTTGTGCTAATGATATACACGTTTCTGTATTTTTTTCCCCTTTCGACAACAACTTAGCAAAACCATGTCATTTTGAAACAAAAGCTTTAAGGGCATTTTGGGGTTTTGGTTCGTCCACACACTGCTTTTAGGAGAAGGCAGTAAACTGGATAATATTTTGTGCCTTTGGAATATCATGAAAGATTTTGTTTTGTTTCCCTCATTTTATCCTTCCATCAATGAGTATTATTGACAGTTACCCATAATAAAGTATGAATAAAGATCATGGCTTGTAATTGTAATGTGTAAATAAGAAGAAAAATATGTAGGTACTTCAGCAGCTGAAGCACCATTCATTAAATCCTAGTGGAGTAGAATTTAGTCATTAGACCACATAAAGTCTAGAAAACTTTTGTTCAAACTCAAGCATAATAAGAAAATCTATCACTCTCGTCCTTATTTAAAATAGAGTTTTGAAATCCCCAAGTCCATGATTATGTGTTATTTAATATTGATATTCATTAATGCAATCAGTTAATAGTTCTAATTTGCTGAATTTCACCTGCTGCATTACTTAAATTAAAGTTGAATTAATTAGGTTATGCTGTACTTTTGGAAGGTGGGTAACTCAACCCTGGTTGTCTCGATAGATGGGGCAGCGACTGGTTGAAGGTGGCCATTCAGGGAAAAATGGGACACTGAATCGCTTTTAGCTCAAGTCAAAACACAACAGATAAAAACAAATTCCTCTTCAAAATACATCCACATACAACAATAAAAATAAAGAAATAATAAAATGCCTCAAGTAAGTTAGCTGAGTACAATGACACCCTTTCTTCCCTGACCCACCTTCTATATTTTTAATGGTAATTCATTGAGAATAAATTATATATGCTATCATCCCATCAATATTTTGTTACAGGCTATTGTAGGTGCTCCACTTACTACACCGAGGAAGCAGATTTTTGATTCATTATCACCCTCACCAGGATGAGGCACTTGTTGATAAGAAAAGACACAAGGCCTTGTATCTGCTTCCTTAGAGATGGACCCATCTACCTGATCATTATGGAACATAGAAATAACTTGCTTATTAAAAAAAATTATTATAATCTTCTTTTATGATTATAAGCAAGGTGATATTCAGCATATCAATTGCATATTTTTGCATATGCTGATCTTTCCTGAGGTAGTTGAGGTAGGAAATCCAGGTGACAAGAACCTGACACTTGTCCAGTAAATCCTTCTCAGCAGGAGACGCTCAGGGTCCGTATGATTATTTACACTTTGGAGATGTCTTCCTGATAATGATATCTCATTCAACACATTTACAAATTGTCATGTGGTGGAATTTCACCTAAAATGTTATTCTTCCCTAGTCTTGTAAGTGAAATCACAATTGAACCATGAGATTAAAACATAAAATTTTATGGATTGGCTGAACAAAGGACAAATTGGACAAATGTGAAGGTTGAAATATAATCATGCTTATGCATCCATATGAAAAAATAAGTACATATGTGTATATATGCATGTGTGTATAGATAGATACACACACATATATACACATATATACACACGTATATACACACACATATATATACACATGTGTATGTGTGTATCTATCTATATATATAACAATCAAAATTATACCTAGAGTACTAAATTAAAATTAGTTTTCCCACTAGCTAGCACATGTTTATTTATGCAGAACTCAGAAGATCTGAATTTCAACTTATCATCTCAGGTTTACAGACATTTAAGCACATTATTAGGAACAGTGATTATTCGGCGCACCAACACTCAGGTATCACCCAACTTCATTACTACCTGATTAATTAACCTGTTTAAAGTGTGAAAGTTGGCACCTTGTCATTAGAATCCATGGGAATAACTAATGAGAAACTATGAAATAATTTGTTCCTCAATTAAAAAACCTGAAAGAAGAGGTTTTATCTCATTATTCTTGTTTCCTGTTATCACCTATACAAAGCCAAGACGATTTTGCAAAACTTACTGTCTAAAGAGAACAGGCTATGTAACATCTCAGGGAACATTTCGCAGATCTTTAATAAAACGTGGTGTTATTCAACAGCAAAAGGTAAGCCAAGAAGGTTCCTGGGATAATATATTCATTATAGAACATCAGTGTGAATGTAGGTTCATCTCATACCTGGTGTTCAGGTTTAAATGAGGATTCTAGGTAAGAAAAGAGTGAAGGAGAAGTAATCCAGTTCAATTTAGCTCTGTATAAAGAGACTTCAAGAAAAATATCACAAGAGTAATTAGTATTAGAGGACTATTAAATTATGACATTTCCATATATTAAAAAACACAGCCCCAAGCCCAAATTTCCCTCAATGTGGCTGCTTTTATTTAGTGGCCACATTACAGCATCCCTCAAATAGGAAAAAAGGCAGTAAAGATATTAATTTCCATTGTTTTCTCTTGTCTACATTCATGACATCACACCTATCTTATGAAAATGCTGAAAAGTATCAAAGGTACTTTCCTACCATAAAACATTTTATAATATCTACAGATTCATCCTCCTACTCACTCACGTTATTCATGCCAATGAAGTACATGTCTGTTGTTTAATGTTCAAGTAAAGAAGCCAAAAGTTTTTCTTGGAGGTAAAGGGAACAATCTTTCTTGCACTGCTTATTTTACATACATCTTTCCAGTTAGAGAGAGTTTCATGCTCTGAACCATGGCAGGATATAGACTATAGAATCCATCCAATGTAAAGCTAGGCATAAATGAATACAGATGTTAATTAATTGGATATCCCTATTTAAATTCCTTGAAATATATTCTGGATCATGTCTCCTGCTTCCTTGTATAAATCTTTAAGCTGAGGCCACCCGCATTTAGTGAAGGAAATAGTGAAATTTTTAAAAACCACATGCATATTTTTTCAAAATCAAGATTTTTGTGAAGATAATCACAAAGTTTGAAATAACAAAATTAAATTAATCCACTTTAGGAAAAAACTCTGTATCTGTTTTTTACTCTAAGCTTTATAATTTTATTCAGTTCCAAAATGTCCTAGAAAATTAAAAAAAAAAAAAAAGAAAGAAAGAACAGGCTGTTGGTTGGTAACACATTTTAAAATCTTTGCTTTGTCTCCTGAAAACATTTCCATTAGTACATAATGAAAAATTTCGAGACAGGCCAAATATTTACTATTGGTAAGCATCCATGGAATACCAAACCGTACATTAGGCATGTCATACACAAAACCTCACTTATGTCTTACCATTCTCAAGAGTTTGTATAATTATCTCCACTTATAGATGAGGAAACTGAAGTCCAATAGTATTTCTTATGCTGTCAAACTTTATATTCAAACACCAAATTCCATAATCTCTCTCCCTATGCTGTGTTGCTTTAAATCAACAAATAATAAAATATAGAATAGTATTCTCATATAATATAACCTATTAAAAAGTGCCACAGCATGAGATAATTTAATTTTTTCAAAGAATGTGAAACAAAATTTAGGGATAGAAAGAGATTGATAGAATCAATGACAAACCAAAAACAATAAAGATGAATTTCAAATGAAATCATTCTTCAGAAATTGTATCTATCATCGTTAGCATTGACGGCAAATAATATCATGAATATTAAAGTGAGAAATTAAAATCAGCCAAAAACACAACAAAGAAAATGTGCTGAAAGTAGAGGTATTGGGGGAAAACTGCATAATCATTTAATAAGGTATATCCTGCTAGGTAAAAAAGGAAAGTGAAAAAAAAAAAAGGAAACGAAATAAAAAAGGTTCCTGTCAAGGCAGCCTTTTTATTTTATTTGTGTAAGATCAGCTATTGAAACATTTATACCAGTCCAAAGAAGGGAAAGAAAATGACCTAAAATTTTAGAAGTGTCAGTATCACTTCAAGGTAGACAAAAGCTGCATTTAAAATGATTAGATTGTACTTTCTTTGTTGAATAAAAATTTCAACTTTAAAAATAATAAAATGATTTTTAAAAAAGCAATGTTTCAAGAATGAATATTCAGACAATGGAAGGTAAATAAGGATGTGAAATGATATGATCTTTAAGCCCAAAAATCTATCATGGGGAAAGAATAAATAAATAATACAAATAAAATGGAATTGACTCTGAAAAGTGAATTATAGAAAAGACTCTTTTAAAGAGAGTAGTAACAACTCAGTAATAAAAATAAGTACTGTGCATAGAATAGCAAGGTGTTCCTAATCCCTACACGTATTTTATACTAATATTTATATCTTTTATATTCTTATGTGCAATATATTTTGTGTACAATCCCTCAAAGTCATATGACCTTTCTCCTATTGTGTTCAGGAATGCATTTAGCACATAAAAGTACACATCATACATGCCAACATCTGGATGCCTATTTCCTCTATTAGTTAATATAAAGCATTGAAATGGAAAAAGAAAAAAACATTTCATAGTAGAGCTATCATTCAATGTCATTACCATTTCTCACATATAAACTGATGGTCCGGAGCTGTTACTCCACCTAGAAGCCCTTCTATAGAGAGAATATTTACGTCACTCCATTTTGACCCTTTCATTTGCAAGTCTCCCGAGTCCGAGGAAATGGGTGTCTCTATTGGGACTGTGATTGGGAAGCTCTGAATTAGTGGCATTCCTGGTAATGTTTTGCATTTATTTTTATGTCAGTAGTGAAAAGCATTACTATTGTTTAATCTTATCTCCACTCCAGAACTAAAGGGAGTGTATTATGTGACTTCCTTCCTTTGTTGTCCCCAATAGCAGGGGTCAGGTTCTACTCTAATCAGCATACACTGGAAAGGAACACAAACAAGAGTAAATCAAGCTAAAAATAGTCATCACCTCTTCACATCACTGCTTTGAGTACAACCAGGCTTCGCTCACGTCACCTCGCTTACGTGCTAAGATTAAGGCCGGAGCATCTCCGTGGGAGGCTGCGTCAACCATGCTGGAGTCCCTGACACGGTCACTTTCACCAGCTATAACTGCTGGTGTTTGGAATTCAACTCGGCTCATATCTGAAAATGAACAATGGAGGAGCATGGGAAACTTCCTCAAACCTGACACTCCATCTCCACTATCAATCACATAGGAAACATGGAGTTGTTCAGTTTACATAGGCAGCTACCCCCCACCCTTGAAAATATTACCCAAGAAACACACTGAATAGTACCAAGAACACAATCTGGAAAACTGAATCATGATTCTAGACTTTTAAATGAATCACACAGGAAGTCCTAATAAATGGGATCCTTTAAAAGAATTTTACTCTATTAAACAAGCCATAATCATATTTAAATGAAGCAGTGAATATATTTTAGAAGTGTTTTAAAATTTAAAATGTTCAGTAGATTTTTAATCATGAGAGATGTAAGTTTATATAACTCTTCTTTGCATTCAGTTAGCTAAAGTCAATTTCCATTTTTTCATAGAAATACTATCACTCTATTGAAAGATGGATTATTCCTCTTAAGACAATAAGGATGATGCTTAAGAGTTGGTAGCTTCCGAGACTGTACTAATGATGACAGATAAGATATGACAAATATCTAAATCATTATCAGTACTTGAGCATAGAGCCCAGTTACAAAGGATGGAGACACAGTGGGACCAGGTTTAAGTAGCCAAATGCATGCTAGAGATTTTATACCCTTCATTAACCTTTCACAGCATTCTGACTGATAGAAAGTATAATATCCATTACATAGGTGAGGATACAGAGTAGAGGGTAGTAAGTATCTTTATTAGGGAACATAGTAAGTTTTGAGCTGGTATTTGAACCTCCCACCTTTGTTGATTCTAGACATAGCCTTTGTTCCCTTGGTTGTTTTCTCTTTCTAAGCCATGCAGTTTATATGTGAATACCAGGTAACTTTAAGGAGAGAAGCTCTCAGTCAGGCCTAGCGGGTAGGAGTGGGCAAGTGTGACCTGATAAAGTAAATGTGCTTTGTGGCCATCAGTTCTCATCCAGGTGCAGCACATGAGTGAACACAGGGGTCTGGAAATGCAATTAAGTACTTCAGAAGCTTTCTGCCCATTGCTACTCTGACATTTAAGATTTCTGACAACTTGTTACCTTTTTTGTCTCTCCTTGAAATGCTGTTTACTAAAGAAACATAATCCTAATGTCTAATTCATACAGTACTTATTAAGCAATCAATGAACTTGTCACTAGGATATTAATTTGAGTTTAGAAACAAATTATGTTATTTAACTTTTGATGTATTGGTGTCTTTACTCATGAGCAAAGAACTCGACTCTTATTTAAGAAATTGCTTTCAAAGCTTCAAGAGTATTTTCCCTTTCTTTGAAAGAAACAAAAAACAAAAACAAAGTATAATGTTAACTCTCCAACAATATTTATCTTGTTTATATATCAAATCATGGAGATTATCATGTCTTTTTTTAATTCCCATTTGTATATTTCCTTTGGTGTAATGGTATAACTATCATTTTAGGTATGGGATTTCAAGATAAATTGCAAAACAAATCAATCTCCAATAGATAAATAAAAAATGTGCAATGAAGCTAAAAATATCTTCCACCAAGGTGCTAGTTGGCTGTGTTGCTTAGCTACCCATGACCAAACAGGCTGACAGCACCATGAACTCTCTGGCTGAGCCGGGTGTAATTACCAACCAGATTTCCATTTCATTAATTTCCACTTACAAATCTTGAGAATTTCAAAATGTGCATATTTAGAAGATTTCACCGTTGTAAACGAGGACAAGTTTTATTTGTTAAAAAAATGATATTCCACAATGTGTCTATGAGTAACAACTAAAACTTGCATAGGTTGAAATAATGACATTTTTCATAGCAAAATTCTGTTTTTAAAGGAAATAACTATATTCAAAGAGTGAGGGAGCAGGGAATATTTTTCTTTTTTATCATGAAAATTGCCTTTCATGTTTGCTTTATATACAAATATGATTATGAATGGAAAACTTAGGCCTTCTTTGTGTTCTTGAAAAACTACAAACCATTGATTTTTCTTTTCCATCAGAGGTAATCTTTTCATGCTTTTGTCCCTAATTCTAATGTTTAAATGGAGGTTAATTTCTCAAATATCATAGATGATTTATCAGAGTCCTGTGCAGAGAACACAGTAATTCAGTTCATCAGACAACAAAGCCCATTAGCAGATATTACCAAGTCACTACTAAAAGGCAAGGATAAAGGAAATGCAGAGATTCATATCCCTTCATAATTAACACACAAAGCTTTGAGTGCAGATTACAGTAGGATTATGGCGAATTAAAGAAGTACATTTGATGCTCAGTTTATAGATTTCTTATTGTTTATCATACTTATCTGAAATATATATGCATTCATTTAATTCTATAAGCATATAATTGAAACAAATAGCTGAAACCCATTTATATCATCTGAAAGTAAAAAAAGATTATGTTTCAAGCATATTTGCATCCATTTACAACCTAATCAACTGGACAACATTTTACCATCCATTTCCTCTATTCTCTGTAGACACAGAACTTTTGTTCCAATGATTCTGGCTGAATTTGTGTTATTTTTAAAATAATTTTTAAAAAATTTATCAAAGTAATACATGCATGAGGCAATACAGCCCATAGTACAAATAAGTTTATGGAGAAAATAAATAGTCTCTGGTTTCTTTCCCTACCAAAGCAGTCCTGTGCTCCCTATTCTTTCTTTTCTTTCTTTCTTTTTTTTTTTTTTAGTGGTTATGACGTTTCGTTGAGATTAAATTCATATAGCATAAAATTAACCGCTTTAAAGTAAACAATTCAGCAGCATTTGGTACATTCACAGTGTGGTGCATACCCCATCTCTGTTGTGCATACCCTGTCTCTACTTAGTTCCAAAACATTTTCATCACTCATACCCAGTAAGCAGTTGTTCCCCACTGTCTCTTGCCTCCGTCCCTGGCAACTGCCAATCTATGTTCTGTCTCTGTGGATTTACCTATTCTGGACATTTCATATGAATGGAAACATGAAATATTTGACAGTTTGTGCCTGGCTTCTTTCACTTAACATACTATCATAATGTTGAGCTTAATTCTTCTAGAAAGGACTCTCATAATTTTTTGAAAATATGCTTGTATCTCTATGCCAGACAATATCTGTTGACTTCTTCATATGATATAAGAGCATCCATCCTATATTCATACCTCCCCCTTATCATTACAGTGAATTGTTTTACTCTTTTTAGTTTGTCCATTCTTGCTATTGTAATTTAAGTGATATATTTGATTAATTAATTAATTTAATTAATTAAAGTAGGCTTCATGCCCAGCATGGAGCCCAACATGGGGCTTGATTTCATGACCCTGAGGTCAAGACCAGAGCTGACATCAAGAGTCAGACCCTCAACCAACTGAGCTAGCCTGGTGCTCTGTAAGTGATATATTTAAACTCGTATTTTTCCCCCTCTTTCAGTAGTATGTTCTGACTCCATATTTTACAAATTGTGGGTATTCGAACTACTCCTTTCTCCTCTTTTTTTCTTCCCTTTTGTTACATCTCATTTGTCTTTTACACTGCACTTTTCCATTGTCAAAATGCATGCATTTATTTATTTTTCAAATATTTATTGGGAACCGCATTTATTATGGACACACTTCATTTTCATTTGCTTTATATTTGGATCATGATTTTCTTACACATTTTCCTTGCATGTGTGTTTTCCTGAGCATTTGTAATTTTCTTTTTATCTGCCATCTGACTTTTTCAGAACTCTGGTTTTTCCTGCCCTTTCAATCACAAATTTTCATTCCTCAAGACCTTGTTTTCTTTACCAAACTTTTCCCTGGAGGCTATAATCCTCCTTCTCCTATCTGGAACATTTACCTTTTTCCTTGTTATGAGCTTTTACCCTAATGCTAACCTTCACAGTTGTGCACAACTGCATTCACTGTTTCCTAGCTTACATTCATCTATTTTGGGGGAGTTTATTCCTTCATTTTGCTGTAATTTATCTTCAGATATTTCCCAATGAAACAATGCATTGGAGATAAGTTTTCTGTGGCCATGAATGTTTGTTTGTTTTTTAAAGATTTTATTTATTTGACAGAGAGAGAGAGAGAGAGAGAGCACAAGCAAGGGGATCAGCAGGCAGAGGGAGAAGCAAGCTCCCTGCTGTGCAAGAAGCCCAGTGTGGAGCTTGATCCCAGGACCCTGGGATCATGACCTGAGCCAAAAGGCAGACGATTAACTGATTGAACCACCCAGGCATCTCCATGGCCTTGAATGTTTGAAAATCTTTCTACTTTTATTTTACTTGAATGACAGTTTGTCTAGGTATAAAATTTGGAAAGCATCACATCTTTTCCTTCTAGTGTTCAGTGGCACCGATGAAAATTATAATGCCAGGATGATTTTGTGTTTTATAGATAACTTTTTTTTCTACTCCATGAGTTTTCAAAATCCTCTGGTTATCTTTAGTGTTCTAAAATTTTACAGAATTTTTTAAGTCATGAATTCTTATGTTCTCATTGACAGAGTAATCATGGAGGCCTTTAATATTTCTATTGCTTATGTCTTTCCATGCCTTTTTTTTTCATATTCTGCATTTCTATTTTATATTTTCCAATTTGTTTGCTTTTGAATCATGTTGTTTTTTTTCTATTTTCCAGTCTTACTGAATTTTACAATACACTTCTTATTTTCAATCTCTAAGAGCTTTCTCTTTTTGTTTGATGTATTTTTTTTTAAGGTTCCATTTGTATTTTCTGGATGTAATAGATCTCCAATTCTTTCTTAGTGCATTAGATTCCTGATGAATCTCTTCTCTTGGTGGACATTCTACATGAGAACCGTGAACTGATCCAATCTCTCACTTTGTGTTACCTTGAGCAGAGGTCATTTGTGCAGGCTTTTGGGTTGCAACTCCATATGTGTCAAAATAAAAAGGATTTTATTTTAGAGCACCAAAGTGCAGTGGAAAAATATTGGCCATCCTGAGACTTCTTGTTCAATTTCTTTAAAAAATAGATGTTTGGTTGTTTGCCTGAATATACATTATAGCCTGTGATCTCATCTTTCACTCTCTTCTGCCTTTTCTTTCTTTCTCTCTCTCTCTCTCTCTCTCTCTGTGTGTGTGTGTGTGTAGTGAGGAAAGAGTTGTTGCAGGGATATTCCAAGTACAGTTTTATTATTATTAATCCCCATGAGTGCTCTAATGGGCTAGCTGGCATTAAAATTAACTTGGAGGTCAGAACTGCTTAGAAATTTTATTCAGAAGAACTTTCCTCAGTATTGACATGATTTAGTCTCCCACCTCCCTCAAGTTGTTGCTCAGATGTTAATCTCTCAGTCAGATTATGTCCTAACCACCCATGTAAAATTTCAATCCACATCTCCTGCCAGTACAGATCCATGTTCTCAATTTTTTAAATTCCATTTATAGTATGCTAAAACTTACTATAATATGCTTATGTAACTTGGTATACAATTTACTTTTTTTATGTTTTATACTCCATTATTCTTTTATTTTTTTCTTTCAGAAAGAGAGAGCATGTGAGTGGAGGGGGAGGGGAATTGGGAGAGGGAGAGAGAGAATCTTAAGCAGGCTCCATGCCCAAATGGAACCCAACACAGGGCTCAATGCAGGGCTCAATCTCACTACCCCAAGATCATGACCTCAGCTGAGATCAAGAGTTGGACACTTAACCAACTGAGGCACCCAGGCGCCCCTATACTCCATATTTTGTTAAATGAGTGGGATTTGTTTACATATTTTAATTCGTGAACAATTTAATAGACTGATAGAGAAATGTCTTAGCCCTCAATTTGGCTATTACTACTATTTTAGTGGAAAACCATCCATTTATCAATCAATGATTATGAAACAAGAAAACATGCTAAGATATTTGCACAGTTGCACATTTTAACTAGAGGGAAAATGGATCACATTGTAATTTTGCTACTAAGTGTATCTCTTTTTCATATTCATTGCACATCCCTTGGCTTTGTGTTGGTTCATGACATTGCCATAATGATTTTTTTAATTGAATTTTTCTGGTTAATATTTCCTTGGGATTCTATTTTTCTTGTTTAAAAAATTATTGAAATGTATCCCAAAAAGGAATATTGGGATTGAATAAGTTCAGTAGTTTTAAAAAAATGTGTTAAGAAGAATTGGATAATATCCTATTGGGATCACATAGAAAATCCAGAAGTATTCATATTTTTAAAGCAAGCAATAAGGAAATCTTAGTCTGTCAGCTAAAATCACCTAGCTGGGAAAATAAGCCCAGGTTTTATACATTTCTATACCCCTATGGGAAGAATGAATTAATTACAATCCCTCACTTAAAGTCAAAGAAATTGAATTTCTGTTAAAATATTGGAAGATGTTAACAAAATGTGCAAGGCTATCAGTTATTTCCAGTGGTTAATTTCTTTTCAAGAATTACATTAGCTATTTTGTAGAGTAGAAGAATTCAGTTCAAATGGGTACATGTTGATTTTTAATAAGGATCATTTGTTTCAATGGGTGCATATTAGACAGTAATTAAGTCTAAAAAGTTTTATTATGAGGAATAAGGTGTCTGAATATCGTGTGTGTGTGTGTGTGTGTGTGTGTGTGTGTGCGTGTGTATCAATGCTTTCAGGAAATATTGAAATTTTTTTTATTAAAAAAATACCTTTTTAAATATAGGAAAATGTACACCTTTTCCCACATATATTTTCCTACTTTATTAAGCATTAGTTCATCTGCAAAAATAGTCACATGCTTCATTGCCCTTCCTTTCATTTCTCAGTACAAAAAATTCAAGTGTCCCTCTCCCTTTTTTTGACATTAGAAACATGTAAAAGATGTTAGTGATAAGACAAAAAAAAGAGCTTTTATCGTAGTTTCCTGACAGACATAAAAACAGATAATCTCCTTTCCTTACCAGAATGACATAATTAATTGAGCATCTAATGTGTGCAGAACATGGCACTTGCTCTTTAGAAAGTTTTTAAGAATTTAGAGGCTTTTGTGGGCACCTAAGTGCCAGTCGGTTGAGTGCCCGACTCCTGGTTTCATTCAGGTCGTGATTTCATGGGTAGTGGACTAGAGCCCGACATGAGGCTCTGTGCTCAGCGGGAGTCTGCTCAAAAGAGTCTCTCCTTCATCTCCTCCCCACCCCCTTTCTGTCTTTCTCTAGAATAAATAGATAAAGAAATCTTTAAAAAAAAAGAATTAGAGGCTTTTTGTCCTCCAGACTTAAAATTAAAATAAATATTTTTAAATAAATGACTTTAGTTATTATATTATTTGCCATTTATTTTATTTAGTCTTTAAAGTAAAATAAAGGGATATGATATTCTCGGACTGTGGTGAGCTAGCTCATTTTCTCTAGGTTTCTAGGACTCTGTTTTCCTATCTCCCTCCTCCATTTGTCTTCACCTGGTCAAGGTTACAGAAGCAGGAATGATCAGTGCCTTGAAGTGGATGTGCTTTCAGGAAACAGCAATGGCTGTTGCTGCACCACAACCATTTGCATGGTTCTGCATTACTTACCGCTTCCCTGCCTATGAGATTGTGGAATGGAAGAGGGGATTTAGGAAGGGAGTGGTTACAGAAAAACCCCTGTCCTGGATATCTCAAGCTATCAAATCTAAAATGGAAGAAGATTGCCATGGGGACCCCTGGATGGCTCAGTTGTTTAAGCCTCTGACTCCTGATTTCAGCTCAGGTCATGATCTCAGGGTCATGAGATCTAGCCCCACATGGGGCTCTGTGCTGGGTGTGGAGCCTGCTTAAGATTCTCTCTCTCCCTCTCCTTCAGCCCCTCCCTCCCCTCTCTGTTTCTCTCTCTTTCAAAATAATAATAATAATAATTTTTTTTTAAAAGAAAGAAGGAAAGAAGATTGACAAAGTGGAAGCACTTTTTATAATGGGAAAGAAGGCAGGGACGCTCAGTAAACCAATACATTTTTTGCAATGAGCCTATAAATAAACAATGAAGAAAAATGTCTCCAGCTCCAAGGCACATCTGGCTTCTGATAAAAAACAATTGATTGGACAGAGCAAGTCTTCAAAGAATGAAGGGATTTTAAAATTTAAAAGTATATCTTTTTGAGCTTAAATTTCATTTTTGAGATATCTTTGCTACTTACTATGAGCTGATAGAAGATCTTTAAATGCATTTCTGAAAGCACAACTCTATTTAGTATTTTGTAATTTGCTTCAAAGACTATTTATCAGCTAACGTGTAAGTAAATGTGACTCCGGTCATTTCCGTATCATTTACTCATGCCAAACATCTTCTATGTAAAAGCATTTATTGAGTATGTACTGTGAAGTTTAAGCAACATGAGTGAATTCAGTAACTATCCCATTAGGTTATCTTTGAATGTATATATGCATTCGGTATAAGGGGAGAGAGAAGAAAAGAACTTTGGGGGGAGGTTGCCACAATAAAATGAAATTATTCTGGGATGCTTTCCCAAATGAGAAATTAAGGGAAGGAATAATAATGATAATAATAATAATTAAAGAAGGATGTGTAAAAATTTACTTAAGTTCAACAAAAAACTGTTAAGAAAATAATAGGCTGAAATTACTCATTTCTCAAGAGAACAATTGTAATGTACATGAGAAAGTGGTAGTGAAGCAATTTTCTTAGAATCTTCCTATCTTAAACATGCGATCATCTTAGCATGCCAAAATCTAGCCTTCTTAAATCTTGAATAAGCATATTTATTGTGGGAAAATCTGTTAGCTGTAGTCTTTGGACTTGCCTTTTTTGTAAAAATAAAAAAATAAATGTCAGGGAGCTAAGAAAAAAGCAAATAAATTGTTGATAACACTGCTCTGAATCTTGAAGATTTGGGTGACACAGTTGTATTCGTTTGACAAAAACCATTGATTGAGGTAGCCACAATTTGAGCGTTTTATTGTTGTAAATTTTACATGAAAAGGAGGGTCAACTACTATTGAAATCTAGCCAAAGTATTCAGGAGGAAGTATAGTAATGCCTGCAACTTACTTTGAAATTACAACTGTAAGATGGATTGATGGACCAAAGGGAAAACAATGATCAGACATGTGGTAAAGCAAGTTTAGCAATATGTTGTTCATACAGTCTATGTGGCGAATAGATGAAAAATATTGAAATATATGGAAAATTCTTCCAACTATTTAGTATGTTTGACTTTTTTAATAATAAAATGTGGAAAAAGAAAATGGCATTAAACATCCATTAGTAAACAAATTAAAAACATGTCATTCACATATTTTCATGTTTAACAAAGTCTTCCCAATTTTTGAAGTACAAAATCCTTAAATATTAAGATAAACATCCCAGTGAAATAATTTAATTCAACCTTTTGAACTGAAGGTATGGGCTTAAAATATAAGTGGTTTTACAAATTATAATTTAACATCTTCCACAATCAATTCAATCGATTGACAAGTCATTGTGGGTCAGGTATGGAATTGGAAGATACTCAGTGGGGTTAATGGGGTATGGAAAGGTTGGAGCATGGGGCCCTCTTCAGGATGCAGTCTTCCCATAAGATCTGAAGCCCTGAACCACCAGGGCTAAGTGGTCATGTGGTCACATTCTCACAGACAAGTCATAATTACACAAAGGAACTGGTTTGATTTCCATTTAAAATAGTTGAGGGCATCTGGGTGGCTCAGTCAGTTAAGCGTCTGCCTTCGGCACAGGTCATGATCCCAGGGTCCTGGGATTGAGTCCTGCATTGGGCTCCCTGCTCAGCAGGGAGCCTGCTTCTCCTTCTGTCCCTCTCCCCATTCGTGGGCTCTCTCAAGCTCTCTCAAAAATAAATAAATAAATAAAATCCTTAAAAATAAATAAAATAAAATAGTTGAAAAATAGGGGCCCCTCGGTGGCTCAGTAGGTTAAGTCTCTGCCTTTGGCTCAGTCATGATCTCAGGGATATGGGATCAGGCCCCATTTCAGGTTTTCCTGATCAGCGGGAGTCTGCTTCTTCCTCTCCATTTGCCTCTCCCTCTGCTTGTATGCTTTCTCTCTCTCTCTGTCAAATAAATAAATAAAATCTTTAAAAATAAAATAATATAAAATAATTGAGAAATAATATTTTAAAAAGAAATGCAATTTTAACAAAATTAAAATTTCCTTTTGAAACTTGGGCAGCCTCACTATTCTGAGGCAGCATGCCTCTGGATATTTGTTTGCTTGCTTGTTTGTTTTGTGGGAATTCTGGAATCAAAATTGACATTCACAAATTCACAGTAAATCTATCTGCAATGTATACTACATTGCAAGGTAGATCTGAAATCACAGGTAACTCATTTAAGAAATTCACTTGCTAATGTTTCTTTAAGAAAGATGTCTTAAGAAGTTATTTACTAAACTTCTTATTTGCCTAAGTGTATAAAGGTACTAATCTCCCAGGGGTGTTTATGTTATCCAAAGGTAAGCAATGCATTTGATGGGGGTGGGGAAGTTTGTGAATTTGGTCAATGAACTCAATTATGGCCCCATTCCAAGGATTTCTACCTTTCCTTTTACAAAAATAATAGTTGCCACACACCTGGCACTGCTCCCTGAATTTCTTCAATAAATAAGAAGGATACTTCAGAGCATGTGTGCATACGCACTCTGCCTTTTTGTCTCTCTCTCTCTCTCTCTCCCTCTCATTTTACAGCTCTTCTGGGTCCCCAGCTGATTTTCTTCTTCGCAAGGTTAGCTGCTAATACATTCCTAGCACCCATGCATTATTAATGCTCACCGCTCTCCAAGGTGGCAGTGACAAATAGGAAGCAAAATCTACTGACTAGTGGGGAATGTACTTTTTAGTCATGCTTGAATTTTTCAATCCATTCTGCTTGTTGAGGATTTTTCAGTAGAGATTCTGTGACAGAATGCACTTTATACTTCTCTTCTCCTTCACTCTCCCCCCACCTTTTTGTTTTTCAAAGCTAAGGGACATTCAGGTAGCTAGAGAAAGGATTATGCATCAGGGCTTTGAGGGGGAGAAGAGCAAAAAATATTTTTGATGGCTGCAAAAGCGGAAAGATCATTGTTCCTCTTTGCATGTTGTAAGTGGCAGTTTTGATCCAAAAAGAATATGCATGTAGTCAAGTAAATTATACTATTTTAACTAGGTTATGCCAGCTCTAGTATTCCCAGAAATCATACCAAGTGTGTATCATGAGAAACATTGATTTTTTAATGTGCAGATTTGTTTCTTCAGATATAAAATCCTATTCATTTCACAATATAAAGAAGCAATCTGTGAAGAGATTCTGAGATAGTTATTGGGAGCTATAAATCCCACCAGCAGTTTCCATCACATTTGTTTAATTCAGAATTTCTGCATTTACAGTATTATACCTTTGTGCATGTAATGATGAGCTTTTAGAAAATACCTTTTCAGTGAATAAAAACATAATTCACAGAGAACATAAGAGTTGGAACTCCCCCAGCAACTGGAGTTGAGAGCAAATCCCCCCCCTTTTAAAGTATATTTCCCCCATATGAAGATGGAAATAACAATCCTTAACATCAAATAATCAATTACCACAACACCCATGTTTATGAATCCTTAAATATTCCATTGCAACCACAGTGATCACTAGTTCTCAGGTAAGAAAAATGAACATTTGGGTAAATCAAAGGATAGTTAGAAATAGAGAAGCAAGGGTGACACCATGGCCATTTATACGCAATTTCAGTTTCTCCTAAGGGAAGAAGAAAGTACAAGTACAAGTATAGTTGTTTGTGTGTCTGTTTCTCTCTAACATTTTGCTAGGTGCTTTCAATATATTATTTCATTTAAATATGACACCTATTCCATGATTAGGTATCATTATATCTGCTTTACAATTAAAAATGAAAATTGAGACAGTGTAATTTAGGAAGAGCTTAAAAAGTGGCCAAACTAATCTGAAACAAATCAATCTGATGCCAGTGAAGGAATCCAAAGTCTAAGAAGGCAACAATTGTGTAACGCATAGAACATGGGCTTTGGAATCAAATTAAGAAAAGAGGAAAAAACCAGAAAGTGATCATCAAAATTATTCAACTGATCAAAATATTAATGCGAGTGTCAACTGTAAAACCAAATAAAACTATAACTCAGTACACCAATATGAACTAAACAAACTTGGTTTGAAGTACACAACAAATCAGAAAGTTAAAACAAAATAGGAACGATGATAAAACTAAGGATATAATGCTAGAGTTGACTAAAGCCATAAAAAATTTCAGGGAAAAGACAAAATCATCTCATAAACGAAGACTACGTTACAAGGTGGTCACAGAAAAGGAGATTTAACTTAAAATATACTAAGAGGCTTCAAAGAATGAAAGTAACCAACATATGGAGACAAAATAAAAAACTTGCAAATGTCTAAAAGAAAGTAATAGATATTGGAAGAAGGAAAATAAATTATTTCTGATCTTTCTCGTCTGGCCCCATTCACTTGCACATATTAGGGGATTTTCCTCATGCCCCACTAGCTGCTAATCAGGGAGTTCTGGTGCCACCAAACAGGGCTTTCCATGATCCCACGGCTAAGGTTGAAAATGACACTGTTATTGGGGCACCTGGGTGGCACAGCAGTTGAGCATCTGCCTTCGGCTCAGGGCGTGATCCCAGCATTATGGGATTGAGCCCCACATCAGTCTCCTCTGCTATGGGCCTGCTTCTTCCTCCCCCACTCCCCCTGCTTGTGTTCCCTCTCTCGCTGGCCGTCTCTATCTCTGTCGAATAAATAAATAAAAATCTTAAAAAAAAAAAAAAAGAAAATGACACTGTTATTAAGATAAACCAAAGTGGGATTTAGGAAGGTGAAGACCGACAGTTATTTATCCAAGTGCCAATTTCACTGGGCCAACTTACACAAATCGTTTAAAAACCAAGATTCTGCTCCCAACAGTTGCCAGTCTCATCAGCAAGATAAAATGAGGATACAGCTAAAAGCTCACACCACAGTGGTTCATTGCCTAGGGGAGGTAGACAATAAATTCTACCCCAAGCTCAGAGGTGGGAGAAACCGTTACCTTCTGGGGGTAGAAGAGATCATCTGCTCCAAAGATGTCACAATCGCTTAAAATTCTTTTCTGCAACTCATTTTTTGAATTTTTTTTAATGCTAAATGTAAAATCATCTTAGTCACGTTCTGGCCAAAATACATGTTTTCTCTTTTTTGTTTTACCATATTTTTTGCTATTTGACACTCCAAGCATCTTTATTCTGTTCTTAAAAGTCAAATTCTCTAATGACAGTAATGAAAAGGGCTATCCTTCAAGATATTAAGTGGTACAGTACAGGCTCAATCTCTCCCCAAAGAATTTTCAAATTTGTTTTAAATGACAAGGTTGAAGTACTAAGAACACACTGTCTTATGGTTGTTCATTCAGAATACCATGCCTCTTTGGGTATGTACATTTCACAGGTGTATTTTAAATCTGTCCGATTAAGGTGCGTAGCATGTGAACGAAATAAATCAGCGAGTGGGTCCTTCCTTCCAGATACCCATGTCACTCTATAGTTCCTCTCTACCCCATCACTGGAGCTGGTGTTTTAAAAGCACACATGAGTTCATGGCATCACCTTAATGAAAAGTCTCTAAAGGTTTTCAGTGAAGTGTCACAGCTTCAAGACATCACAGAACAAACTCCTGCCAAACACCAGGGGCCATTCTGTCCATGGCCTTTTTGGTGACGCCTTTCCAGCAACACCACCTTCTTGCTGTCTCTTCAACAAAACAAACTTCATCCTTAGTGAGGGCCATTGCCCAGCTTTCCTGCTGCCTGTAAGGCATGTTCCCTGGATCTTCATACAGCACGTTATCAAGTGTTAATTCAGATTCACTGCCAAAGAGAGCCCTTTCTTGGCCTTGCACCTAAAGTAATGCTAACTCTGACCACTTTTGCCCTCTTGGTCCACAGAATCCCTTTGCTCTTTACCCCACCCTTAATACCTACAATGAGCTTTCGATTCTGTTTACCATCTGTCTCCACCTCCGCTAAATTGTAAGCTCCATATCTATCTTGTTCACTGCTCTATCTGCAGGGCCAGGAACATATTTAGCAAAGAAATATGAGAATCAATGAATGAGTGAATAAAAGAATAAGGAAGTGAATGAAGAGAGTTCTCTGTTCTTCCTCCCTGCTTCTCCAGGCTGGATTAGAATTGAGAGGGTGACTAAGGGACATCCGTTTAGATATTGTGATGAACTGAATTGCCTAGTATTTAGTTTTATGTTACCTAACTGACGTTTCTTCAATCCTCTTCCTCCGGTAAACATTCACATAGTTAATGGATATTAAAAATAATAGAAGAAACAAATGCACAGACACTGTGTGTGTGTAGTTTCACACTTATTGATAAGGAAAAATACCTGCTGTTTTGCTACTGGCAAAACAGCAGATGCAAGAGAAGCTAGGGAATGTAGAAGGTGTTTCAGAATAAAATGAGAGCTGATAGGTATGTTCCTAAAATGGATTTTATACACCATTTTCAAAGTTAAGCCACTCATTTCCTCCTGCATTTCAATGACTTGAATTTTCTTCAACTCAAAGCAGAGTTTAGGGGAAAATGACAACAAAGATAAGCAAGATATAAAGTTCAAATTTAAAGGTTAGCAACTGTAAAGACACACTTTTTTATATGTCCTTGCATGAGTGGATTTTATTACTTCTTGCAGTGATTCAGATAATGGGTAAGAAAGGGAAGTAGTCACTGGCCTGGCATAGATAGAAATACAACACTATAGGGGCTCCTGGGTGGCTCAGTTGGTCATGATCCCACGGTGTCCAATGTAGGGCTCCCTGCTCAGCGGGGAGACTGCTTCTCCCTCTCCCTCGCCCCTCCTCCCCCTCCTTGCTCACGCTGGCTCTTGCTCTCTCTCTCTCATGCTCTTTCTCTAAAATAAATAAATAAAATCTTTAAAAAAGGAAATACAACACTACAGATCAAAAGCAGAACTGAGCTGCGCTCATTTCAGTCCTCAAATGTTTCCTTATTTAAAGTTTCCAAGTATTAGTTCTGAATGTCACTTTTTAAAAAATATTGGGAGGAAAAGTCCTTGATCAAGGCCATCAAAACAAAAGAAAAAGTATTCATTCAATGTTAAAAAAGGAAATAATAATTATTGCTGAGGATAAAAAACAATTTAGTAGTTTCCTTGTTCAGTCATTTTTTTTTTTTTTTTTTAGCTGTGGCTACAAATGGTATCTAGTTCACAGGCATAAGACCATGAGGCCCCTTCATGGTACCTCTCCTGGGAAAAGCAGCAATAAAGAGAGAGAGCATGGAATGAAAATCGTGAAGGTGAAGTCTATACTCAAAAGGATTAGAGAAGCTAAAATATTGATTATGTATGGTGATAAGCCACCTAACCTGTAAGCTGTGAATATCTGCACATATTTCTGAATGTCAAAGCCATACACTTAATTCTAGGGAAGGTTTTCTAAGAAAGCATGCAATTTGTTGCAAGGCAAATGCAACACTGCATTTCATTGTCATAGGCTATTATTTCCCACTCAGAATCTGTAGCTATACCTCACCCAGGCACTGTCAGATTGGTTCCTGGATAGGTTCACTCACAATCTGCAGCATGGAAGAAAGAGAGAAAGGGAAAAGGAAAGGGGGGAGGTGGGAGAAGCTAGAAGGAAAGGGTAAAAAAGAGAGAGAAGGAAAGAGAAAAGAAGGAGGGTGGGAGGAGAGAGAGGGGGAATCAAGGAAGGAATGAAGGAAGGAAAGGAGGGAGGGAAAGAGGGAGGAAAAAAGTTCACAACCACAAAAACCATGGGTTGATCAGGGAAACTAGTCAAATAGACTTTTTGGCAAAATTGCCAGTCAGTTTAATGAAGAAATAGCTTGAAGTGGATTTACACAGATCTCCTTTGCTCACTCTAATTCCATAGGTTCAAATTCTATCAATTCTTCAAGATTCATCTAAAAGTCACTTTTCTTTCTTATTTCAGAGACTATTTCCCCAATACAATAAATTTATATTATACTTTAACAACAACAAAAAAGTAGTTTGATATATATTTATCCAAAGAGTCTCATTCTATAGTGGAATCCACTACAGAGAACTTTGAAAAATGGTATAAAACTTTGGCCTCGTATTTCTGTCAGAAGCCCAGTCTACGCAGATTGACTGTTTAGGAAGAGGAGAATATCATGATATTGCTTACAGTGGTGACAAGTGAATCACCTACATGTTAAATAAACTGATCTTTCTTTGATTTTAAAGAAATTTTACTGATGTCTCTAAAACCAAAATACTAACTTAGGCAGGTAATACTTATGTTTTCAAGGCATAAGCTATCCGTAGAAATAGAAATATAAAATCAACACACACCGTGCAGTTGCACTTACTCTTTTGCCTTTAGCATGTACCCCTGGGACTCACCATTACTACCACAGGCCACGATTAAGCAGCGTATTCCCAGAGCCCATCTCCATTAGGAACACAGAGGCTCTGTCACTCTAGGTCAGCTGTGAAAGTGAAGAAGGCACAAGTGTAGAAAGGCCAAAGAGGTCTCTCTCCCTAGGTAAAAGGTTTAATGCCATCTTTATCATGCATTTTAACCCAATGGTTTTGTCATAATCTCTGGGGAAGTTTCCCATTTACCTAATAAATTATTTATCGGTTATGGTATCTGTAACACAAAATGATTTGTTTAGACACAATTTGTTGGGTAACTTTAATGGAAGTGCTTCATGTAACTTCTAGTCCTTTCTGAGGTCTATAATCCGTGATTCTTAAACAGCAATGAGAAAACGGTGTAGGGAGCTTAGGTGACTTGTTTCAGCTGGAAGAGTTATGTATACTCTCAATACAATAGGGGTCATTTTCATGCTTTTATTGGCATTGCATTCAAAGCACCAGCTCTATTTAAGGTAATCATACAATCTGCGGTCCAAGCCAGAACAATTTTGGAATAAGAGAGGGCACTGATAATACACCAAGAGACCGGGAGTTACACACAGTGTGTCCCAGGCAAATGGATATACGGTCACTTAAATTAGCTCATGGTACCACCAGAGAAAGCTCCATGGTTTTAACAAAAAGCTGGTTTATTACTGAAAAAATGCACAATTCAGGGGAAAATCTAGATGGGTCAATGTAAGTTCACTAGGTGTGGGGGAAAGCCTGAGATACAAAGAGGACATGTTAAATTTATGCTTTTCCCTTTAAAATTTTTGCTTTTACATTAAACATAACAATAAAATCTTATAATTTTGGGAAACATGACAGATTTATATTTTTCTTTAAATATCAATTCCTTTCTTTAAGATTTATTTATTCATTTGAGAGAGAGAGAGTGAGCAGGGGGAGAGGCAGAGGGAGATGGAGAATCCTCAAGCAGGCTCCCCACTGATCATGGAGACTGATGAGCATGGAGCTCTGTACCAGGACCCTGAGATCTTGACCTAAGCCGAAACCCAAAGTCGGCTGCTTAGCCGACTGAGCCACCAGGCATCCCTATCAATTCTTTCTTAAAAAAACATTTGTTAAGCTCTAGAACATCCGTTTATGCAATTCTTCATGTAACTATCACTAATATTTGGCCAGGCACAGGTACAAGTGCAAGGGCTACAAATATGAGTAAGATAAGGTTACTGTCCTCAAGAGGTCACATAAGAACAAGAAAGCCAGTAGCAAACAGTGTAACACGTACATAATGATGTTAAAAACTCACACAGCTTGTGATGGAAGTTTCCTAAAGAAGGCAATGGCTGGCTGATAATCTGCAATCTGTGAAGTATAAAACAAGGAAACTCACACAGACATGGTTTGCCCCAGAAAAATGATGATCCAAATTTAACTTATTTAAGAGGTGAAGGTAGAGAATGGAAACCACAATGAACTGGGTATTGAACATATGAAAAGTTTAGGGAGTGGCCAGCAAAAAAAAAAAAAAAAAAAGAAATGTTATCTTAAAAGTATATAATATAAATTTCAAAATATGGACACAGAATTTTCCCATTCTAATGTATTTTCAACTCCTCGGAATCACAACTGGCATAGTAACTTCCTATGACAAACGGAAGCTGGGAGAAGCAAAGCTGTTCATGTTTTAAACTTGAGCTTTGAGAGGCCTTGCGTGCTTCCTCTTATTCCGAGGACCCCTGATAGTTCAATGTGAACGAGACACAGGCAGCCACTTGGAGGATGGAAGACTCCATGGGGAGGAGCTATGTGCCCTAGGCAGCACGCAGCTAACTCCCACCGACATAGTACCTGACTGTAGAGGTGGGAGGGAGGCCAGCAGAGACCAGAAAATCATCTAGCTGAACCCAGCACAAGTTGTCAAACGCAGTCGTAGACTAAATAAATGAGTTACTGTTTTAAGCCACTAAGTTTTCTAGTAGTTAGTTTTCTAACTGATTTAATGTATATAGAGAGATATATATCTATACACACACACATAGATGCATATGTGTATTAACATATGCATATATGTGTATATCATTATGTTTATTTAAATGATATATAATATAATATAATTATACACATATGGGCATATTGTAGATCTCATATATGCATGTATATTATATACACTTGTATTTAAATAAGCATGTGTGTATATATGTATGCATAGAGACACATAAGTCTATGTACATGTATATACTTATATGTCTACATACATACAACATATGTGTATATACAGACATATACATACATACATGCACAAACTTGTTCTTGTTGAAATCTTTAATCACAAACTACACTTCTCAAAATGACAAATTGTAATTCTTTAATAATCTTGTATAATTCTTTTATAATTCTAAATTATGAAACATATTATTCATTTGCTGCTTGACCACATAATTCCCAAACACTTTCAGACTCCTTTTTCCAAAGATGTGATTGATTCTGAGGAAGCAGGCTGAAGCTCAAGGAATGTGAATTTTAACGCAACTCCAAAGCCCTACATTCTCTTTCCTCTTGCAACTTATCAGGAAGAACTTACACCAAACACTTGCATCCCCCAAATAGCTTAGATAGGTGACAGAAGTATTTCTTATTTTGGCTGGTGGACCTGCTGCTAGATGCGTTGGTATGTGGGGAGTGACTGCTAAAAGGAGGTGCCTAGGTATTGATCATTATTGTCTCAGAGGATACAAAATAGTGCTAACTGGGTATTAAAAGGAGGAAAAGAACACAGTTGGGGGGAAATGTTGTGACTAGTGGAAGGAGTGTCCTCAAAGGTGCTCAGGTTGTTTATTCCCTTTCTAGAAATTTAAGAAGAAGAATTGCTTTCATATATTCAAATAACTTGAGATGTATTTGGGTTAACACATATTTCTTGAAAAAATGCTATGTAACATAACTCCATGTAAATTACTTTGATTAGAATATCTAAACTCTATAATTTGAGGGAATAGGAATTTTGGCTGGAAGTTTAAGGAGAAGAGAGGGAGAAAATATGTAGAAGTTTTGCATCTCCATGAAGTAAGTTCCCCTAGGTTAATCATGTCCTATATGTTCTAACCTGGAAGTAAATGAGTCAGAGCAAATTGAGCCCATAGAATTAGGTATTCCAAATTTGTCATTGAAGATGAATAAAGATGGCCTAGAGACAAAAAAAGAAAAATTAAAACATTAAATCAATATAGAAAATAAATGAAATATTAGAATCATAAATAGCTCAATCACAGGCCCTTTTCCTTTTTATTTTTTCCTTTCACTCCACAAAACCACTTTTTTTTTACCTGATTTTTTTTTAATTGACATACCAGTGACCCTCAAGTTTATATTTCTTATCAAGAAGTCTCTTTTGTTCTAGTTATATATCCATTTGAATATGTCACTTTTAAATGTCACCAAGACATCGCAAACTCACTGAGTCATTAATCGATATTTGATTATTTTCCAGTCTCTTTTATTAGTGAATGACTCTGGCATCCATCCCATCCTGTGAATCAAAACTCTAGGCGTTATTTGTGACTCTTGGCTTTTTCTCACCCAAGATCCAATATTTTATTAGGTTCTATCAGTTTCACTTTCTAAAACCCCTGACCCTCATTCACTGCAATCTATCTATCTCAACTGCCATGTCCCTGGTCCAGCTCCTATCAGATTTTGTCTGGGTTACTTCCGTGGCCTCCAACTTTCTTCTTTTCATCCACTCTTATTCCTCTAATCTTCCCCTCCACCGAACTAGAGTGATCTTGTGAAAGCACAAATGTGATCATTTACTTAAAAACCTTCAATAGGGGCACCTGTGTGGTTCAGTCTGTTAAGCGACCAACTCTTGCTTTCAGCTTAGGTCATGATCTGGGGGTTATGAGATCAAGCCCCAAGTTAGGCTCTTCACTGGGTATGGAACCTGCTTGAGGCTCCCAGCTCATGCACACATGCACTCTCTCTTTCTCTAAAATAAATAAATAAATCTTTAAAAAAGTCTTCAATAGCTTTTCAATTTTTTTTATTACCAAGACAAAAATGTTAATTATTATCCAGAAGGCTCTGCGTGAACTGAACCCCATTTCTCCAGCCTATTCATCACCCCTCTACATTAGGATATTGAGATGATTTAAAGGGAGTGCAGAGTGAAATAAATCTGCAGTTTACTCAGTGATACGTTTGATTCTAACGGCACTCCCCTTTCCTCATTGTCTTGCTCACTTTGCTTCTACCGACCTTCCATTTCTGTTCTCCAGTTAGTTCTTACTCATTTTTCAGATCTCAGCTGAGTTGTTTATTTCCTCAGGAAAACCTTTCCTGACCATCACATTTTGGCTAGTAAAATCCTCCTGCTTAACTTTATCTTTCATATTACTTTTCCTTCAGAATAATTGCAATTATATGCATTTTTAATTGTTAGATTACTGTTTGTCTAGATTTATGCTGACTAATATGGTACCCACTACTCATGTATCACTACATAATTTAGCTACAAATTTTTAAAATATCATTTCTTCAGTCATACTAGCCCCATTTCAAGTGCTCAATAGTACTAAAGAAAAATCAGAGTTGGGCAGGAAATTGATAAAAAGATTTCAATCAGGACTATTGCAATAGGGGAAGAGAAATCTCAATATAGCATAGGGCTCAATTTTGAATACAACATGAGAAAAATGGGAATTTATAGTCAAGGATCAGGGTGGGGCTCAATGGAAAGAGGAAACATCAGAGATACTGGGTAATTCTGGCTAAAGTGACCTAGCAGAATTCTTGCCGAAGACAAGCCAGAGGGATCAAATGTCACCGGGGGTTTGAATGAAGAACCAGAGGATGAAGAACCCACTTAGATACTGAGGGCAATCAGATATGGAAGATGAGCGAGTCTAGCTGAACCAACTTGGTGGGATTCTTGCTAAAATTGGACAATGCAGAGACAAACACAGAAGTCCAATTTAAAATGTTAGGGGGAGCCCTAAGAAGAGTTTGGTCAAAGAGAGAATCTTCCTCAATAGCCACAGATGGCTAGTTGCTACTATACTGGGTAGTGCAGTTAAAAAAACATTTCTACCACAGCAGAAATTTCTATTGGATAGCAGAGGTTTAGACTGTATGCTCTGTGAGAGTACGATCAATATGTATGCGCTAAATATTAAAATCTGGTTCCTGGTAGATGCCCAGTAAATACTGATTGCTTGTTATTGAAGGGAAATCTTCCCCAGGCTTCATATTAAGTTTTTTTTTTTTAATTCTATCTTATAAAGTGATTTAATTAAAATTCTTCTTATTGGGTTTGTTCACTTCCTAAATGATTAATGAATTTGCTCATATATTCATGTCATCATGGTTTAATATAATTCACATTGATGGTCCCATCCTCAATTCAGTATTGTCCCATGGCTCAGCGCTAAAATTTTCTTAAATCTGACTCTAGGTGCTAATGATTTAGTAACATCTCAGGATTAAGAACTTCTGTGGTTTAAGGGCAAACAATTCTCTTCAAGGGTTCCTAAATCACATCTGCCTCTCCTTTTAAATTGCAATATCACCTTTTTCTCATGTAGATTGATTGTGGGCCAGTTGGCTTTCATCCATATCTTTAAATCAACCATGCACTGGTAAAGCTGGCAGGTTGCAGGAGGAATTAGAAACAAGGCCAATGAAGCTATTCTTAAGTCATTCTATTTATAACCTTGAGTCAGGATTCCTTTCCATCTGTGACCTCTGCAGGAGGGACTGGAGGGACTGGCTTCACCTGGAACTCTCATTTCTCTTGATTTTAATTCTCCTTTCACCACCATATCAAGAAGTTTCCAGTAAAACATTGAGAACTTAAAAAAAAAAAAAAGAAAACTGAAAAGAAAGACAATTATTTGTATGAGTGCGGGACCCAGATTTCTGAACACTTTGAAATAAATTGAACTGTCAAAGAGGCTCTGGAGGGTTTATATCTGATCTACCACCTAAGGCTAAACACAGTTTGGCACCTTCCATGGATTGATGTTAGAGCCACGGTAAACGAACCTCAGACATTCTTAGGAATGCTGCAGAATTCTAAACAATCAGGGTGTATAAGATGCCAATAAGCAAGGATTAATTTTAGCAAATACAACTTTACATGTCAGTGACATCAGAGGAGGTAAAAGTTCACAAAGGAATGCAGAGAGCATCTGTTACTTCTGTATAACGTAGAAATTCTTTTTGGACCAGGTATAAATAAGAGGTGTTTATTCCCAGCACATCCCAAATTACCCTCAAATGATCCTTCCATTATTGCCATAGGGCAAAACAACAAGATGAACCAGATGACAGGCAAGAGAGACTTTAGGAACACCAGGGCTACTCAAACAGAAAAGCCAGTTGTATTGAATTAATAACTATTAGTAGGTTTGGGTTTTTTGTTTGCTTGTTTTTTGTTTTTTGGGTGTTTTGTTTTGTTTTGTTTTTTTGTTTGTTTGTTTGGTTTTTGGGGTACAGCCTATTGGAAGGAAGAACTTCAGTACTTAAAAAAAAAATGAAGAACTTTGTACATCACAATACAAGAAATATATTATTCTTTCCAACTAACACCGGCTACCTTGGCTGAAGAAAACTAGCATCATAGTAGAGATGAGATCAGGGTGTTAAGAAAGCATAAAAAGAACAGAATATACATTATAAAATTTTTGATTTCTGAGTCTAAACAGAGAAAATGGTTTGTTTAGTTTTGATTATTTTACTATATCATTGGTTAAAAGGATTGAAAGTTAATACAAAAAGCTAGCTATCTGATATTTGTGGATTGTTGTTTGTAATTACACATGGAATAAATGTATACCTTTTTTATACAGATGCTGTTTTTCAGTGTTCTTTCGTTCTCAATGAACTTTATAAAGTCTGAATTAACCAACACTGTTGGTTATTCTATAGTGTTATTCATTCCCAATTAGTCTTATGAAGTCCAAATTAACAAATAGTTACGACAAATAAATTTTAGACAACTCCTAAGTATTAAATATACTGAATGTTGTATTTAGGCAAAGGTTGGGGAAAGAAAGAAGAGAGTGAACCAATGAAACATGTAGTCAAAAGTCTACTACCATTCAGCTAACCACCCCACTCTGACAATATGTTGCCTTAAGAATCTTCTTTCTTTATTAATATTTTACATGAATTTGCAAGGCAGTAGATAAAGTTAAGAATATGGACTTTTGAATCAGCCAGTAGAAGCCGTAAACTTTCATTCTGCAGTTAACTAAATAAATTACTCACCCTTTCTCTCCCTTCATATCTAAGAAATGAGACTGCCCATTTTCCAGGGTCATAGTCAAATCTTCGATAAGTTGATATACATAAAAGCACCCATTACATTCTTGGTTCCTAATAGGCACCCACTAAATGAAGATATTGTGTCTAAGAAAATGAATTATGTTTTCTTATTGGAAAATTATTATATAACATGAGTAGGACTTCTAATCAGATGACTACTGAAAAATGTGTAGTTAACACAGCTTTAAAAAATACTTTGGGATTGGAGGAAATGTCTCCTGGGACACCATATTCACCAGTCCCCTCACATCCAACAAATTTGGTCAATGTCTGGATATTTCCAAGCCTTAGACCAAATCTGTGCTTCATTAAAATTGGTTTTATTCTAGTAGTTATCTGAGTATTTAAAATTATTGAGAAATATTTTAGTGGCACAGACATAAGAAACATCAGTGAGAATCAACACAATCTTAAGGTTGATGAGTATCTTCTAATTTTAATGAAAATGTTTCTGGACTCAGTTTACATTTTCAAAGACTAAAATCATTGATTCTGGCTAAAACCTATGCATTTAGGAAGGGCTAAAAAAAAAAGTAAAGCTTGTGTATAGGATTATCTTCACTAGTTTTAAAAATTACTCAAGAGCAGGTATTGGATTTGTCATTTTTCTGAACTACCCAACTTTGTATATGCAATCAGAGCAATGAAAATAATGAATATTTAGCAAAGAGTTGAGAATAGCTACAAAGCAGATGAATATTCATATATATAGCTAAATACTTAAAAAATATGTATCTTCTAAATGCAGTTAGTCTTTGTCACTGTCTAGTATATTAGGTAAATCTGAATTTGAGACGTTTCTGATAGAGGCTTATTACGTCCCCACTACTTTAGAACCCAACATTCATACATTATATAAAAAATTATTTACAATGGACCTTATTTGTGCTGAAACAAACATACTGTGTATATAGTATTTCCCAGCAAAAGGTACTGCTAGAAAAAAATAATTTTGCATAAAATACATAAGCAAACATTGGTACCAAAAATAGCTTTTTAAGAGCTTCCCCCTTACCAAGGCCCCAACTCAAATAGGACAAGGTTTTGGCAGAACAGTCATTTGTCTTTTCTAAATGAAGCCACTTTGTGCCAATTACGTTTTTCTTCTTACCTCTTCTTTTCCTGGTAACTAATGAATGCCCAGTGCATTTTATGGCTTAAAAAGAAACTCTGCTACTGGCTTGAGACCTAGCCCACCAAGTATTGGCTTCTTTGTCAGTCATTGATATTACTTACAAAATGAGGAAATGATCAGTAATAGGAATGCTGACAGAACTACTGTGACACAATTCTAATTTATCTGCCTTGACTATTTCCTTTAATTTCTGTGAGATTGAAGGTGATCTAGACCCACCTACTTATGGCTGTCGGGGCTCAGATTTTCACCTTTTCTGCCAATGGAAAGCCATCTGTCTATGACTTTTTCTCCCTTTCCATTTATTTATTTATTTATTTATTTATTTATTTATTTATTTATTTATGCTTCTTGGTCTCTAATTTGTAGAGCCAATTTTCTATTTTTCCAGGACCCCTACACCAAACACTCTGTCATTTACTGCTGATGTGGAACATTGTCAAAAATGCTTCCAAACTCAAGTATTTCATGAGAAATTGTGCAGCATGTTACAGAAGCATTTTTATATTTTATCAACAGCTAATTATTTTTTATGGCTTCACATAAAGCCATAGATTTTAAAGGTGAACAGAGTAAGTACTCACTCTATTTCAAAGATGAACAGAGTAACTGTAAGGTCTAGAGGCTAGATTCTAAAATAAAAAGAATAATGATTGTATATTTTTATATTTGAGATGAATAAATAGCTAGTATCATTAGAACATTAGATTATAACATTTGATCAGTTCATAAAATATTAGACCTAGAAATCTTGACATTTAATCCATTTTTCTACACAGAGGAAAAATATAATATCACTTATTTTTTTCCTTATGCTAAATGCTCAGCCAATGTCAGAAACATAAACTTATACTCTCAAGAATGGGGCCTTACTAAATATTTCATCTAGACACAAATTAATGATATAAAAATTTTAAAAATTTTGAATTGAACCGATTTATTCTTAAGCATGATGAAATGTTTGATATGCAAAGCAGGATCCAGACAGGGCAATGAAGACTGTCATTTAGGGGCCCACACAATTAATAGAGCATTTAAACTCTTTTTTCCTTTGAAACATTAACTGGAACCAAAGGCCCTCAAAAGTTAGTAAGGTAAACAAAACTATTAGACAAAAAAATCAATTCAGATATAAGATTGATGTGATGCTAAAAAACAGAACAAAACAAAACTATTGTGATTTTACATTTTAACTTCTGCATTATCTATTACTACCTAAAACAATGTCCTCCAAATTTTGTTTCACAGAGCACCCAAGAGTGCTATACATGAGAAAAAGCTACCACATTTAAGTACATTTGGGTATGTTCTGCATGTTATATCCCTGTCTTAGATATGCAGATTAACATATTAATATAAACATATTTAACTGTGCTGGGAATGATATTCCCTGCACACATTTGAGCACAGAAGGCTTTTGGTAAAGTTTCTCATAACATTTTACAAGACTGTCTTTTGAAGAATGCACATTGGGAAAGGTTGCCTGGACCTAAATCTTCACCTTCTAGAATATAATGTCACTAATTTTAATTTCAATGAAATTTTCTTTTCCATCTCTTACATGTGCCATATAACAACTACTGCTCAAGAATTTTCATTTGTCTGTTTGAATAGGTAAAAATAGAAACAGCTGAGCATAAAGTCGTAGTTTATTTTTACCTAAAAATTATACAGACATTTTCATTTCTTCTTGCCCTTCCATAGAAATGTTCCATGCCAATGTTTTTTATAATTGTTTATAATGTATGAATAGATCATATTACAGAAAGACAAAGCAGGAATGTTGAGCCCGTACAGGTGATTTATTGCTTAAATAAAATAAAACTTACAACAAAGCTAATCTGATATTTAAGTAATGCATAATTATTATTCTATAGGATTCAGCACAAATTATAAGCAGTTAAACTACATTACTAGTATTAAAATTACTGTTATATCACATAATCGTGTATTTGAAGTTTTCTCTTTATTTTCTATTATATATAAAATATTGTTAATATATTTCCCTAACCATTATTAAAATTTAGCTGTTTGCCTTTATACATTTCTCACATTTGTGGTAAGAAAGTAAAAGTATCTAATTAGTGATCAGAGTTTACTAAGTGTTCATTTTCTTTTTTTTTTTTTTTTTAAGATTTTATTTATTTATTTGACAGAGAGAGAGACAGCCAGTGAGAGAGGGAACACAAGCAGGGGGAGTGTTAGTTTTCTATTTGCTTAGGATCCCTCACACTCAATGAGTGCTACAGGTCTACCCTCCCCTACATTCTTCCATATGAAAGATTTAGGGCTGAGGAACAAAGCTATTGTTTGGAGGCCAGTGAGAATGAAATTCATTATTTAAACACTGGGATGGGAAGAGATACAGACTCCTTTTTACTTTTAATAAAAATCTATTAAATATATATCAGACAGTTGAACCCTCTGATACAATCCAGTTCAACAACCCAGAGAGTGTGCCTGTTGGTGCAATGCTCCATGTGAAAAATTTATAAATGTAGTCAAAGTGTTCCCAGAAAACTTTCTCCTCGTTTCCAGGTTCTGCCCATGTTTCATTGATCCTGTAGCAGGGCTATAATTCACCTCAGGTTACTTTTTCCTCATGACAATCCCTAACATCTATTTCTATGTGTGGACATTTAGAAGGTCCACACATGGATAGAACGTGGACGTGGACTAGTACATGACATGGACCACCTTTGTTTTCTTTAAGGGGGGAGTGAAAAATAAGATATAAGAGTGCATGGAAACAGTGACATGATCTCCAAAGTTTCCCTTCTCTTCTGTCACAAAGTTATCCCCTAGTAGGAAGAGAACAAAGGTTGAAAACAACATTTTGAAAGGAGATTTCAATCATGAAAGGAGACCGTGAATCAAGGAAATCTCTAAAAGCACCAGTAGTTTCGTAAAATGATGGCAATACAGAGAAGGATTAGGAAGGGATAATCACAGTGTCAATCTATGAAATATTAATATTATCAGTTCAAACGAAAGTGAATGAAATAGGTTCCTTTCACTTATTTTATTACTTCTTAGCTAATTTTAAATCTAGTGAATCTCTTATAAACATGATCTAAATTTAACATTTTATTTCTGCACCATTATTTGAATAAAGATTCCAAGTCTTTAATCTTGCTGGCTTGAAAACAAAATTATTTTGTAGAAGCGCTTTAAGCAGGAGTGCTGTTACTCTCTTTCATGAAAAACATGATGCAGCAGAAAAGATCAAAGATTTATAGGGAAGTTCTTTTTCCTCTTTTTGAAAGCTGATGCCCATGGCTTTCACTAATTGAAAATTTTCTTTACAAAAACAGGCCTGTAGGCAGTCTATTTGCAGCCGCCAGCATTAACTGCACATCACTGTAACTTCCTGCTTTTAGAAACTTACTAAGAGATCAATGGAACTGGATACTGACAATTTGAGGTGGACTTCACTAATTTGTAATGACATGGGCGTGCAGGATAACAAGTAATTACCTAGCCATTATCTTTCATAGTTTCAAGTGATACAACTGACACTATCATTATCCATGGATAAAGATAAGAAAAAAATTCGGTGGTCGTTAACATTGAAAACACCTATGGTTCATTTTTACTGAAACTCTTCAATGTAATAACTTTCACAAATTAACTCTGTGTGTGTGTGTGTGTGTGTGTTTGTGTGTATAAAATCATTGCTATTGACATTCCAAAGCCAAATCCTAGAAAGCGTCCTTGTTAGAAATATCAAAGATGTCATTAGATTAAATGTTTAATAATATTACGTCCAAAAATTTTATTAATTGTAATCTTCATGAGTCTGCCTAAGACACCAACAGTAGAATAAAAGGATTGTTCTATTGGGGAAAGGTTGTTTTGTTTTGTTTTTACTTTTATTATCCAGATGAGAGCTTTCGAATTTATGACTGTCCAAGGTAAAGAGAGTTAAATTTGTTATTCCAGATGTATAATACATATAATTTTAAGCCCTGCATTATTGATGTATTTTAAAACCTTCGAAGTAAAACCACACAGTAACCATTTCTCTGCTGATATAGACAAATTGATTTTTTGCTGTTTTTAAGTCCAAATTGTCCTTTTTCATTATATTCAGGTGAATGAAATCTGAATTTCAGATCAAAAACTGGAGTTTGCCCTCCAGGAGAAAATTGTATATAAGGGAGGGTGTCTTTTCACTTTCTTCAGTGGGCCTAAGTGAATTATAAACTTTGATAAAAAGTCACATTTTATTAGGCTTACATTTAATTGAATGAGAATGTGCTCTTTCCTCATCTTTTTCTCTCTTCAGATCATATTACAGAGCTTATTTTCTAAATAAAAATAATTGTTTTATTTAAAATAGTAGTAAATGTCAGTAAATTCAACTAAAAAAGAAGTAATATTAAAAAGAAAAACAAAATTCTCACCACTCAAAAATAGCCATAGAAATGTTTTGGTGCAGTTCCTCCCAATCTGTTGTCTAGGAAGACGGAGGCATCTCTATTCTCTCTGTGACAGCTGGAAAAATTCTTTATACCATATGGAAGCACATGAGTCACTCCCCCCTCAAAACCCCCGCTGGGGACCATTCACACTTGAAGTAAACTCCAGTATCTCTCCGCATCCTACAAGGCCCTGCCTGATTTAACTGTCTACTCACCCTCTGACCCCAGGACTCTTACAGGGAGTTGTGAGAGTATCTATTGATAGTACCACAGATTAGCCTACCAGTTCTTTACAGGGTGACCCTCAATTCCCTACTTTGGCATCATCTGAAAGGACCAAATTGCTCTAGCTTATCTGGGACTGTCCCTGTTTTAAATCTGAAAGCCACACATTCCAGGAATACTCTCAGTTCTTGGCAAACAGGATGTTCCTAGAATAAGGATATTAATTACACTCTTAACATGCTAGTCATTTCAGACACATTATTAGCCTTTGAATAATATTTGCTCTTAAGCCCATTGCTCTTAAGTTGTGTTTCACCGCACAATTTATTGATGTCATAACATTCCCCACTGATTTGGAATACCATCTTTACTAACAAAATCAAAATGAGAAATTCATTAGACTGGTTTTTGGCTATATACTCTTATTATTAACCTATATGTCTATATTAGAAATAAGACCTTACTTTTTAAGTTACTGTGGCTTTATGATATGTTATAAATGTAGGGATAGAAATATTCTCATTATTTTTATTTTCAATATGCTGTTTTTGTTCACTTATTTTTAAGATGAATTTCCAAACAATTTTTGTCAAGTTATAAAAGTACCATATTAGAATATAAGTTTGAATGACATAGAATGTACAACTTAACTTGAAAAATTCCCATAGTTATAAAATGGAAATTATCCATTCAGAAACATATATATATACACACACACAATTTTTCAAACATCCTTATGATATTTAATAATGTGTTGAGGAATCTTTATATGTTTATAGCATTTTTACACTGAATTTAGTATGATTTCCCATTAATCATTTTGAAGCTGTTTTAGTTAATTATGTTAAATTTGATATTTTATTTCATTTTCAAAACTTATATTTTTTCTTGTCTTATTTCTTTGACTAAAATTCCAGAATCATGCCATTAAACAATGACTATACAGTCATCCCTATAATATCTCTTTTTCTTATCATAAGTAATTTAAAACAGACTAAATCATATACTAAGACTAAGGAAGTCAAGCACTTTAATTTTCCACCCAATGATGATAATTTTTTAACTATCTTTTCAAAAGGTATTCATATTTTATGTATCTTATTTTTATGTAAAAACTGCTTTTCTGCAACCAAGGCACACATTTAATCAGCATATTAAGAAATCTTATCCAGATGGTGTTCTTACTGCCCTCTGGAATGTCTCTGTCAATTTAGGTTAAAACCTGCTAATGGGTGTAGCTGTTCATATCTTAGCCCAGCCACCTCAAGTTCTGTTTATTCTTCCTATGATTGCTTCTACCTATCATGACAGAGAATGGTGTGTCCTCCTTTAGGAAAAAAGCTTCTCTTTTATTGGTACCCTTTTCCTCACAGAGTATCTGTCTGTGCTCTTGGATCGTAGAATATCTGCCTTTGGATTTCATTTGGGCTTCCTCTAAGAGAAACAACTTCCTCCAATCCTTCCCCAATAAATCTCTTGAATTTCTAATCTCATCGTAGTGTCTGTTTCCTATAGAATCCAAACTAATACAAGTGATGCTGAGAATGTGCTAGGTAAAGACATAGTGGGGTTCTTCAATGGGCTCACCCACCAACTGGCTGGCAAATAGGACATGCTTCTGAATGTATGTGGTAAATGGTAATAGTCCAATTGCTGAAGACTTTACCTGAGGTGACCTGGAAAAGCATTTCAGTGGAGGGGAAAGCTGTCATAGGTGTGATAATTCAGGAAATTGAATGTTATGAGGAACACCTACAAAGATAACATAGTTGACTTCTTTCTACTAAATTCTATTGACGGCCGGCAGAGGGATAGTAACAAACTGAGCACTGTCAACAAGTAAAGACTAAGTAGAAGAGCAGATACAAAAGATCTAATATTTAGAGATGCGGCACCCTAAGGATGTTTAAATACTTAGCCAAAGTAGATCTACTATGGTAAAGTTGGTTCCATGGTTGGGAAAACCTGGCAACACAAAAAATGGAATAGGTACAGCTAGATGGATACCCTAATAATGTTGGCTTTTAAGATCTCCTGGAAGCCTCAGAATTTTCAGAAATTGCCCATACTTCCCTACTCATAGTTAGCACTTCCCACATGCTAGAAAAAGTTATAAAGCCCCTCCACAGCAAGGCAAATAGTACTCCCCTCAGGAGCTATTTCCACATCCTCTTCTGGTTGCTAGATAGAAACTGGGGTTAAATCTCATCCCTGGAAAGTTCTAAGCCTCATAAAGGAGGGAAGAAACATGAATATACTGAAGGAGTTGAAAAAATTAGCTAGTATATTTTGACAGGAGCCAGAGGAATAACACCGGGATTAGATTTTGAGAATATTTGGTTAAAGGGGGCTAGAATATACAACCTGATAAGCATAACTTCAATAATTTAGGGATGGATAAATGGAGTCCTGTCTCAGGATTTAATATCCTGGTAGGGACCTCAAAGAATGGGGGGAAACTCTATTCTAGAGTAGCTTTTAGAAGTCTGGAAAAAGTGATGGCCAGTGATGAGTGAAATAGAAATGCTAAAGCTATCCTAAGAGTTGGTAGAGGAAGAAGAAGAGTCTGGATGAAGTGGTCCAGTGGGAATAGATATATTACATGAGGCCAGAAAACCAACTAAAGGACTATGCTCCACAGGAGGACAGATCATTAGCCAATGCTGACAACAATGTGCCAGTGAGAGGGCCACCAGAATTTCATTGGTGGTTCTTTTCCACAAGCCAGGGCTGGAGATAAGAGAGGCAGTCATGGAGCTGGACTCATTAATATATTCAAAGGTTTGATGAAATACCATAGTGAGAGAGGCCAGGTGGCTGTGCTTAACTTTCAGGAGTCAAGAGACCATAATAACTATAATATTTAATAAGGTAAGAGGTACAGCCAAGGGCTGCAAGGAGTTGTGAAGGTGTTTAATAGAGCGTGGTGTTCCTAGGCCAGAATTGTCAAGGAGTAGCCAACATGCTTGCTGCTTAATGTCCTTAACCAAACAATTAGGAAAGTAGGAGTCTGAGGAGTGTGAGGGTGACCTTCCCAATAAAAAGTCATGATCCTTGTTCAGTTTCTAGATCTGCACCCATCTTCAGATCCAAAATCCCCTGACCTAAGTGGTAGTCTCAAGAAACCTACAGGAATGAAGATACGATGATGATCCCTCTCAGTTCTTTTCCAAAGGGTCCTAAAGCTATTTATTCAGATGACTGTACACTGGGGAAAGGGAATGAATACCACACATTAGAAGAAGTATTAGACACAGTGTCTGAGTTGACATCAGTATCTAGAGAAATAAATGCTATCATGGCTCTCCCTGTTTGAGTGGTGTCGTACGGGGGTCAAGTAATAAATGGGATCCCGGCTAAAGTTTGGCTCACGATGGGCCCCAATGGTCTTTTCTCCATTAAAATCAGAACTGATATACTTGGCAGTTCAAAAAAAAATCTCATATTGGATTCTTTCCTGTGGGGAAGGCTAACTGGAAACCTCTGAAATTGCCTCTCACTTCTGACCAAGAGAGCAATTCAAAACCAATATGGCATCTCCAGGGTAAAGGAGGGGGGATGGCAGAGATTAGAACCAAACTAAAGACTGAAAAGATGCAGGGGTGGTGGTCCTATCACATTCCCATTTAATTTTCTATTCTGACTCCTGTGGAAACTAGAGAGTAACTACAAACAATATCAGGCTCGACCAAGTAGGAATCCCTCATGTGTACTGAGATGGATGCGCTATCATTACTAGAGCAGATTAATAAAGCTTCAGGTTCCTGGCATGAGACCTTGTAATCTGGCAAATAGAGTCTTTTCAACCTCAATCAAAAAGGAGGAGCAGAAACAGTTGACATTCGTATGACAAAAATATTCATTTCAGTTTTACCTCAGGGATAAATTAGTTCTCTTACCTCTTTCTTAACACAGTCTGATGAGATTTGGACATCCTGGTTATCCCTCCAAATATCACAGATCCATTACATTAATGCCATCATGCTGATTGGACAAAGCAATGGCCAAATACCATAAGAAATAATACCGCAAGATCCTATGTATCCTTCACCAAGTACCCCCAAAGATAACATCTTACAAAGCTGTATACTATCACAACCAGGATAAGTACATTGGTTCAATCAACATACATTTTCTTTAAATGCCAATTGTTCCAAAACTGAAGATAAATGAAGGAAATGATGATTATTGCTGATTGTTCTGTAATTATTACTGAAACCAATTTTGTTACAGAAAGGAGGGAGTAGTATCCATCTGGGTATCAGAAATGCAAAGTATGCAATGTTCTGGCCTTTTAGACAGTTATAGAAACCCAAAAAGTAGGACATTATGCTAGTTAGTAAATCAAAATGCATATTTACCACTTTTCTCTTTTCAAATCGAGTTAACAATTCTTAATTTCTCATGAAAATAGTTTCTTGTTTATTCCCTCTTGAGTGCCTTCCCTCTGACTTTTTGCTCCGTCGTGAATATTTCATACCCGATCCATAGCATTCTATATTGGCGATGGAGACCCTGGATTCTTTCTCTGACTCGTCATTCATGTCTCTTTCACTCTACTTCTCTTTTGCCTTGAACAAGAAAGTGAGACCAATCAGTTCTTTAAATAAAACTTAAAGACAACTTGCCCCTTATGTACATCTAAGGAATCATATGAAGATTCAATTAATCTGCTTCTTAACAATCTGAAAACAGATGGGCACTAAATAAAAACAGGATCTTGCTATATTGTCAATCACATCGATAGAACTTGAAGTTGTTGATTTGCTTCCCATTTTAAAAAAAAGGAATACAAATTAAAATGCAAATGAAATGACAAATGCAAGCCCATTTGTAAATTAAAATACTACCCATAGGAAAAACGATCCAAGACAATGATCCTATCATGGGGGAGGTAAGATACCTGTAGGTGCTTACTTTGGCTCCTTTGGTCTTCAAACGAATGATCAAGATGATAGAAATTGAGCTCCTCAGTTCAAAACTATAACATATTTTTTAAAATGTTCCTCAGAAGAAATACAGCATAATAACAAGTATTATCATCTTGCACATTGGGTGAGCTATATGCAAATTAGTCAACAATTATGGTTGACTAAGAATTATATTTAACAATTGAATGTCATTTCATACATGAATTATCATAAGGCAATTGAAAAGTGGTATCATAAGGCAATTGAAAAGTAGTACTTAAGGAAATTGTCTATAGAGAGGTCAATTCTAAGATGCAAATTTGAATGCAAAGTGAATTACTTGGATAGAAAGAGGGTCAACATCTTTTGTATCACTAGGAAGGAGAGATTGAAGTTAATACATCATAGATATAGTCTTGGGCTACAGAAGAGAAATAAAAAATAATAGGACTTTGACAAATTTAACTGTGGTTTCTGAAAACTTCCTAAACTTAAAAAAAAAAAACAAAAAAAAAAAACCAAACTCTGAAGAGTACAATTTGGATATTCAGTAGCATCTTGTTAAGTCTCCAAGCCAAATGATTCAGAGGTAATTTCAGATTTATAGTTCTTTATCTTTGCTCTTTTATGTCCACACACATTATTACTTTCCCATCACCTTTAACTTTTTATAATTCTGATCAAACCATACTTTTGAAAAGAAACAGAAACACCTGTCATTTGGAACATTTGTCTAAAGCTCTCTACTTTTGATTAAGTAGAACTTGTAGGTAGTATTTTATTTTTCTTCTGGATCTATTTTATAGAAATATTTTATATTTTATAGAAATATTTTCATTGTAAATATTCCATCTTTAAAAATAAAAAGGTTCTTTCAAACTTTTAACCCTAGGGGCACCTGGCTGGTTCAGTCGGTTAAGCATCTGCCTTTTGTTCAGGTCATGATCTCAGGGTCCTGGGACCCAGTCCAGCTTCAGGCTCCCCACTTAGTGGGGAGTCTACTTCTCTCTCTCCCTTTGCCCCTCCCCACTGGTGCTCACTCTCTCTCAAATAAATAAGTAAAGTCTTAAAAAAAAAATTCTTCACCCTATAGTAAAAATTCATGTTTAACCTGAAGTTTAATCCTGAGTATTTTCAGAAATGCCAGTCTCTAAAGAGATCTAACAATTATCACAGATAACACAGACTTTATATGATTAAGAATTTAGCCAGACAAAATATGCATAACTAGGAATACATTTAACCTAGGGATGAAAGACCTTTATACCAAAAATTGTAAGGCATTAATGAAAGAAATTGAAGAAGCCACAAATAAATGGCAATATACTGTACTCTCAAGATTGGAAGAACAAATATTATCAAGTCTTGCACCCTTCCTTATTACCTATCTCTGCTCTAACATAATAATAATAAATAATAATAATTATTATTATTACTCTCTTTGTTTTTTGTTTTGTTTCTGTTTTTCTTAAAAATATCAAGTTCTCTTCAACTCCAAAGTTTTTGCAAGTGAATTTTCACTACTTGTTTTTCTTTCCCCTTTCCATTTTAGCCAAGAACTCTCCTCATCTTCATATCTCAGCTTAAGCATCACTTCCCTTAATGGGCCCCTCCTCACTACTACCACCAGTCAAAGGTAGACTGCCTTATTAAGCATTCTCATGGAACTCTGTTTCTTATAACAACATTTATCTTTGTTATTACACATGTGAGGTTGTTTGATAACATCTATCTCACCAGTAGACCAAAGCTCATACTGGCAAGGCTGTCTGTTTCTGCTCACCATTGAATCTCCAGATCCTAGCAGATTACCTGACCCAAAATAGAGTCTAGAACAATCATTAAGTTGAGTGAATAAATAAATTAATAGGAAATTGGATGGATGGATGGATGGATGGATGGACGGATGGATGGATAGATGAAGTTTGCCAAATGGAAAAGGAAATGAAGACACCTCCAGGAACTTCATGAACAAAGGCAGAGGGCAATAGCAGCCCATAGTCTTCTTTGGATGGGCACAGATTGCATGGGATTCAAAACTGGAAAAGAGGAGGCTGGGGGAGTGGGTTGAAACCAGACTGCAAATTCATTATTTTACAAGTTAAGAAGATTAGATTTTTCATCCTGTGGGCATTTGACAGTCAGAGGAGGCTATTAGGAGAACAAAAGTATAATTATATTCGTTTTTTTTTATTAAGATAACCCAAGCAGTAGTGGGGGAGACATGGAGACTATTTACAGGAAAACTAGTTGCAAAGGCAGCTCCAATCATGCAGAATCGGCGTTCAAGCTGGAGCAATCAAGGGGAGCAAAAGCACAGAATGCACATCACATGAGCTCTATACCGTGGAGGGAGCCCAGACTGGCTGACAGACACATCGGGTGAGTGAAGATCTTAAAGGATGGGGTGTGGAACCGAGGCCTGGGCTGTGATTGTGAATGGTTGCGCAGGGCAAGTTAACACATTCTGATTGTTCTTCACCCCTGCCTAATTTCATTATTATTAATCAGTAGTATAAAAGATGCCAGTGACTAAATTAAGGGTATGGAAATATTTTAAAAGATGATCAATGAAAAAGAAGTTGCAAGTTATTAGTTCGTAAAAAAAGATAAAGAAATAACAAAAAGTTTCCATGCACATATTTTAATAGGTGAATTAAGTTCAAGTAATAACACTAGGGTTATATTTCACAATTATTTTTACTTTTTAAACATATTTTAAATATTTTTTAAAAACCTAAGATTTTAGGAACATTTTAAGTTAAACACTAAAGAAAATACATCATTATGTACTAGTTCATTTATATGAAGAAATTAAAAGTACCCTGTAAAATTGGGGAAAATGTTTCTCAGAGTCCATAGTCTCTCATGCTTCATTCCCCCTTCTGATTACCCCCCTTTCTTTTTAAAAAAAATTTTTTTATTATATTATGTTAGTCACCATACAGTACATCCCTGGTTTCCGATGTAAAGCTTGATGATTCATTAGTTGCGTATAACACCCAGTGCACCATGCAATACGTGCCTTCCTCACTACCCATCACCAGTCCATCCCATTCCCCCACCCCCTTCCCCTCTGAAGCCCTCAGCTTGTTTCTCAGAGTCCATAGTCTCTCAGGCTTCATTCCCCCTTCTGATTACCCCCCTTTCTTTATTCCTTTCTTCCCCTACCTATCATCCTAGTTCTTATGTTCCATAGATGAGAGAAATCATATGATAATTGTCTTTCTCTGCTTGACTTATTTCACTTAGCATTATCTCCTCCAGTGCCGTCCATGTTGCAGCAAATGTTGAGAACTCATTCTTTCTGATAGCTGAGTAATATTCCGTTGTATATATGGACCACAACTTCTTAATCCATTCATCTGTTGAAGGGCATCTCAGTTCTGAGGGCTTCAGAGGGGAGGGGGGTGGGGGAATGGGATAGACTGGTGATGGGTAGTAAGGAGGGCACGTATTGCATGGTGCACTGGGTGTTATACACAACTAATGAATCATCGAACTTTACATCAAAAACCAGGGATGTACTGTATGGTACACACAACATACTAACATAATAAAATAAAAAAAATTATTAAAAATTATTATTGAAAAATATTTTAAAAAATAAAAATCGTCATTGTGATCAGCAAAAAAAAACTGGGGAAAATGCATATAAAAATCATTTTTTTATGTCATTTGTCAGATGTTTTATTGACACTGACTTTTCTTTGCAAAGTTAGTTACTTCCTCGAAATAGACCATGGCAGGCAAAGACTGAGCTGCCGTTTGAAAGCTGGAATGTTCTTGCTGTCCAGATAGCCAACTGGTTAGTGTGTGTGCTTCATTGTCGCCCTGTCCCCTGCTGCATCCTTTATTCTCTGCCCCTCTGCCCTGCTTTGAGAGCTGAAATGCTGATTCCTAAAGACCATACCACTCAGGCTCTCTTGCCGCCTGGTTTCTAGTACACTGAAGCCAATGGGGAGCAAAGTTCCCCAATGAGGAACTGTCCCTTGTGCAGGTCTTTCTGGACGTCTCTCGTCCTAGCTCCAGCTCTTATATGCAGTAGTCTTTACTCGTCTTGCCCAGTGAGCTCCAGGGATGTTAGTGGCTTACATTCTTGCTGATCTCTGGGTCTCTCCCTATCTTTGTGGTTCCTTTAAACTTGGCCACAAGTATGTAGATTATCCCATTATGAAAGTCTTTTTCTGAGATGAATTCTTTTTCCTTAAGGATGGAGCATGTTTCAAAGTCAGTCAGACTCGGTTCCAATAGTTGCTTTACTCTTGTTATTTGTGGAGTAGAGAAAGTTATGGATTCCAGTGGCTTGGCCTATAAGATGTACATAAATACATGATGTACTTTAGAGAGGCCCTCGGAAGACTAGACAAGCAAATGTACCTAAAACGCCTTCATGGATCTCAGCACTTTTAATCATTGTAATAAATGTTAGGAAAAAAATAAAAATGAGGTATATTTTCATGAATTCTGTCAAGGAAAATTCTTACAGTCTTGGGTGGTAGAGATCTATTTGGACCCTCATACTATTTTCTGCCTCTAAATCAATGTATTTCTTAATTGCAGAAAGGAATATTAGGAAGGGTAGTATAAGTCTCTAGAATTTCAGACAGGGTGTAGCCACCTCCTCCCATCACAAAAGGCATTCAGAACTAACTATTTCCACCAGAAATTTTATAAATCAGATTTTTAAAAAATTACATTTTTAATACTTGTATTGGGATATTCACAGATTTTTAAAGTACTATTTTAAATAATAGATTAAATTCCTTATTTTTACTTCCATATTAGCATTTTATATTTGAGAGAAATACTGTACATTCTTTTTTTCTAAAATCCTGAGGAAGGCTCATTGGAAGTATCACTTACCATCAGCGCTTACATTTTCTACAGCAAGTTGTAAAAGGGACAAAAAATAACTAACTCTTCAGTTCATAGACAATTCATCTGGAATGCAATGGAGCAGTGCTACACAAGGAGAAAGCCTGCAGTGAAAACAGCAGCAACAACAACAACAACAACAATGTAAAAATGGAGTGTTCCAGAGGCCAGAATCAAAGTTGTAGATGACAGCAAACTCTGCGTAAGACTACATTATACAGTGGCCAGGAAAGGCAAGGGAAAGAGAAAGTGCTGTAAGGAATGTATCAGTTCCTCTTGAGCCGTCCATCTACAGCAGATCAATAGCTCTTCCAACCATGGGACATTCAAGCTTTCAGCCTGAGAAATTGAAGTTCTCAAAATAAGTCAGGGTTGCAACACAAGTCCATCATGGTGTGTCACAGAAATGAAATGAGTTGTCTCCTGCTCGATTGATGACTGACATCAAACCAGGAGGAAAAAAGAAGAAAATAAATGAGACACGGGTTTTGAAAAGTTGTTTCACAGACTTCTGTGGAAAAGTTTACACTAGGGGGCCTGTCCTGTGCTGGCAGCACGTGCGTGACCATAAGGCCGTCCCAGCAATGAGGGCTCCACAGCATGCCCAAGGAGCGGTGAGCGCCGATGCCCTGGAGAATCGCTTGCTGCTATGATGTGTTTACACAAGCTCTAAATAAGAAACCCAGAATATCTCAGACCTGGGTGGGGAGCAACCACGGGATGCCCAAGAATTGCCAGAAGATGAGAGAGGCCAGGGTGGGAACAGGTGATTTTTAAATACAAAGCGGCGATATGGATCTTATATAATGACCGGAGTGACTCATGCTGGCAATAGCCTGTCCTGTAAAACAAACTTGTATGAAAGAAATCAAAGGCTGTTCAGCATATGTCTGTGCTGCTCAGCTAAAAAGACCCCTGTAGTGCCTACAAACAGGCCCGCGAAATCAATGCTTGGTGCAATTGCTAACTGAGCTTCCTGTTGATAAAAAGGGGGAAAACAAACCCTACACCAACAACAACAACTTTGTTATCCATGCTACAATCGTCCTGCTCCTCTATTATCCAGGCTTTCAAAGTGATTGAACTGAACATACTTTGTATCAGTGCACACAGATGCCCCCGATATGTTAGAGCTCTGTGAACTACAACGCCTTACAAGCATCCGCTCTTCTTTCTTTAGCCTTTGCCTGGAGCAAAGAAAATAGTGGAAAGCAATGAGCAGCCCCCGCACCAAAGGTGAAGGATGTTCTGCTCAGAGGTGAGATGGCTGTATTGTCTCATGCAATCTCAGTCAATGCCTTCCAGTCAGCAGCTAGGAGACTCTATACCTCTGACAGCTGCCGAGAGGCCCGGGTGGAAACCGGTTAAATCAATAGGCCGTGAGCTATCTTCTCTTCGTCTTTATGCTCGTGATTTGATGTGATCTTAAGACATGATTTTTATGTATCCTGATCTCAGTCAATTCATCTCTAAAATGGACCTTTCTCTTCCTACACATGATAAGATGGGATTCTGGAGCTTCCCCAGTTAGCATGTGAAGTGATTGATGGGGAATTCAAGGATTTGACTTTGAAATGTTGATGTATACAAATTCCCCTCCTTCGTGTGCCTGCTGTGCGGAAAGCACATGGCACCACTGCCAACACAATGCAGCTATGCAATGTTTACTGAATCAGCAGTCGCTCTGTTATCAAATATATAATTTTGTACAGAATTCCTGAAATATATACAGTATTTATTTCAGTGTAGCAGGAGCAAGCTTGAAGTACAGCTGTAAATTAGTGTTCAGAAAACTGCAGTTGGAATATAATGGAACGCACTTGGAAACATATACTAGTAACTCCATCCCCCTAATGTATTCACAGATGTGATTACATACATAGAAATATCATTTTATTTTATTTTATTTTATTTTATTTTATTTTATTTTATTTTAAAAGCACATAACAAACTCTTCTGGTATTTTGTTTAGTAATGGAAAGTAGAACCAGGTATTTTTCCATTGACATAAAGTGAATGAATTGCTATCTCTTCATTACCAATGACATTGTCCTCTCGGTCTCTGTTTCTCTCTCTCTCTCTCTTTTCCTCCCAAGAGACAGCAGCAAATTTTGTTATCGTCACATTTCTCCACAAATCAGTACAATACTAATGTTATAGAGAATTGACAGGAATATTTCAGATACTATGTTTGTGTAGCGTAATTACAAGCTTACAAACTTGAGAATTCTACTTAAAAAAAAAAAGTGATCTCTGTTGATATTTCAGCCCCTTCTATCTACACGTTTTACTGATGTAATCGTTTTCAACTTCTATTTATTTATTTATATACTTCTGTGTAATTGAAAATAGGAGCTTATGATATATAAGATTTTCAAATTGCTTAACCGTTACATTGGTTAAAATATTAAACATGCTCTTTTCCCCAAGGAAGCAATTCCAAATTCTTTAGGCTTTGGTTAATTGTGAAATACGTGTTCTATCTTTACATCCAGGACTGTGTGCCAACCTCAGTGGTTCTCTTAAGTTTTTTTCCCCATTTGAGCGTTACTGAGCAGTGCCTAGGACAGAGTTCCATAAGAATACATTTAGCTATTAAGGGCGGTGAGGGGTGGGTGGCCAGTTTCAGAAGGGAGCTTATCCTCTATGAATGGTGTATCAGACTTGTGCCCCATTGGCCCAAAACAAGGTAATTAGCCTAAAACTGAGAAGAGCACTCAGTTTAAGATGAATGAGAAAACTGTTGCCATTTTCATCTATTTAACCAAAATGATGACTCCCTTTTAAATGTAACCCATAGATTGTTAGAAGTTTGTCACCACACTCAGTAAGTAGCATAGCTTTAGTTGAATCTGTACTGTTTGGAAAAGAAATCCTGCACCTTCCTGGATGCTCTTTGGATCTCCCCGGTGTTTGGGTTTACAAAACTTAAAGGATTCTTTGATCTATTCTTCCAATTCCCTTGGCAGATCCAATTACACACAGGGGACCTTCAGTACCCAATGATAATTGGTACCTTAAAAATGTCACTTAGAATGAATTAACCTAAAATGAAAAAATTTCATTAGCAAAATTCATAATTATATTTTAGAATAGTCTGAAAAATTGTTTCTCAATTCAGTCTATTTAAACTTCACTGATGTGATTTTTTTTTTGTTCTTTGAAATGCAACAGAACTTTCATATTTCTAGTAGCTTCAGAAGAAACTACCTGAAAGTTGTCCAGCTCAAGCTGATTTCTTCTTTTAATCATCTCAATTACCACGATTTGATGCTACATCTTAATCTTACTTAGGACAGGGAATCATCTCATTAACTTGTTATTAATAATTTCATAGAACTTCCAGCTTCCAATAGGGATTTCGGCTTGTTATACCACCCTTTTATTGTGCTCCCAGAAACCACCCCCAGTCCCTGGTGTTTCTGTTAGGTTACATGAAGCCATATCAGACTTTTCTATGTCCCCGAATGAGCCCCGCCCACCCATCATATGCGCCCCTGCTTGTTCTGAACGCTCCCCCTCCGTACACCATCCTCCACCCTCTCTTCTGATTCGAACCTCTGCCAGGTCCTTTGCATTTTATAATGTCTTCTACAAAAATCCATCTCTGATCTTTTCCCACTTGCCATTTTGGGTAATTTGGCACCTCACTTCCTCTTTGAGATCCTTTTTGTATCATCTACCATACTTTGTGCTTTTTAATCGTTTGTCTTTCCCAGAGGATCTGTGAGTTCCTTGAGGAAAGGAACTACGTATTTGAGGCTGATATGCCATCATCTGCCATTGAGCCTTGCTTGGAGAATTTGTTCAATAAATGTTTGCTAACTAAATAAATGAAGGCATTACCCACCCACTCCTACTCCCTCCCCACTGAAATTTACTCACTTTTAATAAAGTGAACTAATCAGTTTGAAAGAGATCTTTTGAAGACAGCAATTTTCTAAATAAACATATAAGAGCAGGCAGGCGCGTAGCAGAGGCTCAAAAATATTTGCTGAATTAATTCAAAATGGTGCTTGTGCACTAAGCTGATTTTCTATCCATGTATAAGTTTTCCCAGATGTGGTAATCACAACAATTACTTACTAGTGCTTGCAATGCTCTTCAGACCTAGAAATGATCATTAACGTAGTGATTGTATAGAATCATAAGTTAAATGAGGAGGGATTAATTTGTCTCTCAAAACTGCTCCTGCTAAAGTTGGAGCTCGAGTTTTGCGTAGGTGTTTACTTGTTCAATAGATTCTTCTAGACTGAAGTGTTGTCAAGTGGAAAGTTACAGGGAGATAGGATGGTTGTAGTACTAAGGGTTAAAAAATTGGTCAGTGTGAATTACTTAATTTTTTTTGCACTTGTCTCTTTTTCTGAAAGATCCTTGTCCAGTGGGTCAATTTGTCATCAAGAGGATAATCTATATTTACTTTGCAGTAGGTACTGCTGCTCTTAACTCGGCAGTTAGCTGATTCAGCTCCTACCCAGACTACGTTGACCTCAGAAATATTCCCTGCTAACTGTCCTTCTGTTCGCTCCAATTTGTACTGCCTAAACGCTTACTGCTGAGTGTCCCTCTGGCCATTCTGAAAGGTGTTTCATCACACTACAATAAATGTGAAATACTGATGCACTCAAAATTGCACACACACACACACACACAAACACACAAAAGGCAGCTAGATATCGACATGGGACTGGACAGGGGCATTTATTACACTTTACTCTTACACCATTGTCTACCTTTGGCAAAAGAAGATTGTTAGTGTCCCTGGTGGTCTATGTTGATCAATACTACACGGGAGTTAAATTAGACCTCAAGTCAAGCACACATCTCCATTGGCTGAAATACCTTCAACCTAAAATCCCTGGAAAATTTACATTTTTCCACTAAGTTAACCAGTAATAGAGTGAAATGAGTGAGAAAAAAGCAGCTGTCTAGTTTGTATCGTGCATTCCCTCAAACAAACCTGGTCCAATTTTGAGCCCCTGTAGGTGTATTACGTTAATAAGCCTAACAGTATTTCAAGTTGCAGCTTAGAAACGTCGTTGATTTAATGACAAACCTTCAGTAAAGAAGATAAAATACCACAGTATAAAATCCAAGAATTAGAGAAGTTCTCGGATTTATTATATGCCCCAGTTCAAAAATGTCTTCTAAATCCTGAAAGAGGACCAGGAAACAGATGTACTTTTTGATGACAAAAAAAGCTATCATCTCAATTAGTTGTTACCTCTGAATTGCTGAGTCAAAGGTCAAGTAGGTGAAGTAGTCAATTCAGCTGCTCAAATTAGTATTTTTGCAATTATTTTGCTATTTGTAGGTCTCACATGTAATCTGGAAAATACTGAGTCCGCTTAGTAAACTACACTGTTTATTTTACAGTTTGTCCCACTTTTATACTTTGTGGGTTTTGATCAGAATGGTTTTTTTCCTCCAATTTTTTTTCTTCCAATTTTTCCCCCAATATTTTTTTTTACTCCATTTAGTATTATATTTGTTTTCCAGAGAGAACAGAAGAATTCCCAACTGTAGATCAAGCCTCCACTTAAAATGAGTATTAAAAAAAAAAGTGTTTTTGCTCTAACTTTAGATAATCAGAGGCAGTTTCTGCTTCTGGTCATGCTGACTAGAAATAAAACCGACCACTGAGGGGCAAATTTATTTGAGTGGGGAAAAAATGTTGTATTGGAACAGCTCTGGCAAATGATGTAGTAGGACTATTAGTGGAGGATTCTTGAGAAAGCTGGTGTACTTCTTAAGAACAAAATACTAAGTCGAGCCTGTTGAAAATGGACTCAGTAGGTTATATTCAGTGGTGTGCTGATAAATGTGTACCAACCAGTTCTTGGGTCAGGGAAGGCAGATTGACAGTGTTTTTCCATTTCTATGGTTTGAGTACACCCACTCATGGCTGATTTCAATCCACCAAAGTGATATCCACTAATGGAGAATCGGAAAGAGATGCCCACAAATGCCTGTTACGAGTTGGTACACGTGAGCTCCGGCGCACTCCTGGTTATCTTGTCAACTTAACTTTTCAACCCCAGCTTTATGACTTAGAAATGGGAAAACTGTGCTACAAAATGCATGGGAAGCCATTAATTAACAGTGCCACAAAACGCTGGCTTGCTTTCTTTTTAATGCATGCTATTAGCGAATCGGCGACAATATCCTGTCTCATTGTAACCTTTCCAGTAGTTTTACATTTATTTTTATTGCCCTTCTTTATATATGAGAATGGCAAACTTGGTTTTTCTCACTGAATAATGATCCAGAAGTATTTAGATAAACCAAGAATAAACATGTAATAATGTATACAAGTTGAATGTTTACTATATTATGAAGTACTGTAATATGTATGTAGTATTCCCCAGAAATCCACATAGATCCTCCTTCCACTCATTGAAGTCTCTATTCAAATATCATTTTCTGAAATAGGCTGAGCTGAACTACCCCATTTAAAATTGCCACTAACTGGGGCACCTGAGTGCCTCACTTGATTAGGCATCTGACTCTTGATTTCGGCTCAGGTCATGATCTCAGGGTCCTGGGATTGAGCCCCATGTCAGGCTCTCCACTCAGCTCAGCGCCTGCTCCAGGATTCTCTCTCTTCCTCTGCCCCCCCTTCTCTTTCTCTTTCAAATAAATAAATAAATCTTTTATTTTTTTAAAGATTTTATTTATTTATTTTACACAGGGAGAGAGTGAGAGAGAGCCTAAGCAGGGGGAGCAGCAGAGGGAGAGGGAGAAGCAGGCTCCCCACTGAGCAGAGAGCCTGATGTGGGGCTTGATCCCAAGACCCTGGGATCATGACCTGAGCTGAAGGCAGATGCTTAACCAACTGAGCCAGCCAGGTGCCCCAAGAAACAAATCTTTAAAAAATAAAGTTGTCACTAACTCTTTTGGTACTGTTATACTGCTTCTATTATTTTCCTTAGCACTTTTAAGTGCTAATATTACTGAAAATTTTACTTATTTTGTTAATTGTATACTGTCGATTTCTTTAAGTTGAGTATGTTCTGCTTTGTTCATTCATGCCTCTCCAGTTCCTAGAACAATGTCTGGACATAGTAGATGTTCAACAACTATTGTTAGAATGAATGAGATGCCCCGAGTATTGGATCAGAATAGTGCTTAGGAAGCATTTTCCAGCAGTTGTGGTTATTTAACTGATTGACAAGAGATTATGGGATCTCTCTCAGGAATAGCTTTGTAAAATAGTCTAGAGTCTCATTCTTCCGAAATTATTCAGATGTGGTCTCACTTAAAGACTGAACATTGCCTAGTCCAGTGCCTTTTTAGGGTCCTTAGAGGCTTCCCAAAGACCTCACAGAGGGGAGAAGAGAAGGGCCCAAATGGATGGGGCTCAGGTCTACATCCTGGCTTCATGCAGAAGATGCTGCTGTTATCAGTCTGAGTGTGTGTAGGGAGGAGAGCAGGCAGGTGTAGGGGGTGAATGCTGTGTCATATTTTTTAAATAAAAGATTTCTACTGTTAAGTTTGAAAAACACTAATGTAGATTACTGTCAGGTTAAAATCTTGTGGTTATGTTTTCTGTATTTCCAATTATTCATCTCATAATTAATTAATAAACAGAAAAAAATCCGTCTTTTCTTTAAAGTAAGTAACAAAATTTCTTGTTATAAAATATTACCTAGCAGGCAGGGGCCATAATCCTTATGTTAACTCTTCTCCATTTTCCTAAAATATAAAATGTATCTATGATATACTTGCCCGTAGCACTTACAAAATGTTTTTGAAGAAAATCATATACAACATTTGAGAGAATATATTTTTAAAAAACGGGTTTTAGAAAAGACTCTACAATCCACTACTAAACTAGTATTGAAGAAAATTATTTTGAAGTATGAATCAGGTAAGCCAAATGCCTTTCCCTTGTAAGCAATTTGAATTCAATCTGTGGCAGAAAGTGCAGGCTCTCTTGGATCAATAGGACGCATTCAGCACCGCGGACAGACTACACCTGATCCAGGGCCAACCTGACTGGGGACCTATTAGTCATACCTGAGGGACTTTCCCTGGCTTTTATCTCGAGGTACATCTCCTAGGATTACAGGTACTTGAGGCTAATTAGGTCTGCTCTATTACCTGCCCTGCAAAGGCTCTGTTTCTACAACATCCCATTTACCTTCCAATTGCAATGAGATAATCAGGGGCTACAGTGCACTAAAGGTAAAATGATAGGCTTGCACACACCCCTGACTGCCTTTATCTGTTAATACCATGAGCTGGCGTGTGAACGCGTGCGGGCATGCGTGTGCACGCGTGCGTGCATACACACACACACACACACACACACGAGGGCTAAAGAGAGAATAGCTGGACTGATCTGTTACAATTTTACCTTGTTTGCTTTGTTGCTTTTGCTCAGAAGTCAGTCCTCCTTCCAATGTAATTATGTAATTAGAGCTAAAGACTATAAACAAATAGAGATTTGTCCCCTCCCCCAGAGCTCTGAAGTCAGGCCTTTTTAACGCCAGACTTTGGAAGCCTACACCTCCCTGACGCAGGGAGGCAGACCTGAGACACGGAAAGCATGTCACATTCCTACTTACCCGCTCTTCCTCCTGGGTCCAGGAAGCCAAGGGAGTGGAGCGCATACAGAGAGTTGGGTGCAGGTTTTCATGTTTCATTTGATCAACATTTAGAGGATAATTAAAGGGTTTTTTTCCCCTTCAAATTAGCATTATATTCAATTGTATAGCATATTCTTAATGTCATAACAAATTAAGACCATGGATCAAAATTGACCCTTTGACAATTTTTACCAATCAGAGATACCATCCTTCATTGTTTGGACAACCACATTGCTTATTATATTTGCTAATTATAGAGCAATGGTATTTGAGTAGGTGGTAGGATACCAATGGAATATTTCTACAATGTTGTAGCTGGGTAAAGCAAAACCAGATTTTTTTTTAAAGATTTTATTTATTTATTTGACAGAGAGAGACATAGCCAGTGGGAGGGAACACAAGCAGGGGGAGTGGGAGAGGAAGAAGGAGGCTCCCAGCGGAGGAGCCCGATGTGGGGCTCCATCCCAGAAAACTGGGATCACGCCCTGAGCTGAAGGCAGATGCTTAAGGGCTGAGCCTGTAAGATTTTACCTTACAAGTTAGTCTCCCAGCTCACATGAGAGACAAGAAACAGCAGAGAAAGTGTGGGCCCACTGTACTCTTTGGACAGAAATGCACTGGCAAGGGAAACAACAATAGTTAGCAATATTATTGTGTGCTCCGGCTTTGCTTATCTTTTTGTTGTTAGAAAACATCAAAAGCATTTCTCTCTGGAGAAATTTCAAGGTCCTTCTTTTTCTGTGCTCCATTTTGACCTGTTTTGTGCCTCTTGATTCTGTTCTGTTTCCAGCTTCAAATCCATAGCGTTCCCTTTGAAGAGATCCATTCTGGGATGCAAGAATAGTACTGTAAGTCAGGAGCTAGACCCTCAAAATACTACAAGTACCAGGCAAGTAACATAGTTGGGTAAAGGGGGCATTTTATGGGCTAACAGTACAACCCTCTATTTGACAATTTAGGAATATTTAGACTGTTTTTCCAACTTTTTCTAATTAAATTTTTTTGAGATATTTGGTTTGGGTGCATATATTTGACATAATCCAGAGTGATCTCGGGGATGCTTTACTCAGTTCCCTCCATTGATAACAACCGGCAAGTCTATAGCATAATATCGCAACCAGAAAACTGACTTTGAAACTGACTACCATTCTTAGTCGCATTTGCCCAGTTTACTGGTACATGTGTAAGTGTCTATTGACTTCTGTGCAATTTTATCACATATGTGGATTTGTGCATTACCACCATAGGTAGTCAAGAATCAAAACTCTTCTGTCACCGTAAGATCCGTTTTTGCTTTTTTAATAGCTGCATTCATTTCCATCCTGCACTCCACTTTCCCTTCTTTGTCTCTAACTCTGGGCAGCGGTTGACCTGTTTCCTATTTCTATAATTTTTTTAATTTCAAGAATGATATACAAATGGAATCATGCTGTATGTAATCTCGTGGTCACACACATTGACTTTTTTGCAATTCGTATGAGTTGTCACATGTATCAAAATTTCATTCCTTTTTATTTCTCAATATTATTCCATTGAAATTTGTATGAGTTGAAATTCGTATGAGTTGTCACATGTATCAAATGAAATTTGATGAATTCGTATGAGTTGAATTCGTATGAGTTGTCACATGTATCAAAATTTGAAATTCGTATGAGTTGTCACATGTATCAAAATTTCATTCCTTTTTATTTCTCAATATTATTCCACAGTGTGGATGTACCATCATTTGTTTAACCATTCATTTGTTTAAGGACATCAGGGTTGTTTTAGTTTGGGCTATTACCAATTAAGGTGCTATGAACATTTGTGTACAGAAGTTTCCATATGTGAATGTATTTCTTTCTTTTTTTTCCCTCACTTCTAGTAGAGACATAGACTCAGAGAAGTATTTTTCTAGCGTAAGAAAAATGATCACACAAATGCTGCCGACAAGTGGCTCAGTCTCAGTGTGATAGTAGTTGTGTGCTAACTGAAAAGTGTGCTCTCAGAGAAGTCACTTCCCAGATCCAACAACATTGCATGTGGAGTGTGGGCCCAATAATGTCACATCTGTCCATTTTGAAGAAAATCATTAAAATCTGAAAATTTATGTGAAGCTTTTGGTTGATATATCTCCTATATGGGGCTGTATGTTTTGAAATACCAAGAGCCAAAGGAAATAAGACTGCAAGCTAGATTTTTTTAACCATAGGCCCCTTTTTAAAAAATATCTCATGTAAGGGGCTCCTGGGTGGCTCAGTCGTTAAGCATCTGCCTTCGGCTCAGGGCGTGATCCCGGCGTTGTGGGATCAAGCCCCACATCAGGCTCCTCTGCTGGGAGCCTGCTTCTTCCTCTCCCACTACCCCTGCTTGTGTTCCCTCTCTCTCTGGCTGTCTCTCTCTGTCAAATAAATAAAATCTTAAAAAAAAAAACTCATGTAATCAAAGAATTCTAGTACTAAACCTAGGAAGCCCTCGGCATCGCTGAATTTACCTGTGCACTGTTACTTTTACCATTATATCAGTCTCACTTTGGAATTCTTCTTAAGTATAAGATTAGGAGAAATGGAATGCATTTAATCAGCTACGAAAACTATTTATTCATTCCATAACTATGGAGGGTCTACCATGGGTCATTCAGTTTGCACTGTGTATGGCAGAGTGAACTGGAGACAGGGCTCTGCTCTCTGCACACAAGGAATATGTAGCCTGTGCGTGTGTGATGCCTACAGACTGGTAGCTGAGGGTGAGCGTGGCCTTGTTGTTGTGGTTTTTCTGACCATAAACTCTATTAAAATTTATTAATTAGCATCATATGTTTAGATAAGAGGCACTATCTGATTTTTTTTTTTAAATCTAGATTGCTGGCTTTTGTTAAAAATTGGAAACTTAGATGTAAATGAGCTTACATGCCAATATGGGCAAGTCAGTTGGAGTTGGAAGTTGGAGTTGAAGACAAGCTGTCCCATTAGGCGGGCCAAGTACTCTTCTGTTAGCCATAGCCTCCTCAGCCAGCCTTACTCTTTTATATGATCTATCTGGCCTCCATGAACATGTGAGTCTGTTACTTCTGATTTAGGGAGAAACCAAACATTATTAAGCAAACATTTCTTGTTTGCCACTAAATCATGGCTTTTCCTAAAAGCCAATTGCTCCTTCTAGGAAAATTACCCCTGAACCTGAGTTACTAAAACCATCACGGATGGATGCATAGAGATCAAGCCTGTTAACTTTATTTCATATGATTGGATCATTGCATTTACCTACTCCAATATTTAACTGCTAATTCCACAGTAAAACATCAGTCTTAACTTATGATTCACAATGAATAAAATCTGAACATACAGGAAGCCAACAGAAATGCATAATTTTTATTTGTAATGTCAATGAAAAGTCCCCGATTGTGCTGGATTAGAATTTCTAAACAGGCAAAGGTCTTAAATCAAAGTTCTATATTCCAGACATCAACATGATCAAGAGAACATGCACCAGCTATCTCTTCAGATTTACCCATGCTGTAGGTTAGTATTTGGAGCAAGGGGACAAACTAATATACCAAAGCGGCTGTGACTATGGAAAAAAAATCATATAACTTCTTCCAAAGATAGGAAATATTAAGACACCATTGGCTCTGTAAAGTGATGCTTTTGGAAGAGTTGTCATAATGCCAATATTAGCACACACTTTTATTTTTGAATTGGTGCACTGCCTTCTCAGACCATCATGAAAGTGTAGCAATTGATCAAGTCCCAGGGCATCATCAATGAACTTTGCTCCAGATTCTGTGCCTGAATTTCCCATGTTTCATAACATTCTGAAGTTTATAAACCTCAAGAGAGTATATTAAGGGCCTTGATTTTTTTTTTAATTTAAGATACCTAGAAACAAAAAAGAGTTTTTACTTTTTTCCAACAAAAAGGCTACTTGAAATACACTGCTTGATTCACACATGAACTAATCTTATAAGGAATATTTGTTCTCTTTTGTTCATAACCTGGCCTTGTGACAAGGGTGAGGAAGAAGAAAAAGTTGCCCAAGGCATTTACAAGCCTTACAAAGACTTTATTAAAAAGAAATATACCCACAAATTTACTACCGATCCATCTAGATCTTTTACCATGTTGTGTCATCTCTCATGAGGGAACTGTAACTTCAGAGATTTAAGAGCAAAAAAGGCACAAAAGCAAATTTTACAATGTAAAGAGTAAACCATTTAAAGACACAATTTTTTTTTCTCCTACATACTTGAGAGAAAAAATCAGAAGCTTCAAAAAGATCAAATTTGCCTTTACCAAGGTCAACGAAGGCTCAGTGCAGTTAGTCCACTAAATATTTACTAAAATCACAACTTGCGTAATACATATTTTATTATGAAGTATATTTATGACATCAGTAAGACTTCCAAACAAAGGAAATAAATGTGAAGAGGTTTAAATTATAAAGGAAAAAGCATAGCACAATTGCATGTTTCAGTAATATTTTATTACTTAATATTTTAAGATTCTTTATGTCCTTGTTACAACTAAATTGTTGCCTCAAAAGCTGGAAGTGAATGAGAATTGTCATTTAGCATATGCATTTAAACATAAATCCTCTTGACTCTCCATCCAGTTACAGGCAGTAACAATCTTGATCATACCAAGAGAATAGGGATTTTCCTGGTTACATTTTAACCCATGCTTCTAGATAACTCTTTTTATACTGAAATTTATTTTAAAATGCTGGAAGTACCAAAGGCCTAAATGAATAGTCATAAGTAATAGGGTTGGTAAAGGTGCCTGGAGAACCAATAGGGCTCTGACTTTAAAAAAGGAGAAATAAAATCATAGCTGTGAAAATACAAGCATGTCAGACAAGAGAGCAGATATTAGTTCAAGTCCTGGCATTATTCTTAAGTCACTCTGTTATACTGAATACATTTCTATGCCACTGTTTTCTAATCTCTGAAATGGAAATGATATTTCCTACCTGACTGAATTCTTCTTAGGGGAAAGCATGATCATAAATATACCTTGGAAAATATAATGTAACATAAATAGTTTTATATAGGTACTGAGTCTAACACAGAGATGCCATATATATAAGTGCAACCAAAATTTGAAGAATCAAAACATAAGTGTAGTTTCTACTTAGGACCGGAGAGAACTAGAAAGAGCAACCCATACAACCTCACAATGACAAAATAAGCAAATTCAATTTTTTTTCTTAAGCCTATTGAAATGCTGAGGTTCAAGGGTAACCAACTTGCCCACAGCCTGAGAGATAAGTGCCTGCAGAGAGAGATAAGATGTGAACACTAGCTTACAAGGTCAAGATAGAGCCAGACTCCAGCAGGAAAATTTCCGCAAAGGTAATTGGTTGGGACTAAGAATTCATTGGTGAGAGGATGAAGTCTCCAGAGCCTCAAATTTGCATCTTCTTGCAAGTTCTTTCTCCATGAACCTCACTGGATGCTCATAGAAAATACTGGAAGAGATCTGAGAAAGTCCCTCTCATGGTACAGAATTGGGGGAAGAAGTAGCAGTCAGTATGAAAGGGGCATCAGACTCTATTGGGGTACTTCTCCCCATATCGCCTGTGGAACAAATGCCTTACTCTACAGGAGAAAGGGCAATAACGCTGTCACCTTTAGGGAAGTTATGAAAACTCACTGAAACTAGGCAAAGGGAACAGGAAGAAATGCTATATCCTGGGAGACGAGGCAAGAATACAGGCTGGGTTCAGAACTACAGCTTTAGGGAAGCGAAGAAACACTGCAAAGACAATATCCATGAGACACAACCACACAATGCCCAACATAGATGTTTTGTTAGAATAACAAAGAACACCTCTTAACACTCCACTGCCAAGCTAACAGTCACGTCATAGGTAACTTGCAAGAGTCAACCCTTCTTTGATGTTCAGAGTAAAGAGATAACAAAAACCTAATGGTAGGCAGTGAAAGCAAAAAAAGGAAAACACCCTGATATGCTAGCCTCCGCCATAAACACAACATATTGCTAGAGTATTTTGAAGTCTTTGGTGTCCTGAGGGTAAGCATACCAACTACAAAACTCACACCCAGCTCCACTTCTAATTAGATTAACTCAATTCCCTCACTCAAGGCCTAGAAGAGAAAAGATGTGTCCATTTTCAAGCATACAACCTACTACTTCCATTTCCACTGTCTTACATAAAATGTCCGGCTTCAAACAAAATTCAAAATATATGAAAAGAAGGGCGCCTGGGTAGCGCAGTCGTTAAGCGTCTGCCTTCAACTCAGGGCATGATCCTGGTGTCCCGGGATTGAGTCCCACATTGGGCTCCTCCGCTATAAACCTGCTTCTTCCTCTCCCACTCCCCTGCTGTGTTCCCTCTCTTGCTGGCTGTCTGTCACATAAATAAATAAAATCTTTAAAAAATATATATATGAAAAGAACAGGAGAGAAAAACAAACAAAAAAAAAATCCCCAGGCCCATCCATAACAAAAAAACCCCAAAGAACTCCATTAAAAAATGGGCAAAGGACTTGAATAGCTAGAAATACAAAGAATACCTACAAATGGTCAAAAGGTATATGAAAATATGCTCCACATCATTAATTATCAGGGAAGTGGAAATCCAAACCACAGTGAGTTATCACTTCACATCTGTTAGGATAGAAAGAAAGAAGAAAGAAAGAAAGAAAGAAAGAAAGAAAGAAAGAAAGAAAGAAAGAAAGAAAGAAAGAAAGGAAGAAGAAAGGAAGAAAGGAAGAAAGGAAGAAAGGAAGAAAGGAAGAAAGAAAGAAAGAAAAGAAAAGAAAAAAAGAAAGAAAAAAGAAAGAAAGAAAGAAAGAAAGAAGAAAGAAAGAAAGAAAGAAAGAAAGAAAGAAAGAAAGAAAGAAAAAAAAGGAAAGAAGGAAGGAAGGGAGGGAGGAAGGAAGGAAGGAAGGAAGGAAGGAAGGAAGGAAGGAAGAAGAAAGAAACAGAAAAAAGATTACAAATGTTGGGGAGGATGTGGTGCAATTGGAATCTTTGTGCATTACTGGTAAGAATATAAAATGATTGTAACCGCTATGGAAAACAGTATGGTGGTTCTTCAAATAATTAACAATAGGATTACCACATGATCCAGCAATCCTATTTTTGGGTATATATAAAAAGAAAGAAAGAAAGAAAGAAAGAAAGAAAGAAAGAAAGAAAGAAAGAAAGAAAGAAAGAAAGAAAGAAGAAAGAAAGAAAGAAAGAAAGAAAGAAAGAAAGAAAGAAAGAAAAAAAGAAAGAAAGAAAGGAAGAAGAAAGGAAGAAAGGAAGAAAGGAAGAAAGGAAGAAAGGAAGAAAGGAAGAAAGGAAGAAAGGAAGAAAGGAAGAAAGGAAGAAAGGAAGAAAGAAAAGAAAAGAAAAAAAGAAAGAAAAAAGAAAGAAAGAAAGAAAGAAAGAAAGAAGAAAGAAAGAAAGAAAGAAAGAAAGAAAGAAAGAAAGAAAGAAAGAAAGAAAGAAAGAAAGGAAGAAGAAAGAAAAATTTAATGTGTTCAGAAAATATTTTTCTCTTCTCTCTGGTCCCCCAAACAAGCCTATGGAATTTTCCTTCTTGTCTGGGCAGGAGACTATCACAGACTGACCAGCAGTCAGGGTTCAGGTGGTGAAGCATACNGTTGGGGAGGATGTGGTGCAATTGGAATCTTTGTGCATTACTGGTAAGAATATAAAATGATTGTAACCGCTATGGAAAACAGTATGGTGGTTCTTCAAATAATTAACAATAGGATTACCACATGATCCAGCAATCCTATTTTTGGGTATATATAAAAAGAAAAAGAAAGAAAGAAAGAAAGAAAGAAAGAAAGAAAGAAAGAAAGAAAGAAAGAAAGAAAGAAAGAAGAAAGAAAGGAAGGGAAAGAGAGAGAGAAAGAAAGAAAAGAAAGAAAGAAAGAAAAAGAAAGAAAGAAAGAAAAAAGAAAAAATGAAATAAGGATCTTAAAGAGATACATGCACTCCCGTGTTTATTGTAGCATCATTCATGAAGCTAAAAAACAGCCTAAATGAATGAATGTATAAAGAAACTGTGGTGTATACACACAATGGAATATTGTGCAGCCTTAAAAAATGAGGAAATCCTGCCATGGGAGACAACATGGAGAAACTTGGAGAACGTGATGCTAAGTATAATAAGCCAGTCATAGAAGCTAGTCCATTTATATGAAATATCTAAAGTAGTCAAATTCATAGAGATAGTAGAATGGTGGTTGCCAAGGGTTGGGAGGGATGGGGAAATGGGAATTGTTCAAAGGGTATAAAACTTTACTGATGCAAGGTAAATGAGAGATCTGTTGTACAAATATGTGCATCAGTTAACAATACTGTATTGTATACTTAAAGTTTTAAGACGGTAGATCTCATGTTAATTGTTTTATCACAATAATAATAATTTAAACAAACACTCCCAAGAGACAAAGCAGTAATCAGAAATAGACTAAGAAATGATGCAGATACTGCAACTATTGGATAGGCAATTTAAAATGACTCTGATTAATGTTAAGATTATAATGGGGAAATGTGACAACAGGCAATACGAAATTGATCATTTCAGCTCTGACATGGAAACCATGAGAAGGAATTAAACAAAAATGCAAGAAATGATGAACAGTGATAGAGACAAAGAATGCCTTTTTTTTTTAAAGAAAAGGAAACAGAATTCAGCCTCCAAGAATCGTGAAATCATATCAAATTGCTAACATACCCAAGAAACACAGAAATACCAAAAAGGACACCAAAACCCCCAAATATAGCCATATTAAACCCAAAGAGCAAAAGAAAGAGAGAGAGAGAGAGAAAGAGAAACTTGAAGGTGGCTAGAGAAAAAAAAATATTACAAATAGAGTACAAAACGTAAGAATTCTGTAGACTGCTTTTCAGAAGTCATGACAGGTAGAGGACAATGAAATCACACTGTTTAAAGTGCTATAAAAGAGAAAAAAAAATCAAAATATTCACAAGAGCAAAATTTTGGCTCCTAGTTAAAGAAAGCAGATTGGCTACCCATGTTTACCATGTCTCTCTCCATAGAATAAATAAAATGCTGTAAATGGATAATAAGAACATGAATCCACTACAAGAGAAAGTCTAAGAGGACATTCATTTGATAAAAACCTTCAAGATTAAAATGAAAACCAAAGATAAGATGACAAAGACACACTTCTGAAGAAAGAGAAGTCTAGGAAACAGAAGAGAAGTTTAGCAAAAGAATTATTACTGTACTCAGAGAAATTTTAGATGATTCTGCATCATAAAACAAAAACAGGCTGTTATAAAAAGGAAATAATCAGAGAATAAAATAATGACATGTACAGTAGTTAATATAAATGATGCCATAGAATACTGGAAGGTAAATTTGAGGAAATCTTCCAAAGGGCAAAATGACCTAAAAAAAAAAATACAAGAAGAAGGGAATATATGTAAAAAGATCCACTACATCAAAGATACACTTAGATGCATCAGTAAGTGGAGATACTGAAAAGAGAAATAAAGAAAACAGAATAATTAGGGGCGCCTGGGTGGCACAGAGGTTAAGCGTCTGCCTTCGGCACAGGGCGTGATCCCGGCGTTATGGGATCGAGCCCCACATCAGGCTCCTCTGCTATGAGCCTGCTTCTTCCTCTCCCACTCCCCCTGCTTGGGTTCCCTCTCTCGCTGGCTGTCTCTATCTCTGCCGAATAAATAAATAAAATCTTAAAAAAAAAAGAAAGAAAACAATAATTAAAATGATCAAAACACTAATAGAAAAGAATTTCCCAGAACAGGGAAAACATGCATATTCAGATCAAGAACACCCAGTAAATGCCAAATACAATAAATGAAAATATAAACACAACAAAACAATTAGTAGAAAAATTTCTGATCAAAATAACGTCAGTTACTGTTTTGGACCACAGGTTTGTAAGTGGAGCTGAAACAGTGACTGAGAGACACACTGAGCTCCAGACTGGCCCTCAGGCAATTAAACCTCCAAGCAGGGAAGTGAGAATTTTTGCATCCTCCCTCCCCCCATACTCTTTCCAGGAGCCCTTCTGCGTGCTTTACTTCAAGGTGGGTCAGAGGATTCCTTAGTGTTTTAATATAAAATTTGATATGATTTCTTTAGCCCCTGTGTTCTAAAATTTCCAACTTGAAGATTGCCTTTGGTTTTCGAGCCTTAGAGTGAGGCTCAGGTGACAGCACTCTATTTCTGCGAGGAGCCAGATAGTAAACATTTGTGGCTTTGAGGGTCACATGTAATACCTTCTTTCTCCTTGTCCTCCTCCTTCTCCTCATCTTCCACTTTCTCTGCTTCTTTCCCACACTTCTCTTCTTCTTTGTCTTCTCCTTCTATTTGTCTTTCCTTTTTTTTTTTTAATTTTTATTTTTCATAGCCCTTCACTAGTGGAACAAACAATTGTCAGCTAGAGGCTTGTACAAGAGTACAATTTTCCAACCCTGCTCTAAGTCATTACCAGTGACTTTAAAAAGTCAGAGTTGACAACATGCCTCAAGATTATGAAGCCCACTGGGTGGTGGCTCCCCTCAGTGCCTCATTTAAAACACTGCCTTAAGTACATATAACCTGTCAAAATGGTTTAAGGACCTGATGCATTTATTGTCCCCAATGTTTTCTTCTCTTCTCTTCTTTTCTTTTCTTTTCTTTTCTTTTCTTTTCTTTTCTTTTCTTTTTTTTCTCTTTTTCTTTCTTTTCTTTCTTTCTTTTTTCCTTTTTCTTTCTCTTTCTTCCTTTCAATCTGCTCTTCTAAAATTATTTCATAATTGATTTTTACAGTTGGATTGATCTAATAACTATGTTCTAAACACACCATGTGAAATCACCTCAGGACACATTGTCCCCATCACTGTGGAAGGTAGAATTCTAAGACACTTCCGTACATTTTTACCCCTGCATACACAAGCCGTGCGATCTTATCCCATTGAACGGGGCAGGATTTGTGAATATGATCGGATTTCGCTCCTGATACTAATCTGGTTGGCTAATCTGCCGCATTTGAGTTAATTAAAAGGGAGATTAACCTGGACGGTCTGACTTAGTCCAGTGAGCCTTTACAAGAGAGACTAGGCCATTCCCGAAGAAGACAGTTTGAAAGCAGACATTCTCCTGCTGGCCTTCAGGAAGGCAGAGGGCAGGCTGTGAGAGAGCCTATGGAGGGGCTACGTGGGAAGGACTGAGAGGGGCTTCTAGGAGGGGAGGGTGGCCCCTAGACAACAGCTGGCAAGAAAATGGGGACCTCAATGACATAGCTGCCAGAAACCAAATTCTGCCAACAACCCCATGCATTTGGTGGAGGACCCTGAGCTATGAATATTAATGCTGCCAGGATGACACCTTGTTTGCAGCCTTGGGAGACATAGCACAGGGATCCCAGTCAAGTCATGCCAGACGCCAAACCTACAGAACTGGGAGATGATAAGTAGGTGTTTTAAGCGGCTGGGTTTGTGGTGATTTTTCCAGCAGCAATAAAGAACTAAAACAATCAGCACACCCAAATGCCCTTTACTGTCCATCTTTTTACTTCCGCAATTCGTGTCCATGCTTCTAGACCCACCTTCTTCCTGAAGCTTTAATGGTAACCTATCTTTTTGTTTAGTATTTTCCCATGTCTTACTGGTTTAGCAGATATTGTCTGTGGCAAGGATAGAATATGTAATATAAACAGTTATTTTAAATCTTTTCATCATGTCTTATTTCCCCTATGAAGAAGAAGTACAGGGACCAGCTCCCATATGTACTTCTTTCTATCCCTCATAGACGCCAACACAGTCATTAGCTATGAGATGCTCAATAAACCTTTGACAAATTGCTAATAGCTTTACTTTCACAATATACCATTGTCATGATCCCACTAGTCAAACCATCCCTTATGGATTCTCAATTAAATGGTAAGGGGAAAAAATGAAGAATCTGTAGCCATAGGGTCAACCAGTAGGATGACATTTTAGATTTCAAAATACTGTAGTAGCAAACCCCAATCTATATCAATTCAACATAAGATTCGTCAGGAAAACAGCAAAACTTCTAGATCGAAGTGCATAGCATCTCATGTAAGATTGCCTGGCTGTTATATTTGCAAATGGGGATGACGATTTGTAGATGATGACTTCCACGTGTGCAGATCTGGAAGCCGTCGCAGAACGGGGCTCGGGCAGAGCACGTGCGAGCTGTTGACAGGCAAGCGCATACCGCTCTGTCCACCACCCAGGTGTCCTTGTCTCAGAAGCGGTGATGGTGAGTCAAGTAACCTGTTAAAAAACCCCCACAGTCTCCTAACCACAGCCACCTGGCTTATAATTATAGACTTTATTATAAATAGATAGAAGCTTTGAGTGATTAGTTATTGTGTACAAAGTATTCAACCGTGGACCACCTGATTTTCACGTACTGCGGTACCTTCTCCTTCCTTTGATACATCCTGGCTGTTAATAGAAAAACACCTGTTTCCTGATAGTCTTCCAAGCTATAGAGACATACATTTCTATAGAAGCAGCTGGGAGAAAGGTCCTTGTGAAGGACAACCAAATCCAATTCTCACCATCATGAAGCTTTCTCCTGTCGCTGCTGTTGGAAGCAGGTAAGCCTGCCTTGCCTCATTACTGTGCAAGCTACCCCAAACAAAGTGAAGCTAAGGATAGTCTTTAACTACTGTGAGAGGATTAAGGAAATCCAGCCGCAATAAGGCTAGGATTTCCATTTGATCCTAGAAACAACAACAGCAGAATATTTCTAAAACCACAGGTGAACAACATACACTGAAAGCCAGAAGCTAGGCTGCAAGCATTCGCCGCTTCCTTCTCGTGTCTTTTTCCAGCACCTGCACACACCTACACGTTCCTTCCTGATGCACAGACACATGCGACATCCAGCTTCAATGATAAACTGGGAGCAGCTAAAGAAAATGAATGATGACAGGAAATGAAAGTGACAGTGACAGTTTGTGGTTGTTTGATTACTTAAATGCAATGAATGGTGGCCACAGAGTTTCCTGTCAACAAGTGTCTGTATAGAAAAATAAGAAAGCAATCAAAACAGTAACTGACATTTCAGGGCATTTCAGAGAAGCCCAGGGTTTCATGCTCAGCAAAACCATCTGTTTGGTACTCTCGATAGGCACTACCACTCATCCTGAAAGGAATCAGGACAAAACTGAAGTGGGATGATGCAATGCTAGCTCAGGATTTTAACCTCCAAAGGAAGGTGGGCCAGAAGATGGAATAGTAGCCTAAATGACCTCTGTGTCGCATCCAATGCAACAAGTCCAGAAATGATGCAAGATGACGAGTTGGGACATTGGTCCAAATGCAAATCTCGTTAGTAATTTACTTGTGTGACCTTAGTCCGTCCATTTACTTCTCCGTGCCTTAATTCCTCCTTATATAAAAATGCTGTGTTTCCTTCTTGCCATCAACCCAGGACTCTGCTAGACCTATGAGGCACAGCGCAAATTTCCACAGTGGTAGAGGCATTGGGCATCCGTACACCATCAGATGTGAGTATGAATCTGGAAAGAAAGGGGAGACTGCATGCAGTATCAGCACTGCCTGAGATATCGAGTATGTTTTCTGGGCTGAAGGAACATTTTCGCATCCCACCATACTTTCCTCTCATTTTTCCTCCGAGGCTTCCCCACTCTCAAGCCAGAGTTCTTGCCATTTTTTCCTTTGAATCTGAATCTAGTCCTGCCTCTTAACTTGTCTCAGTCCGATTTCTTCTTTCACCCACTCCAGCTGAACACCCTGCTTCCTCTTGTCCAGAAGGAGCCCTACCAATTGTCTTCCTCCCAGTAAGCTCTTTCCGCCCAGAAAAGTGTGAACCTACACTGCATGGTTGAGCCCTTCTCATTGAGATGCGTCTCTTCCTTTTTTTCCTTCTTAAAAAAAAAAGAAAATGCTTTAGAGAAATATGACTGTAATTAACAACTGACAAAAATATCTGGGCTTGAGTTGAAGTGGGAAATCACAGAGGTTAGTTACTTATTTTCTCATGCATTTACCATTTGTTCTCTTTTCTCAGGGAAGTTGAAAGACCTGAGGTTCAAACTTAATAAGGCCTCATACTGTTTCTAAGAGTATTTACAACATACAAAGTATAAGTCAGTGCATTGCTTATATTTAAATTTGTTTTCACTCATCTGAGCCATTACACAGTATGCCATCCCTAAACCTTTTATAATAAGGAACACACGTTTCTCAGCCACGAGAGGGAATGAAATGTTCAGCAATTTGAGCTCTCTGGTACTGGGAAGGTGACAAAACATTTATATGCATCCTATCCATTCTACTGATTTGGTTCCAGCATTAGGAGAGATTGCCTGGGGCAGAGTCCTTTTACTATGTACATGTTCTTGGGAATTAGCAGGTGAACCAAATGGTCCACAGTGATGACAGCAATATTTTCCAAAAGACTCAACTTTACTAAATGGATGCCCCAAAAGCATTTTCTCTTTCTGAAAAACAACAACAATTTTAAAAAGGTTTAATTGATAGCACAAATATTTTTTGCTCCTTTAAAAGGAAAATTCTATGAACCCCAAGACTAAGCTATAAACAAAATGTTTTCACTTATATAAGAATGTCTGCACGATCCACTTTCCACTACGTACCTTCATGTTTTTACTGATTTCTAAAATCCACAGTCATTGCAAATTACTCTAGAAGAATAACATCAGGCTGGGATACTCATGGCCTGGAACTTAATATTTAAAACACTAGTCCTTAAAGATACAAAATAAGTAGAAAATTTTTTACATTCTGAGTCATTTTTACTCCTTGAGTTGGGAGTAAAGAGATCTCTGGATTCTAGTCTCAATTTTGTAAATAAATAGTAATGATATCTAGAATAAGTCAACTTCATTTTTCTAGACTTAATTTTTCTTATTCGTATAATAAAGAATTCTTTGTAAAATAAAGAAATATTTAGATAATTCTTAAGTTTTCTCCACAAATTTTATGATTACGCTACTTGAGAATTTTAGTATATACATTGAAAAAATACACTTCCAAAGTTTAAAAGATTTTACTTTTAAAATATGCTTGTAATACTCCTTGTAGTTCTTGTAATTCTGTAATACTATAATCATCATCACTCATATAATAAGCTTATTTAATATTAATAAAAATAGAAATGATACTTCACATTCAAATAAAATATTTTGATTTTTTTAAAGTATTATTGCACAGAATAGCTCTATATATTCAATGGAATAGAGATAATTATTACCATTTTAAGGGTCATGTTGGTTCAAGGTCATACAAGATGTTAGTAGCAAAACCTAGAACTGGGATTTTTAAACTTTGAGACCCACAGTCACAATATAATTTGAATGACACCGAATCTTTTAGACAGCAGCTCTGAAAAAGGAAATTTAGGAAACAATCCTCTTGAGCAGTCCATTTACTTTCGGCCATTATCTACAGTTTGCCGGAGGTGTGTTTGTGCTGTTTTCTGCCTACAGCATCACTCATAAGTCATGAGTACGTTTTTCCAAGTTTCCAAGGTAAATATATGTGTGTAGCCATTGGAAATTTTCTGGGGGAGTGTCAGACTTCTCTTAACATAGACATGTTTTTTTTTTTTTACTTTATGTAAATGTATATTTAGAAACTGAAAAATAAGTGCTGATTTTTTAAGGGATCTATTTGTATGAGAGAGAGAGAAAGCATGAGTGGGAGGGACAGAGAGAAAGGGAGAAAGAATCTCGAGCAGACTCCCCTCTGAACACAGAACCTGATATGGGGCTCTACCTCACCACCCCGAGATCACAACCCTGAGATCACGACCGGAGCAGAAACCAAGAGTCAGTCACTTAACCAACTGTGCCACCCAGGTGCCATAAGTGTTCGGTTTTTAAAAATTACAAAAGACAATATTAAGAAATGTCTTCCATATTATCAATGCCTAGCCACCACCCCTCTCTTCCTCCTTGCCACCCATATCTAGACTAAGCAGCTGGATTAAGGACTATATTAGGTTCAAGATATTTTCTTTTTTTGTTTTTATTACACTCCATAAGAAAGTGCTTGGCACTGTTCTGTGGTCCTTGGGTAGATATTCATATCCCTAGATGAAGTCCTCATATGAATGCTTACCTATCCTGAGGAAACAAAAAAGTAACAATCCAAGATGTATAGGTAACCCGGTCGGCAAATAGGGAAATAGTGCTGAGAGCAATCTCAGGAATCTTCCCTGCTTCCCCAGTAGTCGATCCCCAGAGTCTAGCAAATACCTGAAAATCCACTATCTTTTTTCTTTCCTTCTGGTTGTTAATCTGTTAACATTCAAATGCTCTTGAGAGAGAACCATATTAAGTCTATCCTCTTAATTTTAGTCTAAATTGGCTTAACAGATTTTTTTTTTCCTATGAACAGCCAGTTTTTAATTTTTGGCAATCATTTTTTTTATTCATCGAGGTATAATTTATATGTATTAAATATTACATATCTTTGGTTTATAATTGGTTGTGTTCTAACAAATGCATTCCATGTTCCTATTACCCAAACCAAGATTAGAACATTTACATCACTTCAGAACATACCTCCATGTTCTTTGCAGTTATTCTTCTTGCATCTTCAGGGATAACCACTATTCGGATTCAGATCATCTTGAATTAGTTTTGCCTGTTCTTGAACTATAGATATAAACTGAACCATAGAGTGCCTACCTTTTACGTCTTTCTTTTTTAGCAGCATAACATTTTTGAAGTTTGATAATATTGTTGCATGTATAGGCAGTTTATTTTGTTCTTTCTTAAACAGTCAGATAACATTTGATGTGGGAAGAGAAATCCCAGAGACTATAAAGGAGAAATGTGAAAACATGTAGGCACAATGGCCCTCAAAATGGGTTCTCTGGACCAGTAGAATCAGCTTCAGCATCAATGGGAATTTATTAGAAATACACATTCTTTGGTCCCACCCCAGACCTATGAAATTAAAAACTCTGGGTGTTATTCCCAACAATCTGTCTTTTAACAAGCCTTCCAGGTGATTCTGAAGCACATTAAAGTTTGAGAAGCAATGAGTAAAAGAAGGCATAGATAGGGCGAAAAAAAATCTACTTAAAAGGATCTGGGAACTGTGGAAGACAAAATGTGTTTTGTTTTCCTGTTTTACCTAGAACCCCTGAGGTTCCAAGAAGGGGAGAGCAGGGTTCATAGAAATGACCTTTGTATATCTTCTCCAGTATTAATGCATACCTTTGCTTCAAATAGTTCAGTGACCAGTTCTGATTTAGACTCTGAGTTACTCTTCCATTGTTCAGATAAATCATCTAAGATACGCGTGTGGGAGACTTGTAGGAATTAATGATAGCACCCAATAACGAGTGCTAATCTTGTTCTCACACACAGAGGAGAACTCCAGACTGTGAAAATGAACAAACCAACTCTTCTGGACTTTGAAAATATTTTGTATTTCTTGCAAATTAACACAAATAAAAAAGAAATCTTGCAATGTAAGACTTAAAAATTATTTAATGATACAGGAATGTATTTGCAGGAAATTCATTTTGCAAGTCTGTGTCAAAAAAAAAAAAAAAGGAAAGAAGAAGAAGAAGAAACCATAGGGGAAAGCTTTACAAGAATACTAATCATTGGCTTGAAATTAGAGAAAAAGATCAGAGATCTTCATGAGGGTTTGAAAGAAAATATCACTCCATTCAAATCAGAACCGAACCAAGTGCAAGGAAGTTCCAACAGGACTTAGGTTTCTGTGACAAAGCCTCCTCTAACTAGGGAGACCTTGACTAAAGTTACCGGACACCTTAGTTGTTATTAAACTTAATTTAATTATATTGGAGTTAGGTTTATCTCCAGATAGTCCCAAGAATAAAGACATTGTAGCAGTGACAGCACAGTGCTTTAATCAGGAAAGACAAAAAAGAAAAAAAAAATATGTACACATACATACAAACCTATATGAATAGGTACAAAATCCATTTTCTACATAAGGGGCATGACTGTCTAAAACACTGTTATACCCTTGAGGCCACCCAAAGTAAAAAGACCAGACAATAAAGCAGAACTGAAAGGGAACATGGGTGATAAATGAACTTTCAAAACACTCATTTAATTCTTATCATCAACCTTGAGCTACCAATTCTACGCTGGTCATAAAAGTCATTTTTCCTTTAAATGGAAACATACAATAAACGAATCTATTGACTAGTTTTACACTGTATGTCACTCAAGAACATGTCACATAAACCTTTTTCTAGAAGACGTTTTCGGAGTCCCTTAAAAATCCGTTCATCAAGCTGAACTGAGGACAAGAAAAGCAAATGATCAATTTGAAACTACTGGAGGTCAACACTGGGCGTTTGAGTAGGGGAGCTTTAGTTACGGAGTGAGAGTCACAGACATCTCCAACATGTGGAAATAGTGATGGTCATCAAACCGAAGGATAGTTTAATGTTTGTGTGGGCTAAAAGCAATATCCCTTCTGTACCTTTTGCAGATACCAATTGCAAAATACATGGATAGATAGATAGATAGATAGATAGATAGATAGATAGATGATAGATAACAAGGGAATGCGGAAAGTGAGTTTGCTGTTATATAAACCTCTAAATCTTCAAAGGGTCCATTTTCCCAAAAGACCCACAATATGCATGTGAAATGCTCTGTCTTCTAGATGTTCTGGATGGGCTATAATTTTACTATTCAGTGTTACATGGACAATCAGTATCACCTGGGAGCTTGCTTGAAATCCAGAATCTCAGGCCCTAGCTCAGAACTAATGAGTCAAAATATGCATTTTTAACAAGATACTCATTGACTTGTATGTACTTAAAATTTGTGATGTACTAAGCTGCAGGATTTTAGGTTATTAGTTTCTCTCTGGGCTATCGTTTTCTCATGTTTACCTGATTGTTATATCTACTTGGAAAGATACTGAAACTCTGTCAAACTACCCAAATGACTGAATCATAATCTCCATATATTTTAAAAGTGTCTTAGTTTCTTATAACCCAAGTGAGTTTGGAAAATGATTGCTTTAGGCAATCATGGAAAGTCTGATTTCACATATTTGTGTCTAAAACAGTCAGTTGACATACAATTTAGTCCTGTTTTTGTTTTCATTTGTTTAAATTTTGAATATATTGGCTGTGGCAAAATAAATAAACAGCAAGTATAAGGGACTAGGAAGAAATAAAGAAGTGACAAGCTTGTTAAGATGGACAGTGAGAAGCATGAGACAGAGAGACAGATTGTGTGTGTGTACTTGGGTGGATGCTTTCCCTAGATAAAAAAACACCTGCTCAAATCAGTGAACCACATCCATCTCCAGATGACTATGTACCTTCCAAGGTGTTTCAGACAAAGAAGGTTAAGATAGATTTCTCCTTTTCAATCAGTTGTGTTGCCCTTATAAATACACAGCCTACTTTTTTTTTTGTCTTAATATCTATCTTAGGTTAGGTTCTCTAGGAAAAAGATTCTAAGATTTGTGTGCAAATGTTCATTGGGGATACTCTCAGGGTCAGCTCTGTGGCGAGTGGGGTGTGAAGGACATAGGACTGGGCGCAGGGAAGATAGGAATTTGATGTAGTTGCAACAAAAGCCATTCCTGAAGAGGGACTCAGCTGGGAGCTGTCAGCTATCAAGACTTTGCAGCTGGAGGAATAAATGCCTAGTCCTGAAGGGAATCTGGACAGCACCTCACAGCATTGATTACAACACAATTTATTACAATGGCAAATAAATTTTCCATTTTTAAATCTCTAAAAAGCTGGAAGAAATGCCTTATGTCTGTCTTTCTCTCAGAATCTTACTTCAAGAATAGTCAGGGCAATTTTGTTTGCATTCTCTAGTTTCTTCTGCTGGTTGACAGCTTTTAAATAAACCCTTCCACGTATTGATTGTTTGGGGGACTACAAAGTACAGAACTTCTTCTTCTTCCTCTTTTTAATCTGCTTTATTAACAGATGAAGATTTTGTTTTATGTCGTCTGAAAAAAAAATCCTCAAAGGTGTCAAAAATTAACTAGGCCATTAACTAAAGTCCATGTCATTTTCCTGAACTCAATTTTGTGTAAGATTCTGTGATTCATGTCATAATTTTCTGAAGGTGCTCACATTCCTGATTGGATTATTAATTTGTGTTTATTATAGAGACTATGGTATAATGTTTTATCTTAATTAGTATTTTTATGTGTATGATTTTAAACATGTATATAGCCAGTTTTTATGCTGTTTTCCTTTCTAACATAACTAAGGTTAAGTGTTTTCTTTCAACAAAGGGAATTTATATTCAAATTAAAAGTAATTACAGATGCTTTATCAAAAATAAAGCAACTGGCAGTTGTGTGAATAGACGTCTTCTCCATAGTAATAAAATGCAAACTGGGCAACCTCTGAGTTTATGGTTTTGATGATGTTTCTTCTGGAGAAAAAAAAATAATAAGTTTTATGTACAGAATATATTTGTCAACAGGGAAATACCTACCTTTAATTCTTAGTAGCATCTTTCTTTTTTTCAGGAGAGAAAGTTGAGTGGCCTTCACATGCATAATATATCTAGAAAGTATATTTGAATTATATAAAGATTGAAAAAGAATGGATGTATTTTTTTTTTTTACTCACTGTTTTCACAATGAATTGAGCAGTTTTAAAATTACGTACGTACCTAACATGTACTAACTACCTTCTTTTTGCTAGATACTATGACAAGTGCCAGAGTTACAAAAATAAATAAAACAGAGTTTTGGTCCACCAGGGGTTCAAATACTAGTGGACAAATTGTGTTGAGGTTCAATGATTAAGAAAATCAACAGAATTGAACAAATGTTCCATTTTCTATTTATTTTCATTGTCAAGAAGCAGCTATTGCAGCAAATGTAACCTCAGAGATATTTGTTTCAAAGAACAGACGAACAGTTTGTTTAGACATCAAAATATTCACTAGAAATATAAAGTTTTAAATCTACATTTAATTGTTTTAATAATAAAGAAAACAACTTATTTAGTTATACATTTTTTTAAAAAGTAAGTATAGACATTCTTTATCTTCTGTCCCTGACTCTGTATTCAAAATGTTAGGAACCTGAAAAACAGCCTAAGGAATAGGACATGATCTCACACCATCATCAGCATTAAATAATGCCTGTACTCCAAAGTTCTTAAGTGTGAAACTTTACATTCAAAGCAACTCTAGTCAAATGAAGTTTCAAACCACTGGCAGACAAAAGTCTATATATAATGTGGTGTCCTTCAGTTTGCTCTCAGAGATTTAATTTCTCATTGGGAAAAAATGAGAGGACCATTCATTTATTTATTAAAAAATTTATTATATATGTGTTGGTGAAAAGACTACACATTGAAGATACAATTCTAAACAATAGTAACATATTGTCTATTCTCACAAAGACTGTAGGTTTGTGGAGTCCACCAAAAAGAAGGTAGGAAATTGCGATATGATATATAAGTTCTATTCCGAGTGATAATCAGTATATTAGAAGATTGCATGCAATGGCTATGTAACCTGGATGTTACAGTCTAAGGAAAGTTTCCTGGAAGAAGCGAAGTTTAATTGGAGGTCAGAGAACTGACCAAAATTGCTGTGGTGGGTGGCTAGGTGGGTATGGGGAACAGGATTGTAAGTGTTATATATAGGAGGGAAGATATGTGTAAAGTTTCAGTGACCATGATTAGAACCAACAAAGCTTGGGGCTGGTGGTGGCAGGTGGGTAATAGTGATGCAGAGGATGAAGCTAGAGAGTTGAGCAGGACTTTGAAAGGAAAAGTCATTAAAGGAAGTTTTTCTAATAGAGGGAGTTACATGATCATATTTAAATTTCAGAAACACAATTCTAAACAGCTTGTAGATACTATGTAAGAAAAAGAAAATTCCTCTCTAAACTGCAGATGGAAAGAAGTTCAGAGATTTAAAAGACAGTTCTAATGTACAACTAGCAAGAATAGTCAATGATCAGATATGGAAGACAAGGAAAAGAATAGAATCAAAATGATACCTGAGTTTCTGACTTTAGCAATTGAAAGGGTAGTGTTGCTATTTAAGAAAATAGGAGAATAAAGACATTTAGCAGTCATGATAAGATATATTCTTTTGGACAAGTTGTTTTGGGTAGATCTGTGGATAACAGTATATAGGCATATGGATTATAGGTGTAGATCTCATGAAAAATATCTGGGATGGAAATATAAATTTTGAAATCATAAGCTCACAAGAGGTCACTCAGGCAGAGTATGTAATGTGATATAGATACTCCTGCCTACAGCAGATCTTGGAATGAGAGCAAATTGCAGGAGCAAGGAGAATAAGAAGAGGTAACAAACTGGACTTGGAAGAAACAGTCAGTGAGGTAGAAGCAAATTTGGAGAACAAGTAATAGTAGCCAAAGGAACAGAACATTTCAGAAAGAAGAAGTGCTCAACGAAATCAAGGGGTGCAGAGGAATCAAGTTGAATAAGACATAAAAAGATTCCCAATGGCTATAGTAACAGGGGAAGATGCAGTTTCCTCAGGACGATCAGTTTCATTGGGGGTGGAGGAGCCTGGACTGGATGCGGGGGTGCGGGGGGATATTGTGGCATGAATGGGAGGATAAGATACTGGAAGCAGTTCACCTACGAATGTTCTCAGGAAACTTGGATATTCAGGAAAGCTGAGAATCAAGGCTGAAGGATAACACGGAACATCGGTGTTCTCCATTTGTCCAATACGGGCAATGTTTAACTATAGTTAACTACGACGTGGAAGAACACAGTAAAGGAGCCGGCGAAGGTGAAATGTGGAAGTGAAGGAAAGTGACAAAGCAAGTGGCGGCAGTTTCCATTCCGTGGCTCCTGCATTTGCTGTGGATTGGGGAGCTAAATTTGTCTGCTGAAAGCAAGATTAGGCTTCTTGGTCAAAGGATTGAGAAAAGGGGAGTAGGCTTAAAACATTTGTAGAAAATAAGAGAGGGTAGGTACAGAAATATTGGATTTCTGAGCAGAATGCAAGACTAGCTGAGGTGAGAAATCATGGGATTATAGCTGTGATCAGAAACATGAGGGTAGGCAGGGTATAGGCAGACATATGAGTTGGTCCATGGTAAACATTTTGTCCAGAGCAATGAGAAAAAGATCAACAATTCTTGCAGATGAGAATATTAGCAAGGGATGAGATTAATGGGATATGACCCTTGAAGCTAGGTGTGTAAGCAAGAGATTTGATTCTATTAGTTGCCATGTAACAAACTTTCCCCAAAATTAGTGGCATTAAGACAACAACAATCATTTATTTTGTTGAAAAATTAGCAGTTTGGAAGATTTCCTCACCTTTTCATAGGTCATTATCTGGGGGGCTCAACTAGAGGTAAAGAATCCACTTGCGAGATGCTTTACATACAAGTTATTGCTGGGGAGTTAGTGCTGGCTGTTATCCGGAGCTTAGTGGCCTCATTAGTCTCTGAGTGGACCTTTTCAAGAAATTGCTTTGGCTTCCTCACAAAATGTCAGCTGGGTTCTAAGAGCAACTATTCTAAAAGAAAAGAAGTGGAAGCTGATGGTCTCTTGAGGCTGGGCCTAGAAACCTGCATAATGGCATGTTTCCCTCATTTTCTTGGTCACTTTTCGAGTCCACTCAGGCTTGCAGGAAGTCAGCTGAGTCTCGCTGGATCGTCTAGATTTCTAGGGGGTGTCTGTTGACATCCAATGCTGATATTCAATGACGCTCATTTGTACACTCAAGTATGTGTGTGTGTGTGTGTGTGTGTGTGCATATGCACACTTGCACTCTTGTGCTGGGGCTGGCTGAGAGGTCCAGGGTGGTGGAAGCTTCTGCTCTCTGAAATGTTGGCAACATCTGTCCAATGCAGGTCCTGCTGAGTACACTTACCCACGAATCATGAGCACCTCCTTGCTAGCTACCCTGGGCAGAGATATCTGGAAAATGTGTGGTATAGCAATGCACACTTCAAGAGATATAAGCCATGATTCTGACAATTATTGCAGCTGAAAAGCACAATGAATGAGTTAATCTTTTATTGAAAACTGAACTTGGGGAATTTTAGGCTCCTATCTTCTTTTTTTTTTAATTGAAGCATAGTTGAAATTTAATGTTATATTAGTTTCTGGTCTACATCATAGTGATTCAACAATTTTATACAGTATACAATGCTCACCACAAAATTCCCTATGCTCTACTTTTCATCTCCATGATTATTTATAACTGGAAGTTTATGCCTTCCAATCCCCTTCACCTCTTTCACCCATCCTCCCACCTCCCTTCCCCCGGCAACCACCTATTTGTTCTCTGTATTTATGAGTTTGTTTCTGTTTTTTTTTTGTGTGTGTGTTCATTCATTTGTTTTGTTTTTGTGGTGTACACACACACACACACACAAATGCACACATGCAATGGAATATTATTCAGCCATTAAAAAGAATGAGATCTTGCCACTTGCAGCAACATGGATGGAGCTAAAAGGTATTATGCTAAGTGAAATAAGTCAGACAGTGAGAGACAAAGCCAAATACCCATATGATTTCACTTCCTGGGGAATTCACACTCCCATCTTTAACTCACAGAGGAATACTTGTTAATTAATTCTGTGTTCCAGGTAAGTTTCTGCCCTCCTCAGTGTTCTAAAGTGTCCCAAACTAAAAGCTCATATTCCCTTTACCTCTCCTCTCTTTGTCCTCTGTTCTCTCACTTGTTCTCACCAACAGATGTCAGATTATTTCTATTATTGGAAAGTTGATAATTTCTAGGAAGGGAGTTCTTCCTTAACCCAGCAGTTCAAGAAGAGGTAAGAGTACCCTTCAGGTCTTGAAAAGATTTTTGAGTGGTACACAAGCATAGATGGTTTTGAGGATTCAATTTCTAGTTATTCAAATTCCAAATAAAGTTTCTTCCAGTAAATTAATTTGCCTAAGAATGATCCTCCCTTGAAAATAGTCCTTTTAGCCATTTTACAGAAGAAATACACATCTCCCATCCCATGCTAACTCTTAAAATGATTCATTGCCCTGAGGTATAAAATCTAATGCTAGTCAAAGGGAAAATAAAAACATTGGGTTTGCAATGGCTTCCTTTACAGATTAATCAAAGCTTTCTTGTCTTATACATATTTCTATTAAAAGTGAAGAGTGGCATTAAAAACAGGTTGTTTGGTCAGTGTTGGAATGTCTCACAAACTGCCCAAGTAATATAAGTTACTGACACTGATTATTTTAAATGTAACTGGAATGTTTTCCAAAACAATTAAATTTTTCCAGATAACATTGAATAAAGCCAAAGATATAAAATTTTATGTGATTTCTTTCAGACTTAGTCTACTTTATTCAATAAGGTATTTAAAACCTGTCTTATCAATATATAGAATTTTTATTCCATTTATAGTCACACCTCATCATATTTCATTTTCTCAAAGTGTACAATATTTTAGCTTTCTATTATCAAAATTAATCTTATGTAAACCTATCACAAAAACTTTTACATGTCAACTTACAAATATGCAAAGAGGAGCACATAAATTTCAAATTTATTTTATAAGTGACCTAACTACAAAAGTTGGAAGATAGCAGTTTTTATGTGGCATAAATTTATTTCTTGGAGGCTTAGACCCAAGGCTCCTGGGAGAGTCCCAAAGCTTCTTTGTTTTCCATCTAAATGAGTGTGTTCTGTTGAGTAAAGGCACACATTGAGGGTGGTCTTGTTCTGTTCTGGGTTTATTCTTGGTGTGTTTCTCTTAGCAGTGGAAAGCAGTTTTCTACTACTCCTTGGTGCAGAGTTATCTAGAAGGCATAGCTTTGCAAGGTCCTGTTCTAAGCCATTGAAGTTTACTCTAGGGAAGAAATTGTGGGAGCATTAAGTGTCATCCTCAGTTCCCTTTGCTCCTATTGACAATGAAGGGAGGACGGGTGCAGGCCAACAGAGAGCACACTGGATCAACCTGACCATTCTGAACCCCCCTAAATGCCCACATACTGACGGAGAGAGGCAATTAACCATTGGAGCTGTACCCTCAATTCTGTTAATATTTCTACATTCTAAGAGACAGAGTTCATGAAATCATACAATCAGTCTTTCAGAGAAGACTTTGACTCACTAATTCTTTGTCACAAATAGGAAACATTCATTTGCACTAGCTTTCTGGTCCAGATCATGTAGAAGGAATTTCTAAATACTACTTTTTTTTTAATACCAAGACCTATTAAATTAAGGTATGCTTTAATGCAAAATTAATTATAAATAGACAAGGGCTAGACAGAAGCTAAACTTTTTTGAAAACTGTGTAAGGGCAAATGCAGTAGATAGATTGCATTAGAATCCTTTTAAGAACATTTTCCCATATGGATTTTAACATGCATACAGTGGTAATAAGAAATGGTTTGTTTCTATTTGTTTTTTAAAGACCCTGGAGAACCTCCTTTTATAAGCACTTAGATTTTATCATATGCACTGAATGTAATTGTCTGATATGCAGCCTTGTGGCCCTAGTTCCTAATAAGAATAAAATAAAATGAATTAAATATTTTTAAATATTCTAAAATTAAGAATTTTTATAACTTCTTCCTACTTAAATATAAAATAAAATTGAAATATTAATGAGTGAGGACACATGCAAACAATAATATTTAATAGCTTGCCTATTGCTTTTATGAGAGGCAGAATCACATAATGATTAAAGGGAAGGCTTTGGATATATTACTTTTTAGGTGCAAATTCTGGTCCTACTGCTTATCAGCTGAAAAATACATAAAAATAGCAATACATTTTAGAAAACATATTGATATATACTACAAGATATACCTACTTTTTCTTCATATTCAGATGGTCTTTCTTTCCTTTGAGCACACAAATGTCTCTCGTGTAGTTGATTTTGTGCAGTTCTAGTAATGGCCACATCTTACCTGGAAACATTTTTGTCCTCCCGTCAGGCCCTGTTGCTTGCTTCCTCTAATTTCAGGATGGATTTTTCTCCTACTGATGCCATAATCCTTTCAGACATTCATCTTGGTTTCCACAATTTCATCACAGATGCGGGTATACATCTGAGCCTCAAAAATTGAAAATGTCTTTATTATTTTCCTAGGAGACTTTGCAACAAGCCAGTATCAATAGATTGAGGAAAAAGAAGAGCTGAACGGTAGAAGAGCAGGAGGAGTAGTTTCTGGGCTCACAACCACGATCCTAGTATACATACAGAGAAGTAACTGGTCAAATAGTCCAAGGAGAAAACAGAAGTTGTTTCTATATTATGCGATTATTAGAGATCAGGCATTTTATATTTTCCAAGCTTTCTAAAATGGTCATTTTCCCAGCAACTTACTTTTCCTTAATAAGCTATTAAATAATTACTACTTCCATTCTACCCTCTAACTTTTGGCTGCTTCCTGGTTCCCTCTTCTCCCTTTTATTCCTCTTAGTCATTTCTGATAAGAAGTGAGCAGGTCAACACTGCATCTCAGATGACTCTCTCTCTCTCTCTCTCTCTCTCTCTACACACACACATATACATCTTAGCAGGACATTCCAAGGCTACACATTTAGAGTCTGATAAAACTTCATTTTGGTGAAAACTTTTTTCCCAAATGACTGATAAAACTTCATTTTTTTCTGAGGCCACAATATTGGAATTTTAATAGAAGAAAAGTTTGTATTTAACTGGTTTTGAACTGAGCTACATGATGAGAAGAAAGAGTTAATAAGAACAAAACCCCAAAGATAATATTATAAAGGCTTTCCACAGTTATCAGACAAATGGAGAACAAGAGAAAAAGAGGACAAGCATGGAGAAAAATGTTCCCTTTCCCAAAAGCTCTTTTTGAAAATTACTTGGAGACTTAGAGACTCTGTTGACTTTAATTAAGTGCTTATTAGATTGACAAACTTTTTAAAAAAGTGATCCTGCTTGCCATGTGGGTTTTCATATGCTCTCCTGGCTTTCCCTCTAAATTACTTTAGGACCCTTTCAGAATAACTTGTTTATGCAAGGGAAATTACTCATAACCCTTTAAAGAATTCAGATAGATTTTTACTTCCTGTGGTTACTGCTTTATTATTTTTACACAGTTTTATAATTTTCACTGAAATCTCTTAACTCCTCCATGCAAAGTCAAAGTCTTCCTAAATAGGACTTAATTCCTCTGGTACCAGTAGGGAAATGACTTATAATCTTTGCAATCTCCAGAGTCAGATGTCAACTCAGACATAATTGAATAGGTATAGTCCTGGAGGCTGGGGCTATACACAAATAAACAACTGAACAATTCTTCCAACCATTCATGTCAACAGGAGCAAAGTAAGTTCAACTGGTTATTGTTACTGTGTAGACACATTACTACTAGCTTCTGGTTGAATGTTTTACTTTTGAAATAATTTCTATAGCTTTGTCTTGGCCTCAGTTTACCAAAGTGCTAGAAAACCTGACATTAAAGAAACCTTGGAAGGATCACCTCTAGAATACAATTCCTGGTCAGTTATAAATATGACTACTTGTAGACAATATTACTCTAAAAATGCTAACATCCATTAACTATCATAATGATCGTTTACTTGTTCTACTTTTCTTGTTTTATACTTCTTTTCCCTCATTATACTATTAAAATATGGCATAATCATTAATATTAAGAGTATTACTTAAAAGCATAGGATTTAGAAACCAGTAAGTGTATTGGCAATTATCTACTTTGTACCCAATTGCTTTTAGATCTTTTGACTATTACCAACATCAATGTATTACTGAAGTGTTTCAACAGACTGAAAGTTATTCCTGACTTCATATTGCTTGTTGTAGTTACCACTAGTGGCATAATGGTTTTGCCTGTTATAATTGATTTTATTATTGATAATTTATTAAGTTCAGAACTATGAGACTCCAATAAAGGTAGGAAGCATTACATTGAAATTAAAAAATGAGGAGAATAAATATCGAATAATTCTTAAAACATGCTCAAAATGTTCTATGCTATAGCCTACTTATATTAATTAATCTGAATGAAATTCCTCTAGCTTATGTGAAACTATGTTTAACACTTCAGCAAAACAATGCTAAAAAAGCTAGGATGAGATACCATTTCACGTCAGCTAGAATGGCTAAAATATAAAACACTGACAAAAACAAAGGTTGGCAAGGAACAAATCAAGCTTTCATATATTATTGATAGGAGTGTAAAACAGTACAGCTACTTAGGAAAACTGAATGTAGTTCCTCATAGGTATGTGTGCATCTGTTCTATGAGCCAGCAGTTCTACTCATAGGTATTTACTAGGAGAAATGAAAGTCTATATCCTCAAATATATTGGTAAAAAATTGGTTTATAGCAGTTTTATTCATCATAGCTCCAAACTGAAAATGACAAAAATGTCTATCAAGGAAATAGATAAACAAATTGGGGTCAATTCACATAATTAGACACTATCCAGCAATAAAAAAATATGGATGCCCAAGATGAATAACATGGTTGGATTTCAAAGACATTATGTCAAGTGAAGAGACAAAGACAAGAGTACATCCTATATGACTTCATTTATATGAAGTTCAAGAGTAAGTACAGCTAATTTATGGTGCTAGAAACCAGAATCTTTGTTGCTTAGCGAGAATGAATTGGAAGGGGCATGAGGAGACACTCTGGGATTTCGGAAATGTTCTTGATCTTGATTGGGGTGGGGAGCTATATGTGTATTTGCATTTATGCACTAACCCATTGAATTGTAGTGTTAGGTACATTAACTAATTTTATTAACTCATCGAATTGTATGCTTATGATCTGTAAAATTATTCAAATTACATGTTAACCTTGATTTTTTAAAATATTAAAAAGAAAATAAAGTAATTATTAGATCCACTTTGGCTTTTTGCTTATTAGAAATAAAGATTCTCAATATCTACTGTGGATATATTCTTTTTTATTAATACATTTAAAATATTTATAAATAGGTAATTTAAAAGAAGAAATATGTAAGAATTCTAAACATAAGATCATGGGAGCTTTTTTTGTTTTAAATGTTGTTATAACACAGAGTGAAATTCCAGTCTGTATTTTTCTCTACTACTCACTCTTAACACCAAACAAGACATAATATGTCATTTTAATACAGTTTTCAGCAATCATGCATCTTGTTATAGGATTAACTTAAAATTAATTTAATTGTATATGGCATGTATTAATTTGTTAAGTGATTTAAAATGTCTTTATAAAAAAATAAAAAAATAAAATATCTTTATATATTATAAATACAATTAAGACTGGTCTTTAAGTTATATTTAAAATACTTCTCCAATCATAATCCAAAAAATGCATAAATGTAAAATAGGTTATTCTATCCTATTCTGAATTGAAGACATGTTGTAAAAACTTTAACTCTTTGGATGTGTGATGTGATGAGACTAAAAAATTGGGTAACTGTGATTTAGTAGATGGAATTAATTCCTTTTTTGATTTTGCCCATTATCTCTGCTCAATCCAATGCCTTGGATTTCCATTCCCTAAAAGGACCCTTGGTGATTTAGTGAATAATATTTGTAATATTCTATAGCTATGGCCAGAAAACTCAACATCAGCTGCCTAACTTTTTGGCCTATCAATTTCTCATCAATGATACTGAATTTCATTGTCCTGAACTCATGTCTGTGAGGCAGAACTTCAGCCACAGGTCAGATTAGATATTCATGGTGAAGAATGGCTTCGTGTGTTCCCCCTCCCCAATAATATTTTCACCTTGACAGAGGCTGTCATTGCATTGGCCCCAGGCACTAACATTTTGGAAATGTTTTTGGAGGGATTTTCCTTGTTGGAAATTCTCAAAACATAACGTAGATTGCAGTCTTCTATCTACTTCACAACGTAAGTAATAGCACCTAAAGATTGCTTTAGCCAAACATATTCAGCCATGAGGTTCTTTCTGTGATTCTCCAATGTCACTGGTAGTTGGCACCACCTAGATAATCTCGCAAAGACCAGCAATCACCCACCCATGTTCCTGCTTGCTTGGTTTATCATTGTCAATTCTATTAGGGCATCTCAGCTTCCAATCGATTGGGTCCTTAATGCCTAAGTCCTTAAGCTTCAGCTGAGCCTGCACTTGTGTGCAATTAGGTATTCTCATGCAATACTGTAAGTGTATTAGAAACTAAAAAAATAAAATATTTACACAAAATGTGAAATTATCAAATATTTTGCTTTTCTATAGTGAACTCAAATTAGTTGAAGGCAGTTCATATTTAGTTCATGTTTAGTGTTTGCTTACATTTTGCTACCAAATAGTTGATTATTCCTGGGTGACCAGTTTGCAGTTCAATGTCTTGAGTCAGCCATTAGAATTCCCCAAATAACCAGATCAACCATTTTGTGGCCCATTATGTTCAACATGTAGCCACAGTCTGAAGAAAATGCCAAGTGTATGTTTCCTTGCTTTAGGTACACACTGACAAAAAGTTTAGATGAGATTTCCATACTGACAGCTACCACTGTAGGGAACGGGGTAGAAGGTGGGTAATAGCTTATACTAACATGCCTGGTAGACAAAAAAGGGCCCGTTTTCCATAATTCGCTCAAACTCCAAACAGCAACTTAATTTTCTTTCAGTTTTCAGTTTGAGATGCACGGCAGGGATCTCCTCCCCAAGCAAAAGGCAATATGAGGTGAGAAGAAGAGCATGCTGCCAGCACAGGTATAGGCCTGCATAATGGAGCTGTGGCACTCCGAAAGAGGCTTTTCATTTTAACAACTGTGATAGTGAGGAAGGAAGCATAATGAAGGCGGTATAATTGAAGTGGGAGAAGGAAACATTAAACATGTAGCAGAAAGAAGACTTTGGGACTTATCTAATTTGGACTTCCTTGTTTGATCAAGCATTAAAATTGTTTGAGTGGTCAAGACACTCTGAGAGTTTAGCACCTGAACCATGGCAAACCCCTGGCTGGATTCTGCAGTTTGTCAGCTTTTTTTTTTTTTTTTAATTATGTGAAGCCAAATTGTTCTATTTTGCACTGTTGTGTGTTTTCTCATTTTCATATGCATGTTGACTCTGGAATACAGACACCTGTAATGAAGATTTAAGCTATACGTGGTCTGATAATGCTGAACATCTCTCTTTTCTGATACATGTGTCTCTTTGCCACCAAAAGATTCCATATCCTGCACAGAGAAAGAGAAGAATAAAAACATTTGAAGATATAAAACAGAACACAAGGAAATTGAGGACATGAGAAAGGGTGAAAGAGAAAAGAAAATATACCAAGGTCTAAAGAAAGCAAAACAAACAGATGGTTCCAAAGGACATTAAATTCAAAGAGATAAGAGAATCTTACTATCAGATTTACAAATGATACATGATGTTAAAATCCTGTACAGTTATATTTCATTGGTGAGGTCAAAGAATTTCTCATTCGGACAAAAGTCACGTGGTCATGAATACTCTTATGATCAAAACTTATAAAACAAAATTACATTTTAAAGATATCTGTTAAATCATTAGTAAAGAGAAATGCACATAAAAATATGTTTGATATTTTTCTATCAAACAGTTTAGCTAATTTTTTAGATTCCTAACCAATAGTTTTCTGAACCTGCCAAACCTTCCACAAGTCTTAGGAAAAACAAGCAACATCATCAAATGCACTGTGGACTTTACCCATGTTAGAGAACTCCTGAGGCATGTTTAATAGGAATAAACAAAAAATCTCTAAAGGAAAATCATATTTGTGTTCTTACCTACAGGAAGCTCATAAAGAACCCATTGAGGATAAGAAAGTCACTGTTTATTTTAGTTAGATTCTTCTGTCTTTGACTCTCTTGATCAATATCACCCCTGAATACGTTATTATGGGATTGAGGCTTTGCTTGATTCAATAAACCCCAAGTTTCTTAACCCCTCCCGTTTTTTTAAAGAAAGGTGAGCAAAATACTTTTAAAAGAAGACTTTATCTTTTTTTAATGCCTTGAGAGATTCTTCAGCCATCACTTTAAAGGTATGTGGATGTTTTTGAAATGGATCTTATTCTGGTCTAGCCATAGGCTAGAAAGAACTTAAAATCATTTGTTTAGTTCTAAAAATCAATGTAGAGAAAAATATGGCACTGATGTAGGTAAGCAAATAAACAAATATTATTTTATGCTGCAAGACATATTTAGAAACTAATATTTTAAGTAAAAAAACAGAGCACCTGTATAATAACTGAAACCCTGCCTACCTGCAAATTTGCTATTATCCCTCTCTGCAGGCATTCGTCTATTTGTTAATTCATTCATCTTTCATGCATCTATTGTACCAGGGCCTGTGCTGAGTACCAGAAATATGTGCTCTTCATGAGCTCAAGGCCTAACATTTCTGATACTTTATAATTCAACAGGTCTCATGAGACATAACACCTGAGGATTGAGGATGAGATGATTTTACTTAAAATTCGAAGTCATGAACATGTAATTTTTATTTTAAATTATAGAATTAATTAATCAAACTGTTAATTATACTGTAAAGCATATTTTTATTGTATTCTAGTCCTGGGAATTTGGTGAGCCACGTAGGTAATATAGAATAATAGGAATATTTAGTTGGAACATCTTTTTCTAAATTATTATGGACTATAACTGACTAACATTTTTTTCTATTTGTTGAGTATTTCCTATGTATCAAACAATATATCTTATATACCTTTGTACAACATTTCCCATTAGCATCTTTAGGCTGGTAGCTAGATCATGCTTGCTATTCTGAACATTCATAATATTATCATTTGTTATAATTTGTTTGTTGCGTAGATATCATTGATTGACTGTGAAGAATACCTATCCGTAAAGTAAGGCTGTTCTGTCATCCAAGTTGATGGAAATGACAGCACAGCACAGCAGACGTTGCACTTATCATGTAACCTTTCTTTGAGTTCACGAATAATAGTCAGAATTGGTTCATACATCTGGAAGCCCTGATCAGAATCCTCCCCTTCAACACACCCCATCCATGCAAACTCTCTCAATGGATGTCTAACAAGTGCGGCTTAGTGTTCAAACTCTCAATAATTTCTAAGTAGTTGGGATGCTTCATGGATTTTTATTGCAAACAAATTTTTGCACTGTAGCTGACACCAAAGACTGGTATAATTAAGTCAATTAGTTTCCTGTAAACAAATCACATGATGAAAATGACTCAGGTCTTACACAGTTAATGAGAAAAATAAAAGATGATCTAATACAAAAGTGACACAGGCCTTTTTTTCTGGACTCAGTAAGAAGCATTGCAAAGAGCTCTGTCCCCAAGTCTTAGAATACTTATCCAGAAGCTAACTAGAGAATGCTCTTCAGTTTTCCTCTCAGAGTACTTCCTGTGTGTCTCTCTCTCTCTCTTTTTGTTGTTGTGTTGCTTTGTTTATTTCATAACTAAGATCGTAATCCCTCCAAGTGACTTTTGATTTTTTCAGCCCTCCTTTTCTGTCCTCTTGCCATGTTGCCAAATTTTTATTCATGAGATATTCTGTCTCCCTCGTGCCCCACCCCGCCCACTCCCAATCCCATGACATCGGCTGTGTCACATTACCTTTACCTGAAATATGGCACTAGCCTCTTGTGAGCCATTCCTGACCTCTCTTTTCCCATATCCAATGTATTGTAAGCACTGCCATTTGGTCAGTATTACAGAAGCCTACTTGTGTGCATTTAACTTCCCTTCAGGTTTAAGCCTTATTTTGGCAGTGAAGACCTTTATACTTAATCTGCTTCTATCTTTCTAATCTAAAATTTTATAGACTATTCATTTTTTCATTCAACAGTTATTGAACATATCTCATGCAAGGAGCTGATGAAGGCATGTTGGCTACAGCATCAAACACCTTCATGGGCAACTTACTCCAATAGAGACAGTTGGTGCTGTGGTGCTCTGTCAAGATATCCCAGTCAGAGCAGACACCTCCCCCTGCCACCTTAGCCAACTGACTCTTCCTACTTGTGCCCCTGGCTGGCAGTCGTGCTCTATGACAGGGAGATCCCTTGAGCAAGGCCTCATTCCCTTTTAGGAAGATGCTTGAAGCCAGTGGCCATCAGATGTGGAAATGCAAAAGCCTGGCCCCCTAGCCTCAATTTGAGACAACCCCAAAGGTCCTCAAGCCTCCAGAACTCCTTGTGGGGTGGACTGAGGATTCAGTTGCAACCATACTATAGGTATTTCCCTCTGCCCAGTCCCGCCTTCCTCACTTCTGCACAGGTCTATTTCCAAAGAACATTCACTTTCTAAACAGCCTCCACTTCAGACTACATTTCTAGGGAACCTTATCTAAGATATGAAGTGAAACCCCTAATAATCAAGCAAATAGCGTAGATTATGTAAAATAATGAGGTGGCTTATAGAACTAGTTGCCAAATATTCTGATACCATGCCCCTCCCTGCGGTGCATGAGAATTATATTTCATCCCTCACTGATACCAGTTTCAACTGTTTTTCTTGCTTTGAACACTATGAAATGTATTTTCCTCTGCCAAAGCAACGAGCAGTCTTCCATATAGATGTTATTTATTATCCTGGGTCCCAGGAAGAAGACTGCAAACAGTGGAGCCACAGGTGACCTGTATGGACTTGCAGCATGTTGTTGTAAGAGTCTGAGGTTCGAGGGTCTCTAGTTCCCACAGCAGGGTCTAGTCTCACCTGTTTGAAATGGCTCATGGTAGGTACTCTCTAGTAAAGTAAGGCAGGCAGGAGGAGTGAGGGAGAAAAGGAGTGAGGCCAGAGCCGCTGATTTAAATAAGGTTATCAGGGATGTCCTTACTGATAAGGTGAAATTTGGGTAGAGTCCTAAACCAGATAAGAGTGCAAGCCATTGAAAATCCTGTGGGAGGATTGTCCTAAACAGAGAAAGCTGCAATGTAAAGGTCCTGGGGCCACTGACTGGTTGACATAAAGAGACTAGCCTGGCTAGAATTTCAAGAGAAGGGGAGATTCAAAAAAGATGAACTGGAGCAATAACAGAATCCAAATCATGTAGAACCTTGCTGGTCATTAAAAATTTGTCATTTTTCTCTGAATAAGATGGGAAGGCTTTGGGGTTGTAAGCCAGTAAAGAGACTGAGAAAGAGTTGGATTCTGGATATATTTTGAAGTTAGAATGGACATATTTACTGACAGGTTGGATGTGGGTTATATGAGAAAAAAATTCAAGGATGACTCCTTTTTTTTTTTTTTTTGACCTGAACAAATGGAAGGAAAGACACATTTCCTGAGAGACCAACACTGCTGAAGCAAATTTTACAAACTCAGTCCTGTCAAATTTCTTTGCTTGTTCTCCTTTTATTTCCTATATACTCTTTTTTATCCTTATCATTCACCAATCTCCATTATATCTAAATTCTACCTACTCTTCCAAGTTCAACTCAGATACTACTCCCTCCATGAGGTTGTCTATGAATATCTCCATTTGAAGTAAGCTGTATTTTTCTATCACCATAATCCTTCATTTATAACTCTTTAACTATATTAATTGTCATTTGTATTACTAATTAAAGATTATTTCAGAGACCTGCTCTGGTGAGATTATACTTCAGCTCTGTATTAAATTCAGCCCATCATATTCACAAGTGTGCCCCATCCCCACACACAGACACTCCTTCTCACAGTAGGTGCTTTCCCCTGCAAAATTCTTGAATCCCAAAGTAAATAAGGAGACAGTTGGATCTAAGGCATGTTTGTAGCTTCTTTTCAATTTCCAATTCATTATTTAGATAAATCAGCCTTCCTCACTTATAGTGGTATCTTAGTCTGTTCAGAATTTCATAACAAAATACCAGACTGGATGGCTTTAACAACAAACGTTTATTTCTCACAGTTCTGGAGGCTGGAAAGGCCAAGGTCAAGGCATGAGCAGATTCTATATCTAGTGAGAGCTTGATTCACAGGCAGCTGGCTTTTCTTTGTGTCCTCACATGGCAGAAGGGGCCAGGGAACTCCCAGAAATCTTCTTTATAAAGGCACTAACCTCATTTATGAGGGTTCCACCCTCATGACCTAATCATCTCCCAAAGGTCCCACTTCCAAATACCATCACATTGGGAATTAGGTCTCTGCATGTGAATTTTGAGGGGACACAAACATTCAGTCTGTGGGAGGAGGAGTGAGTAAAGACATGAGTCAAGAGGCCAAGTCTTTATTCTTTTGAAGAATATCTGTCCTCCATGCACACAACACATTCTGTCAGTCTTACTCTGGTCTTGAGTAAAATATATTTATGTTCCCTTTGCATATCCTTATAACTCCCAGTATAATCCCTGAGCACATAAGTTATCCTAAATGTTTCTGAATGAATACATCTCTTGATGTCATCAAGAATACATGGAATAAAGTAATGGTGAGGATGGGACCATGAAATACCATGAAATCAGATTTTTAAAACTAAATATAAACAAATTCAGTTCCTATTTTTACTATTATATATTTATATTGTAACATGAAACTTTAAATATCATCTGCCCACTTATACACATGACCTTGTGCTAATTACTAATTTCCTACTAAACATAAATCATCATACATATGTTATCAGTTTTTAAAGCCACAAGATGTTTATATAATATGTTATTTTAAAATCTTCCTTGCATTTCCAACCATCTTTATCAAGCATTAGCCTTTGAACTAAAGAAATAAACTATGCCCTTGATATTTTTAGAAGTACCATACATTTTCTTACTATACATTGGTCACTACACTATCATTGGAATTTAGCCAGTTTTATGAACATATATATGGAGAAGAGGGGAAAGACAGTGAAGAAATAGTAATATGAATGAGAAAAAAACAGTGGACAGAGACAGCCCTTCTGAATCAATTGATATAAGGGAAAACTAGGTACTTCACAGCTAAGTACCCACTGGTAGTACTAGGAATATGGTTTATAGTCTAAATACACAGACTCTATGCTTCATTTTAAAAGATCTCTCCTTCAAAACCTCCGTTTAAAAGGTCTATCTTCTAAAACCTCTGTTTTTTAATCCTGCCTACTTTAAACTTTCAAGTTAATCATCTTTAAGAAACCCAGAAATTGTGTTAGTGCTTAAAAATTAAATAAAAATTTGACAAAAGAAAGTAGTTCCTCATATAAAGAACACTTAGCTAAAGTTATCTATAATATTGAGATGTCAAAATCAGCAGTTAAAAATCAACATTAATTTTTAGGTTATTTACATGTACTGAATGGAAAGACACTTGACCAGGACTCTAGAGCCTTTCTTTACGCTGCCAGCATTATGTGAATTTAAAGTTACTTGATCTCCCTGAGTCTCAGTGTCCCAAAACAACAAGAAGAGAGTTGCATTAAATAATCTATTTGGGTTTCTCAATGGTCGTTAAGTCAGAGTTCCTGATTTCATTCCCATAGATAGTCAAGTACGTTGCAAGTTTTATCATTAGATGTGTAATGCTTATCAACATGTAATCATTGATTATTTGAATGAATTTTTATGAAATTATTTGATTTAGAAGAAAGTGCCCCCTGCCAATTAAAGACTATGCTTAGTATATACCATATCCTATGCTATCATTCTAAATCTGCTTGATGCCATTAATAGTTCTGTCCCCACCTAAGAAAGGTAGGCATGAGGCTCCCTTCCTCTGCAAATCACCTTCTGTTCTTGAACTTGAATCCTCTTATTTTAACTTGCCTGATACAGGAATAAGCATGGTTCCGATTTTTTGTATCCAGTATTTCTTTCCATTTGTTCCTTTTAGCTTGGAAGATTTAGAGTCCCTTTCTTTTCTAAGATTACTTCAAATGTGTACCATTTAAAATAAACTGAAGTCACCTCTGGTGTGTGTTTTCCTTTATCCCCCTTTGTTCCATATGGCACAGCTATGACTATCCTCAGTTCATGTCACTGTCCCTGACTGCTACCTTTCAAAGAGAATTTGTCATCATTAAACTTATTTTATGCCAGATTGTTTATTAGAAAAAACTTGTCCAGGTAAAGCTATTTCGTGTAATCCATACAGTACAAAATTTTATGCAGTCTTCTGTTTCATAAAATAGAATACTTCATACAGTCACAAAATAAGGTATGAGGATGTGGCTTAAGTTTTAAAGGGAAATGATTTTTCAAATAAAAAAAGTTCTTATGATTGGTCAGATTTTTAAAAAGTCAACAGATTTATTATAAAATGTATCTAATCCTACATTTCAAATTGTAGCCACATTGGAATCTGAGCATCTTTGGAATCTGTAATGACTCATGCAGGGCACTTGTGTATGATTCAGTCTTGACATGGTGCCAAAACAACTGGTCACATCAATCAAAAAAATTAGCTGAGCAATTCTTCCATGCCATGTAGACAATGGTCCAGTTGATTGTATTTTTCATTCTTTTACTAATGTCTACATGATGGTAATTTGGCAGTGCTTCTGGTGAGTGTGATGCTGTGTTTGTGATATATACGACCTAAGGCTCAATTCTTTGATGAAACCTTTCCACAGAAGCTCAGAAGACTCCCAGGTATTCAAACTTCATGCCCCTTGGAACTCTAAGATTTTTGTATATTCCTCTAGAAAGTTATGGTTCAACAAATCATGGGATCATATAGCACAAAGAGGCCCTTGAGAGAGCCTTTGGTCCAGCAGTTGATTGTGTATATTTATTTCTTGAAGTCGCTTGTGTTTATATCCATGTATTTATGTTGGTGTTGTGTTCCCATTATATCAGAAGGTCTTTAAGGACTTGCCCTGTTTCTTTCTTTCTTTTTTTTTCTTCTTTCCTTTTTTTTTCTTTTTCTGAACTCCCCACAGTCCAATAGAGTACTCTAAAATAGTGTTGGACTACTTTCTCAGAGCAGTCTGTGAAAAATTCCTATCATGCCAGATAACTAGGCAGAATTTACAAGGGTAGAAAAAACCTGGCCCTCTCTTCTCCAATATCCAAGTATATCCAATATCCAAAGTATAGGTCACTTCACAGGCCACTAGATATTTTTAAATGTCTCAAGATGTTCTATTTTGCTTTCAACACAGGTTTCACAATTATTATTGGCCAATTCATATAGCCATAAAAATGTATGTATTCAAATAATAATGGTTAGAAGCATGGGTGGGAGCTCATAGTTTGACTACTTTAGGGCAAGAATTAAAGCTAGACCTTAAGTGCCTAAGACAGGAACCAGGTCTGTCTTGCTGAATAGGGAAAATTGGGGAAATGCTTGACATGTGGTAAGTATTCAGGTGACACTGGTTAAATAATTTTACAAAAGTAAAAGAAAAAAATGAAAATAAATTTACTATTATTTCCTCTAGAATTAATTACTCCTTTGGTTAAAAAACAGAAGTGTTGACTCACTTTAACAAAGAAAAGCTACTGATTTTTTCCTTTTATTTTATGTGTTTATAGTTGACTTTCAAGGCTTCTCTAAATTCCTATTTTATTTCAAAATAGCTTAAATAATTATCACTGCTCCTAAGAAACAGTTTTATTTATTATACAGTCAGACACCGAGTAACAGACTATCATTTCCTTCATTGAATGTTGTTTAATTTGTATGGATTCAAAAAACTATAATAACAGAGTTGCTCTAATTTTATAATGACATATACAGTATTGTATATGTGCTTTAAAAATCTTCATTTTAATTTGAGATATTTAGAGTTTGCTAAAGTGTCAAAACTCCACCAAAAAAACAACAAGGAAATAATGCTATTCGAAGCTGTTCAAGATACCAACCAAATTACATACCTAATTTAAAACTAACATATTCTCTTTTAATATAGTATTCTCCTTCTGATTAAATCTAAATGATGTTCAAACCAGCATTTCAGATAAAGGAATACCCTGATAAAGAATAAAGATAATGTATCTCTTAATATTTGTCAATAACATTTTTCTTTGGTCAATGCCTCCTTAAGGATAAAGAAAATTCTAACTCGTTAAAAAAGGATCTTTTACGATTGCCTAGAAATTGCCAGCTTGTTGAGCTCACCTTTACTGGACAGATGGCAGGTGACAAACTGATCTCAGCCAATATAATCTGTCAAAACAATCTGCCACGAGCAGGTGTCAGATAATTATCTAAATGAACAGATATGTAAAGTAATAAACAAACTAGAAATAGGTACTGAACAGGGAACTTAAACACCTACATTTCCAACCTAACCTTCAGTCATACAGACGATGCAAAAATTAGCTGGTGTTTATAGGGCAAAGTATAACTATGTACAGCAGCTTCTATTTTCTTTATCTAATTTTTGCTTCATGAAAACAAATTTTAAGATTTCCATTCACACAGAACTCTGGTTACATCATTGTGATATGTCAAAAAAACATTTTTTTTTGGTCTGTCAAGTATTTCTGATGCTGTATCTGAAGTTAAAGCAATAACTCGTATTCCAAGTTATTGTTGTAAAATGTTATGTATTTCTATATATAATGTAAAACATTAAATACATATAACTTACACAATCAAATAGTCAAAACATATATGACCAAATACACAAAAATCTTTAATTTCTTATTAAGTGGCTAGTTCTACATATTATGAGTGATATCCGTATGTGTTGAATCATGGATATTTTTGTAAAAATGGAAACCAACTTGGTTAGTTAAAAGCTGACAATTGATCAACATGTACTTGGGAAATAATTATTTGCCTACATAATTAGACATTAACTTCTCTATTCTTAATTGAGAAAAATTCTTTGCTGACCTGGTCAGTCATTTTTATTTTGGTCACGTGTATCTTGATAACTTATCTTGCCATTAGCAAGTGTGATGAGTGGGGGGGGGGCAGATTGATAAAACTTCATGGAGAGAAGCTGCCATTTACAAATTTACTCTATTTAGAACAGGATATTTTTTTGTCTCTGAAAAATCACTCGCTTGTGGCATCTTGCTTGTGCAAATATAAACATTAGGCAGCCACTCCCAGGCAGGAAAGATGTGTTATAAAAAAGCCTGTGACTGCATCCTGATACCTCTTCCAGAGCTGTTCCTTCGTTTGCGCAGAAGCAAGGACTCCTGGGAGTAAGTGTTCTATGGAGCTCTGATCCTATCCTCCTGATTATTTGCAGTGGCTCTGAATTCTGAATGTGCACTGTGAAGAGGCAGTGGTTCTCAAACATTTAACCTCAGGATCCATTTACACTTTTAACTTTATTTATGCCCCTTAAAGAGCTTTTGATTATATGAATTATATTTCTCAACATTTATCATGTTAGTTGTAAAAATAGAGACATTTAAAGTATTTATTTACTGATCAATTTAAAATAATAATAATATTATACCTGTGAACATAAATTGCATATTTTATTAAAAACATTTTTTTCAAAATAAAGAAAATTGAGATGAGTGACATCTTTTACATTTAGTAGATATCTTTAATATCTGACAAAAGATAAATTCACATCTTGGCTCTGCATTCAATCTGAGATGTGCTATTTCAGTTGAAGTATATGAAGAAAACTACCTCTCACAGCTAGGTAGTTAGAAAACAGGTGTAATTTCAAAGTTTATAAATAAACTTTGATGTATTTTGAGATAACAAAACCCAACAAGTAGTAGTTTCTTAAAAATGAGCTGCAATAGGGACCCTAAAACAATATCAGTGAACTTATTGTACTCTCTTACATTAATACTGATTGATCTATCATGAATTTTGAATGAAAATTTTACCCATGATTTTGTAACATCGCATATCAGTCATCCGGATAATAGTGGTTCACTGAGTCATGTAGGTCTCTAAAATGCACAATGGAAAATTATGCAGTACTTTTGTGAGAGAATGAAAGTTAAAAAGTCAAGTAATGTCTTATCATTATTACAAAAATAGTTTTTGCCCCACAGACAATTCAAAAAGGATCTCAGGGCCCCCAGACTTCCCACACCACACTTTCAGAACCATTGTCATGAAGGAAAGGATAAATATGACTTAGAGACCAACCCTCAATATCAGACACCAAATCACTGGCAATCATAAGTATCTGGATAATAAAGACCTGTGAAGAGAGCAAGTGTGCGAAACCCCCAGTGAGAAGACAGCTGATCCTCAGTGGCTTTGTAGGAATGGGCATCAAATGTTGTTAAAGATAAACCAGAAACCTGAACTTTTATGAGAAATCTGGTTTTTAAATGTTGTCTAATGTATGGGCAAATACTTAATGAGCCAAGTAGAATCCCCCTGTGGACTTAGATCCTAAGTTAGTCAGGGACATATACTAGACAGCACCTGCCTTTACACTGTATGTGCCGAAAGCCTGAAGTCATCTATAGACACTGTGAGCAGGAGAGAGCACCTGAGAGCTGTGAACCTCCATGAATGTGGCACCCCTAATCTGTATATTTCTTAGTTGAAGTGGGAATGTGCAGGTATCATGAAGTGGCAGAACCAACCTCCTAAGTCTGAAAAGGCATCATGACAACAGTGGACAAGGTACTGCAAATTATGTTGGACCGATTCCCAATGGGGATGTGTATGCTGTAGTCAAAATAGGCATAGCAGAAAACTGGGCCCATGGGTGGACAGGTCAGTTTCTCCAGCAGTAGTTCCCCTTCGCATTTGAAAATAAGACAGATTTCTTCAGACTGAGTAGCTCTGGGGGTTCATAGAATATTTGAAAGGAGAGGACTAAATTATAATGGTGCACTACCAGTTAGATAGATGGGAACCTGTGAAACTCATTTCAACATCAAAAAGAGATGAGTCTAACTAGTGCTCAAGTTTGTGAAGCAGGTTATTGTGGCATAATACTTTTATATGTATATTTATTTATATATAAGTAAAATTGTTGCTTTTAATGAAATAAATATAATTATTTAATAATTATGCATTTAACAATTTATTTACATTTGTTATTTAAAATGTTTTTAATAATTATTTCATAAAATATATGTTAATTATAACATATAAAAGTTATATACAGTATATATATTTATGTGGAATTTATTACATATTTTATTATTATCAAAATAATAAAGTTATATATAGATATATTTATATATACTACAAATGCATTTATATTTATATTACCTGAAGACAGCAGAAAGGAGCATCATATATAATTTTATTGGTTCAGTAGCTAGTCTCTAAAAATGATCCGGAATAATTCTTCCTGTCTATGTGTTATGTCGCTCTTCTCATCAAGAGGTGTCTCTTCTCACTGAAGCAGAGCTGAACCAGGGACTGCAGCAGAAATTATGCTGAGACTAAGTCCTAAGCACCAACTTGTACCTTGGCCTTTTGGAATGTTCACTCTGGAGTGAGCCAGGTGCTGTAGGAAGCCTGAGTACCCTGAGAATATCATGCTCTGAGAGGTCCCTTGGAGAGAAAAGGATGGCTAGCCTATTTTAGAGCTGTTCTGGCTGTCCAGACCAGACATCAGATGTGTGAGTGAAAAGTAATGTAGGATATTTCAGCCCCAGTCAGCACCCTGTAGAGAACCACCAAAGAACTGAGGGCTCATGTATGTGGTCCCAGTCAGGTCATCACACCCATCTCTGCTGTTTAAATCACCTACACTGAAGTCGTGGGCATCATGGAGCATAGACATTCTGTTCTGCCTGTGCCTGCCTGAATGCCAGACCCACAGAATCATGAGCATAATAAAAACAGTTGTTTCATTGACCTGGATTCTTGAGTGGTTTGGAACACATCAATAGATAACTAAAACAACTATGTTTCAATTCGTACTTACCACATACTTCACATAAGCCATGACATTGGATTCATTCAGAACTAATATGATGTAAATATGATTATCCCCACTTTAGTTTGTGGAAGCAGAATCAGAAGTTACCTCCTATTTGGGAACAAATTACTTATAATTTACTCAAAGTCACAGAGCTAGAAAGTAGTGATTGGACCCTAGGTTTCTTTGGGATCAACGGTCCTAGGCTTTATCATAACTCCCTCTCCCAATTTCACACCCTCAGGTTTAGTATAAAACATGGATAATATTCCATATGTGACAAAATGGGAGGAAAGAATTATTTCAGAGTTGTACATTTTCCTCCCTTTTATAAAACTTACACTCACCTTAAAATTAAAAATGTCTTTGACATTGTAAAAGTACAAGCAAGGCATTAGGTAATGGGCAGAATTTAATTTTCACTATAATATATACGTATACACACGTACAAAAGTATATGCATATATGTAAATATATGTGTATATATAAATATTATAAATACACAAATATTATATGTATATGTTCAAAAGTGTGGAGAAGATTTCGGCAATTTTTTTTTTAATTTTTGGTATTGACTGTACTAACATCACTTGCAAGTTATGTATAGATAAATGGATGATTCAGAATAATTGCAATGTGTCTGTATGTTCTAATAATGAGCTTGCTTGTTTTTTAATTTTTCTATCCTTAGTTTTTCTCCGTAGGGATACTCACAAGAGTGCTCTAGTAAGACAAGAAATTTCTTTCAAAAAAGAAAAAATTTTAAATAAAAAAAAAGTCTTGTCTTTCCAATGCTTTTCATATATATACCATATATATGCTTTTCATATATATACCATAGAATGGCCTAGAAAATAGTCCTTTATCTATGTACCTTGTGGAGGAAAATTGCTGTATTTATTTGGAGCTGCTGTTTAAATAATATTGATCTTGCTTAATTTACTCCTTTTGAGTCAGGGAGCTATTTGCTCACCGAAATATCTTGTCCTTTTCTTCATAGTAATAGAAACATGGCCCCTAGCTTCCCAAGGGTTTTTCATTGAATTTGTTCCATTGTATTTTTATTTTTTCATTGATTTTTTCCCACCTCCTTTGCAGCTATGTGCAACTATAAGATTAACTTCTAATAATGTGAACAAAAGTAATGTGTGCTATTTCCATGGCTGGGCCTGTAAACGGTGGCCATATATCCTCTACACTCTTTTTCTCTTTCCTATGAACACACTCACGCCAACTTGAGTCATGCAGATCAGAAACGATAGCCATGGGTAGGTGACTAGAAACATGCAAGAAGGCCTGGACCTTGAAAAGCAGTGTAGAACAGAGCTATGCCACCAAACTGAACAGTTCGTATCAATGCTATTTCATAAAGGGAAACAAACTTCAATCAGTAAAACCATTGCAGTTTTGAATCCCTTTCTAACATCAGTGAATTCTTTAGTCTAATTAATACATTCCACTATTTTTTCTAAATGAGCTAAGAAAAACATGCTTGGGAAACATCATTACATATTATTACATATACATCGTTGAGGGAATCCCCTTGGTGCATGAACTTGTTTATCCATGTGACAAAGTTGGGGCAAATTGATCAACTCCAGTGTATTACTGATGAAAATGAATCGGTTCAAAACTACACTATTCTGTGTAGTTTTTTTCCCCCCTTGGGGGTGGTCTGTACATCCAGATGATAACAAGCTGTACATGCTGATGTTAACTCTTTTCAACAAATTTTTATTGAGCATTAGGGGTATAAATGAAGAAAGAATGACAAAAATCATTCCAGTAGTTTTGTCTATTTCCCACTCCTCTTCAAATAAGCTTATATTCAAAAGAACTGATCTCTGATAGATCTGCGATCTGCATAACTTGGTGCAGAAAATTAAAACCTTAAGATATCAGGGCATGTGGGTGGTTCAGTTGGTTAAGCATCTGCCTTCAGCTCAGTTCATGATCCTGGGGTCCTGGGATGGATCCCTGCATCGAGCCCCACATCGGGCTCCTCACTTAGAAGGGAACCTGTTTCTCCCTCTCCTCTCCACTCCTGCTCTCTCTCACTCTCTCTCTCTCACAAATAAATAAATAAAATCTTAAAAAAAATAAAACCTTAAAAAATCATGGTACCTTGCAATGCTTTATTTTTCAAAAGCAAAGCTGACTAAAGACAGTCCATTTACCCTTCTGAAATGGGTTTGATACTGAGGGGTAAGGGTGTATATATACTACATCAGATTGTCAGCATCGAGGATTGGGGTTTTTCCCACCCTCCCTTGGTTAGCAGTCAGTTTTTCTCAGCTTATTAACCGGCTCCAAGGTCAGCTGGTTTGTCTAAGGGCACTTCAACGTGAATGAGTAAACTTAGAGTCTGTAAACATTTAGGAGAAGACTGGAGGTAAGAGTGCTCATTTCTACATCCAACAGAAAGAACTGGTCGCATCATGGAGGACTATATTATGTCTCATAATATAGTATTACAAATTAAAATAGATTTTCAAAATTGCTTTGCTCAACTACATGCTTGGGTTTTTTTTGTTTTTGTTTTTGTGTTTTGTTTTGTTTTGTTTTGTTTTTGAGGGAGAGGGGTGGAGGAAGAGGAAGAGGAAGAAGAAGGCTCTCTGCTCAGCAGTGAGCCCAGCCCAACCCAGGGCTAGCTCCCAGGGCTCTGGGATCATGACCTGAACCAAAGGCAGATGCTTAACTGACTGAGCCACCCAGGCACCCCACCCTTGGGACTTTTTACCCTAACTCAAAATGATATATTTTTTCAATAAATAAGAAGGATCGTATCATGAATCAATGATCTGCCATATTCTAGGTAATTTATAGGCATGATTTCTGTTGTCACCATCATTCTATGATGTCATTATAATTCCATTATATAGGTAAGCAGAATGAACATAGCGTTGTGTGACTTGCCAAAATCATGTTGGTAAGATGGGAGGCCAGAATATTGCCACCAGAAATGTATGGTAATTTCCATACTAACTCCAAGTTGTTAATTAAAAAAAAAAATCCAACTTATTCATCAATATCTTTTTTGAGAATACATCGGTCAGTTTGTATGGCACTTTACACTGTATCATACCTGATTATCAGTTACTAAAATAATTTGTATTTAACAACTTTGCTGATATGCTCTCAATGTAAGAATTTTGCCATTTCTATCAATCTGATCCATTCAATGCACTTCCATTTTCTGGCCCCTGCAGGACCGCTTTACTTCTGGGACTCCTGCATTCCTCTGTTTGCCTATGAACTCTATCAACCATGTCTGCTGCTCACCCCCAACACACAGTGTTCATTTCTCCAGTAAGTGCTCTTCTATCAAACGTAGCCCTAAAGTTTCTTGTTCTGTCATTTCATTGGTTGATCTTTCCTCTTTTCCACTGACTTCTTACCTGGACTCCATGGTGCCAAACTGAAAGACCCTCTCACCAGTTCTCAACGACTGTTTATTCATTATTCTATATTTATTCTATAGTGCCCACAGAACAAATCCCAAACATGAATCCCTAAAGTCAGTATTTCTTCCTATACTTGGATGATGAGTCCTGCTACAGGAAACTCCCAAAACTCTAAACTGGTTCTAAACAAATTCACTGGTCCTTATCATAGTTGATCTCTTAGCACTTTCAAGACTCTTTACTTGTTCTTGGTCTTAGTCAACTTCTATTTTCCTGACCAGATAGTCCAAATCTTTATATCTTTTTTCAGCCCTCTGGTCAACACTTTCTCCATAAGTCTCAGAGCTCATATCTGATAAATTTGAGGCCATCATATGTGAACTACCTCAAACTTATGCACCCCCACCCACTTAAAAATACGTTCATATTTCTGTTCTGTGGGAGGTTACTTCTGAAATGGTTGCTAACGATGCCTGCCTCACGGTATTCAGGCCCTTGTGTAACTTCCTCCCCTCATGTGTGGGGTGGACCTAATAACTTGCCTCTGCCAGTTAGAATATGATAAAAGTGATGGGATATCATTTCTTAGATTATAGAAAACAGAATTCTCATAAAACTCATAAAATATTATTAAAATTACTATATCAATGTCTAATTCATGTTATATTAGAATAATGTCATATGATTGTATAAATATAGCACATAAATTCATTCTTATATATTACTATATAATGTGCTGCTTTTAATATAAATAAAATTTAATAAACTAGATCAACTTTAATATTTTAAGTACAAAAACTATAAAACTGGAATATTTTTAGAAAGTATAGTTTTTCTTTTCAACGTGCAAGATACTCAAATGTGTGTGTCCAATATTCCCTTGGTCTAGTTTGTGGAATTGAGGTGGAAGGGTTTCAGAATCCAGAGAAGTTAGTGATAGGTCAATGAAACGGCAGGCAGATTTGCAGATTTAAATAGAGTTTTGATTTTGCTACTAGAAATAAAGCAGATAAGTGTTCTAAGAGCACCTGAGACCAACAGAATATGTTTTCCTTAAGCAAGTGGTCAGAACAAGGATCAGCCTTGGCATTCAAGGGCGGGAAGAAGGGACACCCAAATGTGCAGGCTGTATGCTGAAGGAAATGATTCAAACAGTTGCAGCTCCACTAACAGGTGGCCAGTGTTGTATCCGTTTCAACTCTTCCTCGGCCATTCTTCACGGGTGACTTTTACCACATTAAAATAAATAATAAATGCTGCTTCTTTTTCTAGGTGGCATTAAAACAAAAATAAAAACAATTCTCTACTGCTTGGAGAAAATCATTTGGAGGTAAGAGGAAGAATGCGTTCAAGTTATTTGAGCTCCTGCTACACACCTCTTTCCTTACGATCAGAAGCAGAAAAACGGGCCCATTAAAGAAACATTTTCCATGACCTCCTTCACCTCCTTTTAAATAATTAGGACTCCATGTAAGATTTGTGTCCTCACTTACAATTTGTTCCTGTTTGTTTACTAGTTGTCTAAAGTGTGTGAGAAGTTTAATAAATGACTGATGCTGACAAAACACATTGGGCACTTTTCCCTGGGGACATCAACAGCCAGAAAACAGACCTGAAATAAGGCAGTTAATGCCTGCTGCCTGAGCATGCATGGTTCAGACAGAGGACCTTTCGGCTTAGAGATCAGAGAGACTGTCCCTGGAAGCCGTAGAGCCCAGGAACCTGGTTGCAAATCCATAAAATGCAGTACTATAGGACGGTTTATCATTTCTTTCTTCCTTCTCCTCTTGTCCTTAGTTATTAAGTAAAAACCCTGAAGGAAGGTCAGATAACAAAGGAAAGAATATTGGCTACAGCCCTAGACGAACTGAGTCCTTCCCTCTATGATTTTGAACGCTTCAATTGCCGAATCTGTAAAATGGGGGCAAAACACCTATTTTGCAAAGAATTTATGAGCATTATATAAAATACAGGCATGGTGGGCATTACGTGCTGTGTTCTCTTTAAATCTTTATTTCCTTGACAAAGATAGGCAAAGGAGAAACATTTCAAAGTGGAAATGGGTCCTAAACTCTAAAATAGAAAAGCTTTTGTTATCTAAGTATTCATAGTTTGTCACTCTAACTTATTAGGAAGTTCTTACAAATAGATGTATGAACTGAGTGCTAGATATATCATAGATACATAATCATGGCTCACAGCTGACAAAGAAAAACTGAAGAAGAATCTGTACTCTGCCTTTCCCCTTGGAGTCACTTCTGCATTATTTAGGGGTCAGAAGAGAGGCTACGGGGACACAGGATGCTCTGGGCCTTCTCTGATCTGGGTTTTGTCAGGACTAAAATTGTTATGGCATGAAAAGCACATTCCTCCTGAACTCACAGTCTTCTTTTATTAGAGAAAGAAAGAAAGAAAGAAAGAAAGAAAGAAAGAAAGAAAGAAAGAGAGAAAAAAGAATTACTATAGTTTCTTTGATGATTGTGAAAAAATGCATTTTGTTGCAGAAAATTTGAATATAAAATACATATAAAGAATAAAGTAAACATCACCAACCAGAGAAAATTATTAGTTAAAATCTTGTTTTAGTGTTTTCTTCCTCTGTGCGGAGATATATATATTTGTATATATTTGTATCTATCTTCTATCTATCCATCCACACATATGCATAATTACATGTGTCATATATATATATGTATATATTCATTTGATAGAATTTGACAATTTTACATTTAAAAATAAACCATGAGAATTCCCTATAATGTTAAATACTTTTCAAAACTATCATTCAATATTTTTATTGTATTTCATAGTCTAGATTTTTAGCTCATTCCTAATTGTTTAATTTGGATATTTTCTATTCTTTAATACTACTATAATTTTTGAAATTAATGTCTATATTAAAACATCTCTACGCATATTTCGATATTTCCTAAAATAAGTATCATTACCAAATCAGAGAATAGAAACGTTTCAAAATAAATCTTTACTAGGGATGTTATGTTTTGCAAATATATCCAACCTTATTATTTACCTTTTAATTAATTTGATATAAAAAATTTGCATGTACATTGTAAATATATCAATTTTTCCCCTTTGGAGTTTTCCCTCTGTTTTATACTGCAAATGAACTTCCCTATTCTGAGTTTATACTTATTTTATAGTTTTATAAATTGACTTGTTTTATAGCATTGAATTTTACACAAAATTTCTCAAAACACCTGACTATGACTTTGGTATTGGTATGAGACAGTCATGCAATTTGCCTTGCATCAAATACCTAATGAAATTCTTCAACAGTAATGATGGACTGGATCCTTTTTCCTTTATCATTTACTAAATCCTTCTTCAATTAGGACCTCTTTTTACTCACTGTATTCTGTCCTATTCACCTGTTGCCCTATGGAGTTATCTTCCCAATTATTAATTTTTTGTTCACTTGTACACACCTGGCTACACAAAGAATGATCTGCGGACTAACTGCATCGCCATCATGAGATCTTGTTAGAAATGCAGAATCCCAGACCTCCTCAGTCAGAGTCTCTACATTATTCACATGTACATTAACGTTGGAGAGGAACTGGAACACAAGTTCCTTTTAGCCATTGAGCTGAGTCTCCTTTCGCTGGATGCATACAAGGAGAGTGTCCTGAGGTCAGGAGGACTTGCTAAGCTAACTGTTCTCATTGGTTTGTCTCATTTTGAAAAAAGACACTCACAAAAAACAAGAGTGCCTTTGCACATCCCTGCTCTCCTTCCAGCAAGTTCTCTTGTACTGTAAAACCACTTTTTACAATAAAACTTTGACCTCCAGGAGGCTTCTGTTCTGTTTGCTTTACTTACTGCCAACTCAAACAGAAAAGAGTAAAAGGAAATCATAATTTAAGAAATCAAAAGGGTTCCAGCCCAGGTACTTAAATTCCTAAAATGACAGCTTTTGATGAAATGAAATAAAATGATAAAATAAAATAAAAAGTAAAATGGAAATTCCAGTCCAGTCTATAAAATCGAAGTTGCTAAGACTCTGAAGAATTTAATAATGTCATGGTGAACCATTTTATCTGCTACTGTTGAGATGTAAGCATTAAAGCAATGTAAAACTAACTAAACCCTTACAAAAAGAAGAAAAAGAAAAAAAAAAAAAAACCAACTCGCTTCTTGTCTTACCAACACTGCTATTATCACATAGTGTGTTTCACATGATAAGCCATTCATTAAAGCATCACCTACTGTTTTTTTCCTCCTCGGAACCAGCTAGAACATGATCTGTCTCTGCATGAAGACATTGGACCTCTGACCTTTTCTGTAGCTATTCCAGGCAAGTATAATAAACAGAGTTCACTAGGTTTCTGTAAATCTCTGATTATGTTTACTATGAAATCCAAGTGTTCATCTCAGGCACAAAAATTAAGGTTGATTTTCAAATATTATGTACAAACTCTAGCTACTAAGCTTTCCATAATGAGCACTTTGGCAATTTAGAGCAAATTAGGGCTCCCACTAGGCAAGGATGACATGCACTGCAGTCAAAGTAAGATAGTGTGTTGTTAATGGAGAATATTCACCAAGAATTTAAGATAAACCCGGAGAGCTCCACTCATTGTGAATTTGGAGGAAAAAATAGTACTGGCCTTCATTACTGGGGCCCGTGACAGTCTTAAACTCTCCCAGTCTTCAAATCTCACCTATTGAAGAAGGCTAATGAAGCACAGCCCAGTGTTGATAGGTGGTTCTTTAAGGACTTGCCAACTGTGGGAAACCAGTTACGTTGCACACGGTCATCCTGACAGAGCAGTCCCACATATGCAACTATTGCCAGAGATTAACGCAAGGGTTGATTAAAATGAGGAATGAACTTTTATTTTCACCCAAGCACAAAATCAAATCAGAATTGCACTGATTACAGAACCAAGATGTTAGTTACTAGCTCATGATAGGCAAATTATTAGCATTATATATTTACTTACATAGCAATATGTGTATTATAGGAAAGTTTAACTGTATAGATAAGCATAAAGAAAATATAAAAATCATTATTCCTATCACACTTACATAATCATGTTTAACTATGATCTGTATCATCAGAGAATATATGCACACATATATGCAGATAAATGAATAGATATGATGTCAATATATATGCCAAATAAAAGGCTATATACAGCTATAGTATTTATGTATGTAAATACACTCTGTGTGTGTGTGTGTGTGTGTGTGTGTGTGAATTTTTTTGTCTGTGTGGGGTTAAACATGTTTTATATCTGGAAATATGTATACGTGTATGTAAGTGCAAATATATGTACGCGTATATATATTCTTTGTGTCTGTGTATGTGTACATAATTTTGGTAAGTTGTTTTTAAAGTAATACAACAGACACAAATTTGTGTCAAAAGATCAATATCTCTCTTACTGATGTTCCGTTTTATAAATTTTACTATCATTTGTTTCACTACTGTTGGATATTTAGGTTGTTTCTAAGTTTTTTTGTTTTCATAAACAACATTGTAATGAAAATCATTTATATAACTGTCTGAGTATTTCCTTAAAAATAATGGAATTACTGGGTCACTAACTATGTTCTTTTCTGCCTTATGAAATATATTACTACATTATCCTCCAGAAAGTTTGTATTAATTTACTTTGCTCCTGGCAATGTATTAAAATAAACTTTCTTATCCTAAAACCAAAATGGATGCTATCATTAAAAATCATTAATTTGATAAACCAAACCAATATATTCCTTAATAAGAAAGTTGAACTTTTTTCATGTGTTTTCTCTTACTTTTCTATTATTGTATTCATTTTGTCATTATTTGATTATAGGACTTCTTTATACCTTAAAAAGATTACCCAAGATACAGTAAATGTATAATTAATATTCCATTTTGTCATTTGCCTTTCACTTTGTGGTGGGATTTTTGTTTTGTGCTGTGTTTTGGCAATTGGAAAAAATTAAATTTTATATGGTCAAATATATCAATCTATTAATTTGTGATATCATACCAACAAACAATCTTTTTACCTTACAATTCTGAAATCACCAACCTGTTTTTGTTGCTTCTTCTAAGCATTATTTTTTGACATTTAACTCTCATGTCCATCTCAAAATAACTGTGATGCCAAGAGTAAAAAGTAGGGATCCCATTTTCTTTTCCCGATAGTTAATCATTATCTGACAACTACCTGTTAAATCTCCTTTTATACCACCAATGTGAAATGATTTGTCATCTCTGATACATACATATCACACACACACACACACACACACACCACTAGTTTGTTTCCCAGCTTTCTTTATTACATGGGCATCCCCTTTTTTATTCTGGAAACTGTTCTTCACCATAATAACTATTTTCATTTAGTATATTTCAATTGTTTGCAGTGAGATTCCTCCACTCATCTTTTATTTTCAAAATTGCATTGCTTTTATTACATGATTATTTTTTCAAATTTAAATCTGAAATTTTTCAAGTATTTAGAACATTTTACCAGATGGACACAAATTATTTCTAACTTAAGGAATTGCATTAAATTAGGAAGATTTGATATTGTGGTCTTTCTATACAAAAGAAAAGACTTGTCTTCCATTTATTTCACTTGCAGTCTCTCAATGAAAGTGTATAGTTTTCTCCATATAGGCCCTGCATCCTTGTTTAGCTTTATCTCTAGGTACATTATATATTTATGCTAATTAAAATTATAGGGTTTCTGTTTTTTTTTTTTTACTTAGTATATAGGAACAATTTTTTGCATGTATATTTTATAATAGGTCATGCACAAAACTCTCATCTTTAGACATAATTATTTTATAATTTATTTACTCAGATTTTCTAGAGACGCTATGACAGTTGTAATTTTCAAGGGATTTATAATCAGACAGGTCAAGAATATAAGTTTTAAGATCTCATGCAACCTGAGGAGAGATCATCCAAACTAATCAGTTTCAGGTAAATTCAATCATGCCATGTTTTCTCTTCATTTAGGTTTAAACTCATCCAACTTACGTTTTGCCCATTCCTCCATGGTAGCACCAACATATTGAGAAAGTTGCATATGGCATCAAGTAGAGGGGCGGTCACTGGTCTGAGACATCTGTCCTCTGCTGCCTTTTTTTTTCAACTCCCAGGCCCATTCATAGTTTTCACTTGAGTATTTTTGTTTTCTCTTTGTCCTTAATCATATGTTACACCTGGCAAAGCTGTGTGTGTATTCCATTATGATAAATTTGGGATGTCTTTCAGCTATAGCTCTTTTGTTCTCTTCCCCTTCTCAACCTCTGCTCCCTCAATATCTCTCTCTTTGTCTCTTCTGTCTGTCACTCTCTTTCTCTCACTTTCCACCCTTCCCTCAATTTCTGTACCTACACAGGGACATGGGGAAGTTTGCCCTATTCTCTGTGGCTTTCTGTCATCAGTTTTGCCCCCAATACCCTGTCCAGCCATTGACATTCTGCTGCCTCGTACTTTTGTGGCGTGGGACAAATCTATAAGGCCACTGCCATCATTTACAATCGGGCATGTTTTATTTCATAATTAATGTCTATTAATTTGTATTTAGGGAAAATTAATTTAATTGCATTGTTTTACAATTGTGAAAATGACTATAAAATAATTATTCAAATAAAATGTGAGTTTTTAAAAAGTAGTGTCTTACTACAGAGAATTAAAGGACTATGTTCTGAAAGACTACTGGCCATATTTTGTTCAACTACCAAAAATCCATTTGCCAGTATTTTATGTAGACTATAACAGCATTATAAACTGTTCTTTTTTCTTTTGGCAGTAAAAACAAGATCTTATAGGTAAGAAGAGCACTACCATCTCGCTACTTTTTTTGTAAAAGTGAATAATCTTTTCATTTGTAAATCCCATTACTATTGTTATTAATAACCATGTGAACATTTTAATAAACTATAATAGCGACAATAGATGAATCCCTATTCTGAAGTACCTGGGTCCATAAACACTGCTCCATGCCTTCTACACATTAACTTAATATTTATTGCAATTGCTTTCATTGCTTCATAGTAAGTCATTGTCCCCTGTCTTGAGATTTTCCATCTAATCGAGCACAGGCTATAGAGCCAGATTGGGCAGGCTCAAATCCCAACTCCGTCACTCTGCCACTCTGTGATCTCAAAGAAGTTATTTCACCTCTCTTTGTCTCAGTTTCCCCTTTCTTAAAACGCAAATAATAGCATCAAATCCCTATGCTTGAATGAGGGTTAAATTAGTTAATACATGTGAAGTACTTACTGGTACTCAAGAAATGTTAGCTATTAGCAATACAATTCTATAACTGAAAGTATAACTACAATAATTATGCAAATTGCTGTTAGGAGCATATCATTATATGTATTAATATTGTTGCTAATTCAACAATTTTGTCATACTAGGCTCAATTATTTCTCCCATGTGATGAAATATGTACTGGTCCTTTCTCTTGTAATTCACTTTAATTCTGTGAGATAGATGTTAATCACAGCACACGAAAGTCACAACAGGGCCCAGCTGTGTGCCAGGAACGTGAAGAATTTTTAAACAGAGCTTTACAGTTTACAACGCACTTTCAGATCCTTGCAGCCATTTACCTATATATTCCCACTAGAAAATGTTGCAATAAAATGCTTCATGAGCGTGTTCATTTAAAGTGAAAATGTACTTGAGACTTTGGGGCTTGAGAATTGCCTTTTATTTATTGGTCCAATAAAAAATATCATATTATCTACTTCATCTACTTTTTCCGCAAGGTGCAATATTGTTATGAATATATTCTGCATGCATTTATGGATTTTATCTTTATCAAATTCAACTTAAATAGCAATTTAATCCAAGAAATCTGGTTCAAATGGGGAAAAAATAACGTGATCATTTTATATTTCTAAAAATCTGCTTTATTTTATTTAGAGATGATATAGTAGCAGTTTTTAAATCTATGCTATGTGTTTGAGACTATTCTGCCTAGATTTTGATACAGATGCTTTAAAAAATTTATTTTACTAAGATGTTCTCTTTGTTTACATCTCACCATTTCTAATGGCTCCTCATTTCTTACGTCAAAATGATCCTTTTCCTTACTGCCCAGTGCTGATCTAATTTCAACTTTGTGTTTTAGTCCTTTTAGTCAATATAAATAGTCTTACATTAAATAATCTGGATTGACATCCTGCTTTCTGCTTCAGGAATAACTCTATTGATATGATTAAAATACTGAGTCAATCTTTTGAGGAGGGTGCCGATTACAATTGATACATTAAAATTTTGCTCTTATCTCTCTCCAGCTAAAGAAGTTTTAATGTGGCAACATGAGATGTAAAGTCAAGTTTTGTCAAAGGCAATCAGGACCCCATGAAGGGTGGAGTTTCAAATTTATGCCAATAGGTGCCAGTCAGAGAACTTAAATGAGTGGAGTCAACACGGTATAGGACCAGCCCAGAAGGAGGAAGAGTTCAGGAATCGAAAGAATGGATACCTCATTGAAAGCACAGCTGCTATGAAACCCACTTACTTGCTGTCAAGTAAAAATGTGTGTTCACTGTTGCCAGCTCTTAAGACTTTTTTTTTCCTGGAAATTTAGATATTTTTTTAATAATGTAAAATCTTTCTATTTTTAAATGTTTGTAATCATTTCAATAGTTTTTGAAACACTACAGTTAACAAATGCACCATTGCTGTGGTCATATCTGGCACACAGGCATTTAGTCAGTAAATTTGTTTGGAGACAATCTCATTTATAAGATCGAGTCATAGCATAGGGTCTAGCAAAAGTTCCACGTGTTTGTAATTGAAAAGCTCTCTGCTTACAGGTTCTCCACCCCTTACATCAAATAACGTCAAATTCTCTGAGGATATCACACAGGAAAATAAACGTATTTTAAAAACTGCTTGTGTCTATGATTTCAAACTTAAATATTTTCTTCTATTGACTCCCTCTTCGCATAATTTCCTAACGAGAACTGGCCCCTTTAAAGATTTCACTTGTTATATTTGTCTCTTCTTATCCATATTAAATGCTTCACTTAGTTGCAAAAAGAAAGCATTTTTCCTTCTTTCCTGCCTTACCTCTTACTATTTTCAAGATTTATGCCACATCAAAGATGAATTAAAAGACTTTAGGTTGAAAATGCGACATGCCAGACCCATAATCAAGGACTACACTCAAATATATGTCAGCCATAGTGAGAAGTGCCCAAACAACCAGACTACAGGTTCAAAACTACAGTTGGTCACCCCTCTTTCAACTGGCACACAAAAGTTTAGCCTGCAATTACCACACGTAACGTCCTAATGATGAGTCTGGTAACAGAAGCCATACAGGCAGACTGGATGCTTTTCAGATTACTATATATATTTTTTTTTCAACCTTGCAGTCCTAGAGCCCTGAATGAATTTGTTTGGGCAATTTAGCTCATTTGTCCCCTTCTCTTTTCCTATCAATTCTCCAGCTTTGGAAAACATTCTTTTACTTTCTCTGTACCTCCCTTCTTTGGCTTTCTTTCATGTTTAGATTTTACTTAGGATATTTCTTTGTATGGAGTAACGTAATTTCTTTCAAAGCTTAGATTCTGCCTTATTCGAGAAAAGTTCAGTATGTTGTTAGCTTGCTGTTTCGTTTACCATTAAAAAAAAAATGTTATCGTGGGAACATTCCAATCATTAGTACTCTTACCAGATTTTCCATAGTTATTCAATATCTTAAGCTTAAAATTATTCATTTCCCTTCTGAGTGCATTTTTTGGACTAAAGTAAAAGATTTGATATAAATATTTACTTTCCCATTAAATTAGCAATCATTTATAAACAAAGTAAAGCCAATGCATACCTACGTTCCCATTTCTCACAACACAACTATTATTTCAGGCTTTTTTCTCCTTTCAATTAATAATGCTTCACATTTGTCTGGTACTTTCAAAAATATCCATACCCATGTCCTTACTTATAGTCCCCAACTATTGTCGGTAGAACAAGAAATCCTCACCACCACTTTTCTGAAGGGAAGCTGAGGAGCAGTGGATGGAGACACTGTAGTAACAGAGACTGTGAATGTTCCAGGTGAACAATCAGCCACACACATACTCAAGGACAAGATACTTGGATGTTAAAACAACCTGAGAAAATTTCACACATCCCGCCGAATGACGGCATTACACTGCAACTTACAGTGGTAACAGCTGCAAGAATGCTGGGTTCCCAAGCCAGAGACATGGTTCTCCACTAACTTTTCAAGTCTGCTTTAGTTTCTTCTAGAATTGACGTGCTCCCCCTTTAGCCTCTGCGATACCATGGCACAATCCTCCCAAAACAGAACTGCCATATTTTTACCTTATATTTCATACTTCTTTTTTTGGATTAAGACCTGTATCTACCATATTAAATTCGAACTCTTCCATTGTGTACCAAAGATACAAGGACATTTGCACCACCATATGTTCCCATTTCAGATTGTTTATTCATGTACTCATTCATAAAACTTCCTACTGATAACTATAAGCCAGAAATTATTTGAGTAACAGGAATGGAAAATATAAATAATATCCATCCCATAACTGTCAAAATTACCACTTCTAGGGATTTAAACATGTCAATAATATGTTACGATATAAAGTGAGTCTCCTAAAAAATATTAACCGGTTGCAAAGGGAATAAAAGAAGGAGAATTATCTGTCTTGAAATAAAATGAGAAAAGTTTTAAAAAGCAGTGAATTTTCTTTGGGTTTTCCAGGATGAAAGGGACTAAAAGCATGAGAAAAAGACATTTCTAGGAAAGAGAACAATGGGGCAAAACACTGTTCGAAAGAACAGGCCATAACAGGTACTAATGAGAATGGACTAGGGTATAGGAAAGTGAAGTGTAAGCTGAAGTTGGAGTTTAATGCTGAGACATTTCTATTTTCTCCTAAGGACAATGGGTATCCTGTGAAGGCTACCAAGAAAAGAGGGGAATGAACCATTCCGTACTAGGTCATACAGCAAAGAGGTAGCAAAGAAGATAGAGAAGAAGAGGAAAAAGCATCCAAGGACACCACTTAGGGAAGATGTTGCAAGAAGTTACCCCAGTCCTTACCAGCTTGATTTCCAAGGTCTGTCGATGCAATAATTCCCTTGCTTCCAATCCCAATTCCCTTGCCCCACTTGTTCCTTTTTGTACTCTCTGGCAAAAACCACAATGGTGGGTCAATTTAACTCACTTCCTGCTCTACTCCTGTCCACGGTTGGATAAAAAACACAAACCACTCCTGCCACTTGCTCTTGCCTTAAATTCATAAACGAAAACCTTAATATTGTCAGACAAACATGCTATGTTTTTCTCATCTCACTTTGCTAGATTACTGCATCCATTTCTCCACCCTACCTCAATCCTACATTCAACTACAGTACCAGGCTTCCCACTCCTTTGAGAAACATGAAGTGGTAAAACGAAAATTTTCTCAAACTCCAAAATACTACATCTACCCACCTACCAGCAACTGAACCACATAATTCCATTATTAATAATATGTGTGTGATGGATGTCACATGTAGATACATAGAGCAATATAGATAGAGACATAGGCTTATCTATAGATATAACAGTGTTTCTATCTGAAGTCAACCCCTCCGTCTGTACACCAGACCCAATCTTCTCTCACCCCAATATACCACACCATCAATTCTCTCTTACAGGTATCAGTTTTGCCTCTCTACATACTTCCATCATTATACAAACCGGCTGTATTTATTCCATCTTAATCTCTTTCTGAATCCTACTTCCCTTTCCAGTTACTACTCCAGTTACTACTTTGCTACCCTTTTACAGGAAATTTTCTCTTAAATGTTGTTGAAATTTGCTTCCACCAGTTGTTCTACTCCCATTCTCTCTGAAGTCCACTTGAATAAGGTGTTTTATTAGAAACACCATACACACTGTTTTGTCAAGTTCATAGATCATCTCCACATTGCTGTGTCTAAAGCCTAGTACTCAGTTTCTGTCATGCTTCATCTAGAAGCTCTTCCTTCACTTGGTGGCTTCCAAGATGCCACACTCCCTTGATTTTCCTCCTACTTCACTGTTTCCTTCTTCTCAGGCTCTCATGATTTTCTCTTCTCCTCGACTTCAGAATGCGGGATGCCGTAGGACTTGTTCATAGTTATCCGCTCTCCTTGTGTCCTATACTCACTCTCTTGAAGGCCTCCTTCAGGTTCAGGGCTTTAACTATCATCTATAGGGCTATGACTTTCAAGTGTTCCTCCTAAAATTGAGATTCTATGTTTCAGAGACTTAATTTCAGCCTTCTACATCTACAGATGTTCGCGTAAATAAAAGTTGGGGGTAGTTTGAAATGACTATAAATTCAAATGCCTACTAAATATTCTCAATACATAACAAGTAATTCCTAGTACACCAAATTTTCACACCAAAGCCATTATCCTATGCTTTTCTCTCTTCCAGATTCCAGCTACAAAGGAGAGAAAAGGTAGGAAAAAGAAAGGGTTAAATTTCCAAGGGGAGAAAACAACTCCTTTCATATGATGCACTATTTTCCCCATTCCTGAAAGACTTGCACAGGAAATGGAGTTAGAGCTCTGCACAAACCAACTTAGAAAAAAAGAACTATTCTCACAAGATACTTAGCTGCCGACAATCAAAAAGGAAAAAAAAAAAAAGAATTAATTGAATGGTCGAGAATTCTTTGGTGCAACATACATAAAGCATGATAAATGTGCATACTTGCTACTTGAAAAGGCTAGATAATAACATTTTCTAAGAAAATAAATGAAGAAGAAAAAGCCTTTTTAACCCTACGGCTGCATATACTTATATAATCTTCAAACTGCAAATCAACTATGAATTACTCATTATTTCAGTATCTATATATTCCAGCAGATATTTTCTATGGCCCAAATGTCTTTTTCATACAGTTGAAGTTCAACTGTATTTGTATTTCATAGAGTTTTGCTGTCCACATGGATACCCATTGAAAAGTGATGACTATTTAGAAATTAAAAAGAATTTTTTTTTCTAATTTGGCTGACCAAGTTAACAGATGTCTCATATAAGACTTTTTATACTAATTCTTCCTGATGTTAGCAACATTTCAAGTTAAAGACAAAATTATGTTCTGCCACCTCTCAGCATGACAAAGCTGCTACTCCCTTTTTACCCACTTCCTGCATTTGAAATTATTTAGATCTCCATCACCTTCTCTGTTTCCTTATTAAGAAATGTCTGATCTGTTGTCAATTTTAACTAATTCAGATATTGTTCACTTGATCCACACCTTAATAGATAAGAGTCAAACAGTTCAGAACTTAAGCTGTTGATCTTAGTATTGTGTAATTTCTAATAAATTAACTGTGGGTATGTATGTGAAGAGAGATGGAGGCTTCTAGATTATTTAAGTGTTGTCTTCTGAGTTTGTAGATAATAAAACCTAATAAGGTATTTTTGTCCCTCCTTTTATCCTCATTTTCTGACACCTTTTGTTAATTTCAGTTATACAACTAATCGAAGAAAAAAATGTATGTAACAAAGTTACCATTTCCATGGGGCTATTTACTAGCGGCTGATAAAAAACTTCACAATAGGAAAGAGGTGAAAGTTGCTAAATGAAATGTTTGGACTGGAAGACATTTTAAGTACATACACTTAAAAATTTCTGTTCAGAAGTCTTCTGCCTCTCTTGAATTTAGGTCTGCTCTGTGCTTTCATAGAATTCCCTCATTCCCTTAAGGTCTCATTTCAACAATAACGAACCAAGAGATAAAGTGTTAAATACTTGATCAACTAAGTGTTTTAATTTAGGCACAGTGACAGGTTACCAATTTCTTACTCTTATCCCCATTTAATTGACAGATGGAGCCGCAATGGACTAGTTGATCCAATCTCAATTAAATATTATTTGAGGTAGGAATGGCACCATCATTTCCATGTTCTCAATAAAGCAAGCCAATAATGTAAGAAATTATTCTAGCCTAATCCTACCAAAAAAATCACTGCAGCCTTCAACTCTGGAACTCAAAGAGCACCCATTCCTCTGTACTGGAGAAATAGTTCATTAGCCTTTTGGAAGGCTACCTATGATTTTCAGAAGTTCTGAACAAGAAAAAGACAAAACAAAGAACAGAACAAACACTAGATGATTAGTAAATGAAAACAAACCCATAAAGCAATATCCTCAGTGTCAGGAAGGAAATATGCAAGAAAATCCTAGGAGATGCTGCTGCAAATCTGTCCATATCAAGCCCCTATGTTGAGATGTTCTTAGACAGATGCCAATGGGGTTCCATGATGGCCAGCATAAGGCTTACCACAGAATCAAGCTTTGACCTCAAGAATTTTTATCAGAACCTCTTTACGGAAGGGAAAATTAAACTTACTAAGATTATGAAAAATTAAGGGGCTGACAAAGATGATAGGGAATGAGGCATAGTTACCAGGAGGGCCTCTGGAATTGGACTGCTGGGTTAAGATCCTGGGTCCTCATTCAGTAGCTGTGTAACTTCGGGAAGTTTCCACATACACAAAATTAGAATGACAATAGTAAAATATATATCAAGTTTTCCTGAGGATTAAATGAGATCTAGTTTATAAAGCATGTATCACAGTGCCTGGCATACACTACACTATCAATAAATATTGCTAATATCATTATTATTGAGTCAAGACTAAAGAAATATTTGAGTTTCAACTCTATGTCAATCAGCTCTACTCGTTAATCATGGGTACAGAATGTTAAATAAGACTCTGTTCTGACCTCAAAAAAAGACAAGTAAACAGACAATTATAATGCAACAAGTTAATTGCTATGTTAGAGGTTAGCACAGACTCTTCTGGGAACAGAAGGGTATAGGGAATTTTTTTTGGATAAAATGAAAACGATGCCCCAAACACAGTATTAGATTTTGTGGATAGACATCAAAAATATGGCTCTGCCCCTTGAGGACATGGTGGAGCCTAGGTCAGCTCAAACCTCAACTCAGGCCTTCTGGTTCCAAGGTCACTGGTGTTTGGCGAAAATATGCTTAAATCACACGCAATTGTCTTCAATTCTCTCATCCATTCCTTTTCTCTAAATCCTAATAGCCATAACAGTATCCTATGGAGAAAAAAAAAATCAAAATAAGTAATTAAAGTAAAAGTAGTTATTCGAACTCCTCATTTTTTAGTAGGATCTCCTTTATGTACACGTAAATAACAGTTAAAATGTGGACCCAATAACGTTTGGAAGGAAATTCCAGGCATATACTTTACTCTCTGACTCTAAAATTATTCTCTCTATATTTCTGATATCATTAATATATTAACCATAATTAAATTCTTACGAGTGTAAAGTAGGTTTTTACACCTTAGTCCCTCTCAAAACTGTATTTGATGAGTAATGTGAAAAATATATCCCCCCAACACCTGCTGAGTTCCAACTATAAAATAAGACCGGTAGTAGCAATTTTAGATTAGCATTCAACAATTACCTTACATTTATTAGTTCTTTTAAATGTTTTATTGGAATTGAAACAACCAATATTTGCTCATGTTTCATTAAATCCCATTTTCAATGTTCAGCTCAAACCGTAGTGATAAAGGAGGGTCCTTTGAGCTTAGTAGTAATATCATCTAAGCCTGAAAATAACAGAAAAGACTTCAGAGTCAACATCTCTTTGGTCTAAGGTAACAAGAATACCTGAATAATTACTCAAAATTATAATACTAATAAAACATGAATAAAGAACCACTTACAGTTCATCCAGTATGAATTATTTTAAGCATGTCTAATAAAAGAAAGCTTTAAAAGAGCATTAGCAGAATTTATTTAATTGCAATGTGTGCAGGGCAGTGTTATATTATGTACCTGTGGCTTTTCAGAATCACACACGGTCTTGTACTAAATGTGTATAATCAAACAAGAAAATAATAAAACTGGAAACTATTCTTCAATGGGAAATTTTTGCCCACTGAGCTGTCAATTGTGGATGGATTCATGATTGATCAGAATAATACACAATGGCACGGTGTAATTCTTTAGTGTGATGTTGTAAAATGGAGTATTGCTTCTGTTATTTTATCCAGTTTGCTTTTATATGACAGGGTTTATTGTGCGTTATGTTCTAGCTCATTCCTCTGTTCACAATGCCTACTGATGTGTAATTATGACTTGTCTGAACTGTAAGAAGGAGCAGTAAGTGAAAGGAAATCTGCAAGCACGCTTGATTTATGAGTCCTGATACTATATTACAGTCCTAATCTGCCTGCTTAACTTAGCTTCAGGCTAACTTACTGTATAACATGCTTACGATTAGCACTGTAGCAAGTTGTGGAAGATTTACTCTGAAGGAGCTACTAGACTTTTTTTTTTTTTTAATGATTTAGTCATTATTACAGTTACAGGTAAGGCAATAAATTATTTCTTTTATAAAGACTTCATGTCAAGGAATGACCATTATAAAGGCATTTTTATATGGTAACAAAAAGCAGTGTGTGGAATATTTTCTCCATGTTAAATATCATAATGTTTTTGGTTATGTTTTATGATGAAACCAGCCATATTCCTCTTCCTCTTCTTCTTCTTCTTTTTTTTTTTTTCCCCGTATACTATAGCTTTTGCCTGGTGTTACAAATGCACTAGGAGAATATCTATTTTGATCCAGGACATCTGATTTTTTGCAAGAGTAGCCAAAAATAGAAATTACTATGGATGAGCAAATGAAAGCAAACCCATAAAGCAATGACCTCAGTGTCAGCAAGGAAAGATGTAAGCAAATTTGCCTTTTTTAATCACCATTCACAAAGACAGATACAGCTGGAGTTAAGCATCACAGTAGCATTATTGAATCCTAGAATATTCAATTCACATGCTTTTAGAAAATTAAAGTTATAAATTACCCTTTGTTTCCTCAGATCCAATCTAAATCACCAATAAGAAAAATCGTCTGCTCCAAAGCTTATTTGTGACCAGGTTTTGCTAAATGTCTAGGAAGAAAAAAAAAAAAAACTTGAAAAATCATCTGTAGCTCATAATTTGGTATGAAATAAACAGCTTTGTGCATAAGGACATGCAAGCGTCTCTGAGTCACTACAGAAATATCCTTAAACAATATCAATGAGATGGAGATTCCAGATTTTTTAAAAAATCCTATCGTTTATAGCATCTTAGTTTTTCAAGTGGCTTTTTGTTCAGATTGAATTCCATTTCCCTATCTACTATTTCTCCTGAATATTGCTTCTGTAATCAGCAAAACATTGGTTTTGGGATCCAATGAACTGAAATATAAATTATTAACTGATTACTTCATGATAAAAAACAAAGTTCCAGAAGAGTAACATAGAACTAAGCTCATGGTGGACAACAGAAGCTGTGACTGTGAACACAAGTAGCCTCAAGCTTATACAACTTTGGAAAAGTTAGTCAGAACAATGATCTTTTATAATGAACAATACACCCCATTACATTCTGGAATTGCAAGAAATGCTTTTGTGATATTTTTGGTCATTCCATGCTGAATAATTAGTTCATTTTCTATTTCTCGGCACAAAAAGTCAGTCTAATTTTAGGCTTCTTGAGGTGAAATCATCCTAAGAACCGTTTAACTTCTCTAATATCATTTAGTAAATGTATGACTGATGAGGGGGATTTTTCTCATTGGAGCATCATTGCACATAGTGTCTGCCAGAATGTGCAGATGATATTTACTGAATTAAAGGTCTACGTTGTGGGAGATAGCCTCAGATATGCACTTCCTTTACCAATCATCAAATTAAATCTGATTCTTAGCCTTCTGAACGGATTATAGTTGAAATCAGAATGGTTTATATGCGCTGTGGATTCAAGTCGACTTCTTTTAATTTGGTACTTGTGAACTGTTTCTTTAATGGTTTAACTATCAATGGAAAATGAGGGATGGAACTGCATACCATTAGAGTGAGCCCATAAACCATGTACTGTTCTCGCTACACCAAATATTTCAAGGCTGGCACAGCTCACACTCAGAATAGACAACAACAAATCTCCTCTATGCAACCATCCTAATCAGTAAGAACATCATTCTCTTGAATGGATGGGTCTAAAAGCACAGTTATCAGTTATTCTGATGATAAAATCATGAACTAAAAATAGAAGTAAAAGTGCTCTGGGTAGGAACCGTTGGTTAGCATATTTTTAATGACAATTTCTCCTCTCTTACACCCAGAGTGGCTACATAGAGATAGTCTCAAGTGACCATATATTTAACTACAACTCAAGGCATACCTTATTAATTGACTTGAAATGGTGATATATTTAGGACTCTGAAACCATCGATACTTCCCTGCCTTTCATGCACTAAAATGTCCAATTGTAGTCTCTGTACAAGCTTGGGTCTGATTCTCTAGTCTTCACTCAGGCAAACTTGCCATTGGAATCAATGCTTAACACAATTAGGTTGTCGTTATACTGTTCAGGAGGCTTTCCTTGGTGAAAATTCATACAATGTGCACATTTGCAATAGTCCTTATACCAATAGGCAAAACAACAACCACCACCACAACAACAACAAAAACTTCATGAGGTAAAAACTTTGATATTTGTCCTGAGTTTTTCTTCCAGAAGATAATTAAAATATTCCTCGGTTTTCTTTTGGCCAGATTTCTAAATAGACAAATTTGAAGTATCAAGAAGCCTAACAGGCAGCAACACATTCTCTGGTTGATAATGACATTATACAGGAATAAATGAATCGCCAACCTTAGCAAAGTCATCTTACCCAGCTGCTAGATTTGCAAGCATTGCTATTTTCTCTCCAAAACAGCCTTGAATCAGATGTTAGGAAATCTGGGTTCAGTTCCCTTCTCTATTACATATTTCTGAATTTTTGACATAAGCCGTTCCATATGTATCTATCTTTTAAAAGGTCTTAATAATTGCCTTAAATATTGGATTTTCTGAAAATTAAAAAGAAAAAAAGAAGTGGGAGAATTTTATAAACCGAGACCCATATAACGTGTGTGTATGTGTCACCGTCACCAACATGATCATTGCCGCAACACTGACTCATTTTATCATCTCATTGGGTTTTCCATTACAAATTGCTCCCCTTATATAATTGCCATCACAGCAGCCACCCGGTTGCCCAAACCCTAACCGAATCCATCGTTGGTCACAGCTCGTACATAGTAATCTTGCTTACAGGCTTCAGGGTCTCCCACTACACTCCCAAAGTGCATTTCGTCTCCAAAATACCTCGTTTTTGTTTCTTGTTCCTTTATAGAAACAAGCTAACACCTGGAAAAGTCTCTTCCCCAATATTCTTACTCAACTCCTTCAGAGAGGAATTTAAAATCAACATCCTTTGAGAAATCTTTCCCAATTAATAGAGATTTGTTAGGCCATTTGCATCATCCCGTGCCACCTAATCAAGTCTAAGCCCTGTGTATAAACAATGATAGCAGAGCAGCTTATGAATCCAATATTATTTATGTTTCTTCTTACTCAATTTGTTATTTGATGTGTATTATAGTCATGCCTGCATTTTTGTTAAGTCTCGAAGACTAAATAAAGAACTAAGACTAACCACGCTCAGGGAGCTGGTCATATTACACTGGAGCTCTGCATTTCCAGGAGATGCTGGTTTTCCTTTTCCTGGTAATTACTTGATGGGAAGACACACTTACTAGAAAATAATGAGACAACCAACACGTATTGACCATTTACTTGAATGACCTCTAAAAATAAAAAAAAAGTTCTTGATATCAGAAACCTGTACAAGTTGTACAGGTGAAAATCTTTATAAAATTATATGCAGTAGACTTTCAAATTTTATTTTTCAATAACCATTGAAAGTAACATATTACAAACTGAAGACATAAGTTTTGGCAACACAAAGTAAAAGTCAAGCTACTCTAGGATGATGAATACAATAAAATAAATCTAGTCCCATTCAAAGCAAACACTCTGCCATAATGGTATACGTGTACCGTTGTTCTATACAGAAGTAAGAGAATCATGGCTTTACACTAAGGAAACATATAGTATTTATGGTGAAACATGTATTTGTCATATTGTCTTTATTAAGGATGGTGATCTTTAGCATCTGTGTCTATTTGAGAATAATACTGTGCTAAGTACTTACCTTAGTGGCTTGCAACACAATAGGCATTCATTATCTGTCATTCAGGTTCTCTGCACCTGCTCCTGGGAAAGGCTCTCTGCACCTATATCTATGCATCTGAACATCTCATCTGTGTCCTCAGCTCCCCTGCTGTTAAGAAAAAAAAAGGATGTGCCCCCTCTTATTTGATGGGGGTATGTTCCAAGACCCCCAGGAGATGCCTGAAACCACATATAGTGCCAAATCCCTAGATAAACTATGTTTTTCCTATACATACATATATATGATAAATATATATGTATATATATTAGGCACAGTAAGAGGTTAATGACCATAACTAATAATAAAATATAACAATCATAACAATATACTGAATAAAAGTTGTGTGAATGTGGTTTCTGTCTCTCAAAATATCTTATTGTATTATATTCAGTCTTCTTATGATGATGATGTAAGATAATAAAATACCCACATGACGGGGTGAAGTGAGGTGAGTGACATGAGCATTGTGACATAGCATTAGGCTACTATTGACTTGTGACATCACCTCAGAAGGAGGGCCATCTGCTTCCGGGCCACAGTTGACCATGACAACTCAGACAGTGCAAAGCAAAACAGTGACTAGAGGGACTACAGTATAGTCCTAAAAGGAAAGGGGAAAAAAAAAAAAAGAGAGAGACTTTTTGCAGTATCATTTTTTTTCTTTTTTTTTACTTTTTACTCCCCAAATAACTATGTTCTTATTCTGGTCATCACTTTATGATCAAACTGGGAGAAAAATCTTTGCTAGATGGTGTGTATGTCTGCACGCATGCCTCTGTGTGTGTGTGTGTGTGTGTGTGTGTGTGTGTGTGTTTGCGTGTAACAAAAATTCTTGGGTGGCTCAGTAGTTAAGCAATAAACTCTTGATAATTTCTTTCTAGTCTATATTATGTGAATTCTGTTCCACACTAGCAGTGTAAAAAATCAATGACAGACAGAACTTTTACCAGTTCCATGCTACTGGTGTTAAATGCTTCATGGCTTTTCTGTATACAGGAAAACTTCAATGTGAAAATTCCTACAAAATATCTTCCATTTTCTCATTTTAATTTCTTTATGGAAACTTATGAATCAAAAACTCTTCCGAAAAGATTTAGAGTGAACTAAAAATCCGTATGTCTTAAAAAATAATATGCCTATCCACTTATAGATATATGGATATGGATTTATGTGCGATGGTTATGTGAAAACTGTAATTTAATTACATGTCTTTTATCATATGTCTCAGCATTATCTTTAACCAAGAAGGGCATGTTTTTCAATAGCATCTCTTTGGTCTATTGGTTTCAATAATAAGCATGCTGAAAGAATCTTTATATGTTAGGCCATCCAAAATCTTCCCAAAGTCTCCCTTGATCAAAATATAATGCTGCTTAAATATGTTAGGCAACATGTATTCTACCTATTTGCATTTTGTCAAATGAACTGGATCATTCCAATATGGTATCACATGTGCATGGAAGCCTGTAGCATTTTATAACAGGTGTTGAGGAAATGTACTTGACAGAGATATTGACAGTAAGGTCATCTGTAAGTATAAACACTGAAAATATCAAGAAAAGTATATATTCATTAGTGACACAAGAGTGGGAAAAAAAGTAGTATATAGTAGGAATCAGCTATGTTTTCTCCCAAAACAAAAACAACAAAACATACACACATACACAAATATATATACGTGTATATATTTGTTTGTTTTTAAAAACATTTATTTTGACTCACAATGCCCTCTCTCTGTCTCTGTCTCTGTATCTCTCTTCTTTTCAAATACGGAGAGAGAGAAGTCTGAGACAGAAGGAGGTCATTATATGGCAAAAAGTAAAGCCTACGAAGACAAAGGAAATACATGAAGCAATATAAAAAATTGTTTTCTTAACATGGTCATCATCCACTCACCTCCATGAGAACATTTAGAACATTCTGTTGAACATTTTGGTTATTGATAAATCTCTCCCTCACTGGATAATATACTTCCTCTAATTTATTTCTGAATTCTTCAAAGACCTAAAATAATGCCATTGAGCATAGTATGTGTTCAATAAATATATTTTCAAGCTGAATCCTAAATTGTAATTCTGTTTAGTTAGTTTCTCAAGAACACTGATTGCCTAATGTTTTATTGATAACTAACTAAAGATAGGTTAGGAGGAAAGATTTTAATTGTGACAATTGCATGACAGCTAACCTACAAATCAGTATGACAGTTGAATTCCAGCATTTACAATCTAAAACTCTTGCCTTTATATAAGATTTCAATTATATAGTCATAAAATGCAAACGAAAAGTTCATGAGATTAAAAAAAAAAACCCTTAGCTCTATTGAGTACACATAAATTTTAAAATATAGTTGCAAAGTATAACAGCACAGTCATAAAATAATTATACGTATGTATATATTAAAGTCTTTTCCATTGTTCTAAATAAACTTTAGAAATGTTTCCAATTCTCAGTGAGGCAAGCATTCCAATTTTCTGCAATATTAGCAGGGTAACTAATGATGGCTAATTTTCGCCTGTAGTATTTCCTTCAATCTGCTTGTGCATTTCCAGCTTCTCTGGCAGCAGCAGCATTTGTAAATTTTCTGGTCACTAAGCACTCAAGTACAATTGTAAGTGATCAGTTTGCAATTGGCCAACAAGGAGAAAAATATAGAAAAAAGAACATTTGTATATATTTATAAATAAATGTCCATAAAAATCTTGAAAGCTCTACGTGCACAACATTTTTCTGTCTACCACATTATTTTATTTTAAAAGCTAAATAAGAGAGAATATATTTCTTTAGGTTGGGAGGATAAAACCATACATTTTGAATGAGCTTTATTATATTCTGTCTTTGAGAAATGTTGTGCTTTCAATGATTACCCTATTTCTATTTCTATTTATTTATTTTTAATAAAAGTGCTACTTATATTACAGTAATATACAGAATGACATCTCATTACCTACTTTACAAGTCAAATATTTCACATAATACACATCAGAGATTAAAATAATCTTTCCAAAACCTGATATTTTTATAATACATTTATCAAGACAGCAGAGATGATAGGAAAGTGCAATTTTAATGAGAATATGTCCAACATTTAGAAATTCAAGAAATTAAATGTTTACACAGAGAATATTTAGAAAAAGTAAAACTGTGCCATATTTTTAACTCAAGGAAAGCTGATAGGGAACCAATTTAATCATCACAGAGTCAGACCTAATTAAATCATTGCCCAGAAACTTTCACAGTACCTTCTGGTTAGGCCACATGGGAAAAGCTCAGCTTCACCGAGAGACCCATGTCACAGGACGCCCGCAGGCACACCTTTCACAGAAAAGAGCCTCTGCTGCCCTGAGAACAGCCATCCTCATTCCACGCCCTGCAGACCTGGCGCTGAAGGAAGATGATTCGTCATTACAGAAAGCATGGGGACTCTGGTACCTCAAAATACAGTGTACCCTAGGACAGTCGCGGAGACCATGCTGTGAGTGAAGGAGTGAAGGAGAGATGTTCAGTTTCCAAGTAATTCACAGATAAGCTTCTATTCAAACTTCTTAACGCTTTTCAAATATGACATTTTGTGTATATGCTTAAACTGTGCGTCTTTGTCACCAGCCTTTGAATTTTGTGCAACGGATAAGTCCTTGAGGGTCCATTATTCATCTGAGAGGAACTCTAAACGCATAGGGCTTTGGTGCAACCAAGATGCCAAGTGAGCTTTAAAAATATCTTACGTTATGGCTTAATTTCGTGTTTTCATCAAAGCCCAATCATGTTGGCGGCCATTCAACAGGCTACAGAAATCTGATAGATGATGAACACAAGGATATTACAAATGAAGGAAGACTTGCCAACCAGAGGGAAACACAGCGGTTATTTTTACCGAAGCAGAACGCGAACGTCCCCTTTAGCCTCCTATCCATAAAAAGCACATATCCTGATCCAAAAACTCTTTCCGTTTGTTTGAAGGAATTCTGTCCTAGTGCTTATTTTTGGGATATTATAAATGATAATCCTAGTGTAACAGAGCCAACAGCAGAGCCGCAGAGAGCATAGAATGCCCTTGGCGCTCTCTAGAAAGAGGATCACCTCCGGGCAGCACAGGGAGTCCTCTGGGAGCACAAGCTGGCCAGCAGAAGGTGTCTTAACAAGAACCTACACCTTCTCGACTCAAGGGCTGCCCTGCTCCAGCGTCTGGCAGGTGGAGCGCAGTTTAGACTCGATCTTAACCCTCAGTTGCTCCTTCTGTCTGGAGATCTTTCTGCCACACTAAAACTGCACCCCCTTAAAAGGCAGCCCTAGATGAAAATAAGAATAGCTTTGCAACCGCTTGCTCATTCCTGCCTTCTAAGTAATACTCCTTGCCGTGCTCAATTCTGGGACCTGAATGAAAATTGGGGAAACCAAATCGATTAACATGAGAACACCACGGTAAAGCCAGGGAAAAGCAAAGGAGAAACAGGTCTTTTGGTGGAAGGGAAGGGACCAAAGGTAGAAAAAGGGGAGTCAGATGGAAATACCAATGAGTCTCATTAAAGAGCAGACGGCATTATGAAGGTGGGATGCTTGGCCAGTGATTTTACAGAGGTGTAGGCTTGGAGCGTAGTGCAAGCACAGGGCTAGTGCAAGAACTCAGCCCTGACAGCACCAGAGATATTACTTGCCCCTGGCCCCGAGCAGAGCAGAACAGAAGAGGGAGAGTCCAGAGTCCAGGCCCCCAGGCTGCTCCATCCATATGGCCTGTTCGAGGTGACCTTTCAGGAAGGGAGCCAAAAAATAGGACCCTAACTTCACTCTCCCCCTTCCCTCCAATCTCCTGAGACTGTTTCCCATGGAACCAACCCCCAAAAACCAAGGAGCAGGGGAGCCCCACCTGTCAGCCTTGCAGGCTAAAAGCAGGATGGAGTAGGGTTGGAGCAGACAGACTACACTCCCATGGGGCTGCTGCTTGCTTGTTTGTGTTTACAGGTGCGGTGGAAGAGAAGAGGGAGAATGGGGGCCCTGCCATCCTGTCAGACACTGTGAAAACCTAATGAAGACAACTTTTAGGATCTGTCACTCTCAGTTGTGTGATTCTTCCCTTAGTTATCCTCTACTGCCTAACAGATTACCCCAAAACTCAGCCGCTTTAAACAACAATTGTTCAGTGTCTCACAGTTCCTGCGGCCATTAACCCTAACTCAGCTTATCCGGGTGCCTCAGCTCAGGGTCACTCATAAGGCCGCGTTCAGGGAATGGCCATGGGCTGCAGTCACCCCGAAATTCGACGGAGGGAGCTTCTTTGGTCAAGCTCATTCCCATGGCTGTTGGCAGACCTCTGAAGATCCATTTCTAAGAGGACTTACGGAGCTGTTCGTGGGACGCTGGCTCTTGCTGGCTGTTGGCTGGAGACGTACATTTTTGATGTATGTTCCTTCACATAGGACTACTCACAACACAGCAGCTGGTGTCCCCCAGAGCTAGGGCTAAGAGAGACAGACAGAGACAGAGATAAAGAGAGACAGCAAGAAACAGAAGTAACAGGTCTTTTTGTTAGCTGATCTCAAAGGTGACATCCCATCAGTTTTTTAATTGAAATTTGTATTGCAGAATCACATGCAGTTTGTAAGTGATTCCACAGAGAGATCTCGTGTACCCTATATCCAGTTTCCCCAATGCAAAACTACAATGAAATGTCACATCCAGATTATTGACATTGACATAATCTGTTAATCTCATTCAGAGTTCTCCAGTTTCACTTGTATTTTATTGCCTGTGTGTTGAATTCATCACAATTTTATCATCCGTGTAAATTTTTGTATCCACCACCACATTCAAGATAACAAATGGTTTTATCAACACAATTATCTCTTATGTTGTCCTTTTATAATCAGACCCACTTTTTTCTCCCCATCTTACTCTCCCCCTTATCCCTAGCATCCACTGCTCTGTTTATTTCTGTAATTTTGTCACTTCAAAATTATTATATAGACGGAATCATACAGCATGCAGCCTTTTGTGGTTGACTTTTTTACTCATCATAATTTTCTGGATATTCTTCCAAATTGTTTATGTCAATAGTTTGTTTCTGTTTCTTGCTGACTTATATTCCATAGTACCTCTGTGACACTGCTTGTGTCACCATCCACCTGTGGGAGGACATCTGGATTGATGCCAGTTTTTTAGTATTATGATTAAAGTTGTTCTGCACATTTGCGTACAGGTTTTTATCTGATCAGAAGTTGCTATTTCTCTGTAATAAATGCCCAGTGGTGCAATTGCTGGCTAATTGCATGCTTGGTCTTATAAGAAACATCCCAACATCTTTGCAATATTCTTTTTCTTAGAAGTGAGTCACTAGGTCTACCCACACTCAGAGGCAGTTCATTACGAAAGGGCACACGCAACATGAGACGAGGATCACTGGGGGTCATTTTGAAGGCTGGAGGCTGCCTAACCCCTCTTTTTTTTTTTTTTTTTTTAACCTAACCCTTCTTGCTACACCTTCAAGGAGAGGTTTGGAGTGGTGTCTGTGTTTCTCTCCAATACAAAAGCTTATATAAAATAACCTTTTTATTAGGTTATATAAATTAGTTATATAAATAACCTAAAATAACCAAAGAGGCCCAGATTGACTTAAATTTGTGGAAATGTTTTGATGAATTCTCCACTATTCCTAAATTTGGTATTTGAGCTCACTCATTCGCCTTCTGATTAGAAAAAGACTTAAGTTGAGTCTATTCAAATATGGAACAGGTCTGTGCAGGCTAAAATGATCACACATAGCAAATAACCATGAAGTCTTCAAGATGAGAGCTGAACTTTGAGCAGAGACAAACTTATTCTCCCTCAATATGCCTCTTATTCTAGCCTCCAACTCTTTCTGTCCACGTTAATGATTTGAATCACACTGTTGTTCTGCAACTCCCATCCGCTCCAGGTGGCATCCTCTGTCTCGCCCCGGAAATCCTGGAGAAGACCGAAAGAGTAACTCCACCCTTGCTTCCCACACCTACTTCTCTGCTGGTTTGAAGAACTTTAGGGCGTAAGCACCGAGTAACATTTTGCACTTACTAGTTCCTGTTTCTGACCAAGAAAAATGAGTGACAAGGAGTCCCATTGCTATCACCCATAATATGTACAACATAAATATTCATCTAAATATCATAATCAAAAAGGCCCAAACAACACTACATGATTGAGCTCCACATTTTAATGACATTCTTAACTTTTAAAGAAACGTGAAAAAATATGTTAAGAATAAATTTAGAAACACATACTAAACTTAAGTGTGAACATTCTGTTTCAAACAAAGATATGACTGGAAACAGTTATTTTTGTCTATTCATTCCTCTGGTTGCTTCAGCTCAACAAGGTCTAACCTCACTAATGGTGAGTTCTCTTAAGTCCTCAGCATTGCCCACTCTATCCCTCACAGTGAGGGTCTTCTGCTATTTTTTTTTTTATGGAACATATCCCACAGCAAACCTAATCCACTGATGTACCCCTAACTCAGAACACCTAATTTAGCTTCTCACCACACTCTGCTTTTGATTCCTGTTTCCTTGCTGATTACCCTCGAAGATACCTTATATTCATACCATGGTCTCAGATAACAATGTAATAGGAACGGTGGAATGGACATAAGTGGAAATAAAGCAGAGGAGGTAATCATGGCAAGTTCCTGGGCAATAAAAAAAAAAATTCAAACAGGTACAGCCCCATTTACAGTTCAGCCATCATGATTTTTATTTTCTCTAATCCACCGTATTTTTATGCTGCTTGATCTTTATACATGTGTTTGTTTCTGCTTAAATGTTCTGCACATTTCACTTAGCTAATTCCTATTTCTGGTCTCTGTTTAAACATTGTTTCACCAGAAGCCATTCCTGAATCTTCCAGATTAGGGCAGGCATCTGGTCATACACATCCATAACCCTTTGTTGTGGCCCTTTGCAGCATCCACCGCTATACTCATCACATGTCTAATGCCAGCCTTGCTCACTAGCTTGTAAGCCCCAGGGAGGTAGATAACACATTCTGTTTTATCACTACTATATCCCTACATTTTAGCACAGATCCTGGAACCCACTGAGGATTCAAATAATAAATTTTAGGTAATCATATCTGAGTGATTCAATGATAAAACCAATGAATTTCTCATGAAATTGGCAAAATTCCAAGCAGAGATCTTGTCAGGAACAGTAGATCCAAGAATGAGTAGCAGGAATCCAGCCACAAGGACTAAGGTTCAAAAACATATCTCTAAACACTAAGAGAATTGCACCAAGGGGAGAATGATTTCTGTCACAGAAGGAATGGCAGTGGGTATTGTGTGACAAGTACTGAGCTCCTAAAATGTGGAATATAAGCCACAGATTTAATTTCAAGGAACTCTTAAGCATAGTTATGGGAGGCATATATTCCAAATAAAAATATTTGTTTGATGCTTGAGGCACCATATTTTTCCAAAGGCCAGGACAGTTTTGTTTCAAGGACCAGGATAGTTTTGTGACTGAAGTTGAGAGCTTAGTGATCCAACCCTGGGGATTGAAAGATTGTGTTCAAAGACATCTAAGCTCACCAGGATCTTTTCTATTAATCAGTCATTCTCCAAGTCCCTCACTGCACAGAGGGATAGCTAGGGATAACCTCTTAGGGAAATCTCAAAACTCATCCTCCCTTCGCTTTCGACTTCTACAGTTCCTTTTTTACGGTTATCTCCAAAATTTTCCAGTGATATATGCATCATACATAACCTTTAATTGGTGCATTTTTTTTCATTTTGGAGTATAAATATTCATCAAAGTTACCTATTTTTACCTGGTCAATCTCTCAAATAGGTGTGTACAGCTATTCTTGTGTGAGACAGCGGTGCCAGATGAATTATGCTATTGTGTGTAGAAGGATAGCTTTCTGGAGATGCCAAAGACAATACAAAACAAACACTATTTCCCTATCTTTGGGAGAAGAGTGCCCCTATTATAATTGGCATGAAACATTTAAGCTCTCCATGGAAGCCTCATTGACATTCTCCCACTAATCTACTTTAACTTCAAAGTTTTCTTGTTGTTACAATCAACTACAATATTATTTTGATAACTTAACGTTTAATTTCCGTTTCCAAAACATCTTAAGTTAAGAGAACAAAAAGGGGAAGTAATTTTGCATCTACAAGACTAGACCAATAGAGACTAGATAGGAGTTCAATAAAACCATTATAGTTTTTGTAATAAGATTAAATCAGCTCTTGATTGAAGTACACAAGGCACTTTTTGCCAAATTATATTAGGCCCTTGGCAATTGCCACCATTTTAAAGGAAGGATTATTTTTGAAGGCTATTTTCCCATATTACAAATGCTACAATTTGATGAATCTTAAGTGCCTGCAAAGTATCTCAATGGGCATCTTCGAGAAATGAGTCACTTTTCTTGTGGTAGGATAGTTGGTTGTCAATTTTCCTGTAAGTTTTATATAGGGTTGTTAAGTTTTTAAACTGAAACACTAATGAACTAACCCTGTGCTAGTTCCAGTAATTTCCTAAATATCAGGCAGTCCCTTCTCCCTCAGGGTCACCCATTAGTCAGGCATTACTCTTTTTTCCAAGCTATCTATATTGTATGGAAACTAGATTTTTCCCCAAACCAAGAGAACTGTAATATGTCATTAATATTTATTAAATCACATAACATAAATCATATGGAACATATACGTTTTATCTGTTAGTGTCCATTCTTATGTCTATAGATGAATCAATGTCTTTTAAAATTGTTAACCCTTACATTCAGATCATCTGCTATATGATAAATAAAAAATAAAATCCAGGTTTATTGAAAACCCCATATATGCCCATAGTATTATGACTTTAGCCAGTATTGTATTTTAAAAAATCACTTTTGGGGCGCCTGGGTGGCACAGCGGTTAAGCATTTGCCTTCGGCTCAGGGCATGATCCTGGCATTCTGGGATCGAGCCCCACATCAGGCTCTTCTGCTCTGCGCCTGCTTCTTCCTCTCCCACTCTCCCTGCTTGTGTTCCCTCTCTCGCTGGCTGTCTCTATCTCTCTGTCAAATAAATAGATAAAACCTTTAAAAAATAAATAAATAAATAAATAATAAAAAATCACTTTTATTTCTGGGAAAAAATGATCCTAATTGACTTTTGAATTAGTACTCCTTTATTGAATAGTTACTTTACAAACAATACTCCTTCATTACCTGTAATTACAATTTGCATAGGGAACCACATTTGTCAGTGGCAAAAATGTTATCTCATTTTAAGAGAAGATTTTGAAAAACTGGGTATAATAAAAATTTTATTTTTGGTTAAATGTAAGCCTACTCTGTGTACCAAAAAATCTTCAGATAAAAGAATTGAACTGAAGACAAATGCTGGTATAAATGGTTTTTAAAGCCGTACCGTATTTTTAATGTTTCAGTTATTTTAATTGTTTGTTAGATTTCTAACACCAATTTATGAAGATTATCTCTATTTGGGAGAGAGAACTTGGAACACAGATAGCTGTGGAGCTTGAGGGGCAGGTTTGATTAAGTTGAGAGTCCAGAGCTTTCTAATAGATCTTGCACTCCTCTGTAACCCGGTATTTCTCTTTTTCTTGTTAAAGATCTCGTCTTTTTGGTGGCTGGGCTTCTGCAGCTTCTTTTGAAGGAGGCATCAATGAGATCTTCGGGGATTTTTACACCAGTTTTGGTGGAGGTGACAATGACGAATTTCTTTTGGGTTCAACACAAAGAAACTAACCTGAGGACCGGACACCATTCACATGTAGCGAGCCCATTCAGCTGCTTCAGGAAAACCACCTTTTGCCTCTGTGGTGACAAATGGGAATGAACAGCATGGTCCTGGAGGGAGCACTATCTTTTAGGTTTCTCACTTGCTGACGAAGGTGTTTTTTTCTTTTGTTTGTTTGTTTTGCAGTAGTTCAACAACTTTTGAGGTGCATCTTCAATCAGATAATAACTAGGCATATTGCCAAATTTGAACACTTGGGTGCCACCATTCTTGTCACTAACCAACTGGCTTGTGACCATAGAAGAAACATCTCCTTCCTTTCTTCAATCCTAGATTTAACTGCTGAACATTTCCTCATGGACATGGCTTCCTTGGATTGGGAATACCTGCTGATTCCCCCCACAAACACAGGGTTTCGTCTGTAGTGGGACTTTCTTGGGCATTTTGGCCCTGATGTTTATTCTTAACCTTTCCTCTGACATGAGCCTTTCTTTGTTTCTGGTCTCTCCTCCTTCACATCCAGTTTGGGGAAACATTAACCACTATATTTCAAGACAGGAAAGCACAATACACTTTTTGACAGTCTTCTTAAAATTTTTCATAATTAGAATTTTAAGTAGTATGATATTAGTAAAACGGTTTTCATTCAGTTTTCTTTTTCTTAGTAAAAACTATGTCAAGCACATTTTATTTAGTTAAATCTTGACTCTTAGATCCATTCACTTTATTTTATGTTGTTGCTACCCAATCAATCTCATTATTTCCCCATACGACTATACCTATCCATGTGGCAAAATCCAATATAAATACAGGAAATGGGAGACACCAGGGTGGCTCAGTTGGTTAAGCATCTGCCTTCAGCTCAGGTCATGATTCCAGAGTCCTGGGATTGAGTCCCACATTGGGCTTCTTCCTCAGTGGGGAGCCTGCTTCTCCCTCTGCCTCCCACACTCGCTGCTTATGCTCTCTCTCGACAAATATATAAATAAAATCTTAAAAAAAAAAAAAAGGTAGGAGAGGGTTTACAAATTAGAACCCGAGATTTTCACCACCTTTAGTGGGGCTAAATGCTAAATGCATTTCTTACAATTCATATCATTATAATTCTTCACAATGTTTTTTGGAACCAACAGTTGTGACTATACTGTTAGCATTGTAAGAAACTTTCAAAGTGAGTTTCTATTTTAATAAAATCTTGATATGCTCAGGGCATCTGGGTGGCTCAGTCAGTGTGTCTGCCTTCAGCTTGGGTCATGATCCCAGGATCTTTGGGATCAAGTCCTACATCAGGCTCCCTGATCTGCTGGGAGCCTGCTTCTCCCTCTCCCTCTGCCTGCCACTGCCCCTGCTTATGCTCTCTCTCTCTCTCTCTCTCTCTCACTCTCTGTCAAATAAATAAATGCATTCTATAAAAAAAAAACTTGATATGTTCTCCATCATATACATGCTACATAAAATAAATGGGCTCTGCTAGGTTTCTTTTTTTTCTTTGTATTTATAAGGAGCAGGATTACCAATAAGCGATGGAGTTCAATTTTCTGTTGTTTAATTCACATGGGAGTTTGCAGAAAGCATAGAAAGAACATCAAAAATAATTGACGTTTATAGTACTTGGAAAGTTTGTGATGAAATTACAGATTGTCCAATCAGTTAATTGACAAAGTTGTTACAACACCAAGTTTGTATTTTATTTTTTAAGTACACATATGCAAAAGAAACTCCATATATGAGGTAGTCATGAGATTGATATTTGCACCTGCTATTTAATGTAACTGTGAGATTTTATCCCTGTATGTGTTATTTTTAATGCTCTATACTACTGTATATCCAAAAGGTATACAGAACTATATAATTAATATTTTTGTTAGCTGAGAAATATCACACAGGTACTTTATGAATCATTATAAGCAAATTGAGGAGAAGACGTGTCATTCCGTTGTTGTATGTATACTATTCCTTTACACGCTTTTTTGAATGAATTTCAAATAATTAAACTTAATGCTAAAAGTACTCTTTACACTAAAGATATAAAAAATAAGGCTGGATTTATCTTATGATTCAGAAGATTCTACTAAATTTCAACTTTGGACTATTGCAGACAATCCGAATGGATTCCTCGATACCATGGAAAAAGTACTTCAAAAAATCTCTGTTATCAAAGTTTCTTTTTTTTAATGTGGTATTTGCTTTTTTCCTGAGAACCTAGAATTCAAAAATGATTCCAGTTTTAATTTTGTTTTGGAATCATGAGGGAAATGGCAACCATTTTTATTTTGAATTCCCAGTTCTATAAACCCTGCCTCCAATACAAGTTAAAAAAATCCTCAAAAGTATCAATGTGAGTTATTTATTAATAAGACTTTTAAATCACAGAGACCTATCACCCATAGAGCCTAGAGAAAAAACAGCATGGCACAATAGAAAGAGCTGGGGCACTTTTAAGCATAAGTGCAAATTGTTGCCCTGACACTTAACAGGCATGTGAATGCATGTGTTAGTCAACCACAGGATTACAAAGTCAGCCTCATCCTTGACCCATTTTGTTCCAGATGGCTCTACATAATGTTAGAGGGTATGCAAATCATGTTTCCATTTAGAGCTAATCCATTGTTGCCAAGTTCAAATCTTATTTATGTTTCTATAAACCATATTTCTTCCTCAAGGGATGTGTTAATATTACAAAAAAAAACATGATGTGGAATTCACCAATTGTAAAAGGAGATCAATGCAGAAAAATGACAATAAAGAAAGGAGTGTAGATAATATCTAGACAACTTCATGAAGAGCAAACTACCCAGAAAATGGGCTAGTGGTATTGGTGTTATAGTCCCCCTGGGGCAAGTGAATCACACCCTTATGAAATAGATTTCTCCCTGGGATACATTTTCTATGACACACTGTGCTCCACCTAAAATTTATTCTGTTAAAAAAAAAAAAATCTCACATCAACACAGTTTAACTACTTACTTAGTTAACCTGGTTTAATGTTTGAGTTCTGTGGTGAATATTTCAAACAGAAAAAGTTGAAGTCCTTGTACAGTTTTCTATTAAAAAAAAGCATCTTCTGGAAAGTTATAATAATGGTAGCAGTAGCCCTATCTGTTCTCTGCCAAGTAAATACCGATAATATTTTAAAAGCAGTCTCCTGAAGATAGTTCTAATCCATGATGATTTACATGGCAAAAATTTCTTTGAGTAAAATTACAGTTTTGGGTATAGAGGCAGAACTAAGAAAAGAGAAGAACAAAGCACTACAATATGAAGTTATATAGACCTGACATCTCAGAAAGAGTGGCTGACGGTGGCATAAGCTTGACTCAAGGGTATTGCTGAGTGCATTCTTTTTTCCAAATGCTTCAAAGAAGGCAAACAGTTTTTATCAGTAAAATACAGCAGAAACCAAAAGTTTATACAAAGTTTTTCACTTCATTAGCTGGGAAGCTGAAGGAATAATCAGATATGATGATTAAAACAAAAACAAAAAATAACCTTCTAGGATTTATTCATCTTCTTATATGTGAGTTTAAGCCAAGTTAGGTCTAATCACAATTAAATCAGCATACACTTGCTATCTCGAAAGTACTCTAGCAAGTTGAAACCAATAAAAATGTACCTTGGGTTTGTACTTGGATTCTGCCCATGATGGAGTTACAAGACAGTTATATACTTAAGCCATTAATAAATGGGCTATCAATAAAGAAATCACTACATTGAAAGCACAGTCATATTTGGCAGAAATGTGTTCTTAAATCTTAAATGCATTGTTTTTCAGGTCACTTGGTCCCTTTTTGGGTAACTGCAATTTATTGCCAGCATATTTAACAATCAAGTGAATTGTCACATTTCTAAATAATGTACATATTTTAGGCATATTTGAGAAAGTCATTTCACTTGGGAAGAGAGTTACTATTTTTCATTCCTCACAGTTTGCATCTGAGGGTCATTTCAATTTCTTTTAATTGTACTTAAGTGTTTCTCCCTCCACCCCCCTCAGTGTTTGTTACTTGCTTTTAATGTGATTTCAGAATTATAAATGGCTCAGCATATTGGTAAGTGAATTTTTGAGGTTTTTCCATATAGGTAAGTGAAGGACACAGGGTGAAGTGGTGAGTGGCATTTCTTCCTAACAGGTTTTCATTAAAGGGGGTACTGAGTTAATGCAAATTTTTCCTGAGAGCATAGTTTACAGAATATGCATTTCATCAATACTATTAACTTATTTGTGCTTTAACTAATATTTTCTTAAGATCCATGAAGCTTTATCAGCATGATGCTTTTACTACTGTTATTTGCACTGCTATTAGGAGTAAGGAACGCTGGCTAAAGATTTTCATAACCATTTTATGGGAGGCAAACTCAAATGTTAACAGGGGCTAGGCAGATAATGTAAGGGGCGAAATGGCTCATTGTAAAAGAATAAGAAATAATGGGGACTGAGAGAGGAATTCTCTTCCAAGGGGATCAGCTGTCACTCAGTCTTGACCCATAATAGTCACCCATCAAGTTGAACAAAATATGTCCCTGGGCCGATTTCAGCCTGCAGGCTATCAGCCTGCAATTTTGGTTTTAGAGATCAATTTGTCGAGGGTTGATTAAGTAACATAAACCAAACTAGACTAGTGTTTGTGGTGAGGTTGAAGTGTAGGAAGATAAACTATCCCATCAAGGGCTGGCTTCAAGGATGTACAGGCTGAGTAGTCGCGAGAGTCCCCACACTAAGAAGGGCCCATCACTTGGTTTAATGGTCTGCTGTTGTTGTACTGAAATTCTTAATTATTTTTGAACAAGGGGCACCACAGATTCGTTTAACACAGTGTGCAGTAAATTACATAGCTGGTCCTGATTCCATTCAAAGTAACATTTGAAGTATTTTTCTCCTTAGTGAGAAAACTTAATTAACTACTGGGAAGCGTTAAAAATGGAGGGATTCCTATGTTGTCGATTCGCTCAACTTGTTTCCTTTGCAGATTTTGAATATACTCCTTCCCTCTCCCTTCCACTCCCTGTATTACCTCTCTGTATTACCTGCCCTCAAAAGAAAAGGCAAATGGCCTGATTCATCAAACAAAGAGACTAAGGTAAAAAGTCAGTAGTTTTGGCTTCAAAGTTACCTGCTTGATCTGCTGAAAAGATTTACAGGTTTCCCAAAGATAGACAAGAGACTTCCATTCTTTCTTTGAATTAAATATAAAAATAAACAAGATTTCATTAAAAAAATAGTTCAATGATCAATGATATTGACAAACATGATTGTTTCCCTTCTTGGTTGTTACTTATTTGTATGAGAAATAAATTATCATTTAAATTTGTCATTAGAATTGCCCATAGCAAGTGATTTACACTCAATAACCTGGTTTCAGAGTCATCTCTCTGCGATGTTGGCATAAAGTACAGCACAGACTTCTCTGGTGTTCACTAAAAAGCCATCTAACCTTTTTGTAGATCCCTAGACACCTGTAGTCCACCAATTTCCAGCTCATAGAAAAAAGTATGAGCATTTAACTTTGAATCTTGGGAGCAGAACTCTTAGCTGGATTAATTTATTTTCCTTACCTATCATTGGTTTAGATTTATATCCACTTTCCTGTTATAGTTGATGCCAGGCCGCATTCCTTTGCTGTTGTGCAGGTATGACTAAGTACTGTCTCATTCCATTGAATAGGGCATCATTTGTCTTGGGTTCTACAGGCTGGCTGCATACATGACAGCACACAGTGACAGTAATTTGCACTGATCTGCCCCCACTGCTAGTCCTGCTGCTACAAATAGCAATTGATTATTATGCTGTAGTGTTATTGACTGTCACTATGAACACAAGCTTTATTTCATTTTTAAAGTAACATGCTGCCGATTTGTTTAGTATAAGAGCAAAACAGGGAAATATTCATTTCTAAGAATTATTTGCAGTCGCAAATGTAACTTTAAATCCTGGTCATAAAACATTTACTTTACTTTAAATCATAGTAAACAAAACTTTTATTGTGGTATTTATTTTAGTGTAATGTAAATAAATAATTTCCAAGAGCCATAAGAAAATCAGTATAAAACTGAAATATTTTTCCTACTCCCAATTTCAGGAGAGATATGTGCAGAAAATGACTAGATACCTTTTCATCTTTGTTTCTTCCATCTGTAACTGCTTTCTCTGTTTAAAAAAAGTTGGAATCCTATTTTGTGCATACGTGTTTATTGACTCGTCTGGTATTCTAAAAGTCTCAGTTCATTTAGGGTCCTATAGTATCTCATATTTTGTACTTATTTACCCCTACAAACTGACCAGAAGGGTTCTTGTGTTTAAAACTACAGGTATGCAAACTTGTAGTGTTAATATTTATTAATATTATATTGGTGGAAGATAGATCTTAATTTATAAACCCGTGCTTTCTTAAACTGCAAATTTAACTTTCTCAATCCTTTAAAGCATAGCATTACTAGGTAGCAGAACTGATTTATTTTATTATGGTATGCCATCGTGAGTTTTAACGTGCTTGACTACTGCAGTAAGTATACTATTTCTGACACAAACTAAAACTTTGAACTCTATATAAGACAGAGTTCAGAAAACAAAAATAAAAACAAAACAACGTAGAACCTCAAAGACCTTATTTTGAACGACTCTCTGCCTACTGAAGGCCGTGTTAGGACCAGCAGAGTCCATGATGGAATGGCAGAACGAGCCACTGGACTCTACAGCATCATTCCTGAACGGCACAGCCAGTGGGTGGGTTCTTGTAGTTTGGGAAAACAGAAGAGTCTTAGAGATCCCAGTCTGCTATTTGTTTTGTATTCCTTCGGTACTTTTTTATTCGGGTATTTTATTTTATTAAAAAAATAAATAGAAATCTTTTATGTAATCAGAGGTAACTAAAAAAACAAAATAAATTCCATATATATTTTTGAAGGGAAATCTATTCCCTGCTCTGAGGTATACTGTCGAAAGGATGGCTCAGCTATCTGTGGTTAGAAAGTGAATTTCATCTTCTCTCCTTTTCACTTTGAGACCTCCCAACGTTTAAATATCTCCCAAATGCAAATTTCAAAGCATACTTGTGTTAAAATTACTATTATCTATAGAAGATTTAACTTTCCTCAGTATAACAGAGGAAAAACATGTAGAGGAATTACAGAACAGAAGCGGGATGGTCAGTCTTATGCTTTGTGTTAGATTTTAGCATTTGTCCCTGTTAGACAATACTCAAAATCTGTTAAGAAATAGGCAGGAGTTGGGGCGCCTGGGTGGCACAGCGGTTGGGCGTCTGCCTTCGGCTCAGGGCGTGATCCCGGCGTTCTGGGATCGAGCCCCCACATCAGGCTCCTCTGATATGAGCCTGCTTCTTCCTCTCCCACTCCCCCTGCTTGTGTTCCCTCTCTCGCTGGCTGTCTCTGTCTCTGTCTCTGTCAAATAAATAAATAAAATCTTTAAAAAAAAAAAAAAAGAAATAGGCAGGAGTAAACTATGAATGAATAATACAAATAGTCATGTATTTTGGATAAACCAAAGTTGTCAGATATTAGTAAAAAGGACTTCCAACAATATTGTAAGAATTGGAACTATCAGTGGTCTAAAGAAAGTGGGTAACATTTCCAAGACAGCCACTAAGACAATATGAAGTACAATGTCCAAAAAGTTATCTTTCAAAAGGTGTGTGTGTGTGTGTGTGTGTGTGTGTGTGTGTATACGTATATCTATATATACACATGTGAAAAGAAAATGACAGGTATTATTCATTTCACAGCCATGACATAATTCACATTAATGCTAAACAGCTATGTATTTATCAATTAGCATTACTTTTCCATCTCTCTCTGACTCTCTGTATTGTTGTAATTCCATCAAATAGTCATTTGCTTTTTTTATGCTAATAATCCCTTCACATTCCTTCCTTTCATCTGTATCCTTGTGTGCTATTTGTTGTTCTGTTAAATCCCTATTATAGAGGCCCATGAGTTCCAAGAGCTTGATGAATAATTGGAAATGTTTTATCCCTGAGCTTCAAAAAAGTGCTAGAAATAATTATAAGCAAACATCTTCTGTAGTGTCCCATATCAATCCAATCCCTGCTTTATGCTGTTTGTACTTTAGATAGAGAAGGAGACAGTGAGATCTTGGCTACCAGCTCTTGCAGCATAAAGGGGACAGATGTTTCGGTTTCTACTGCTTTTTCTTCTGTCTTCTCTGTTCTTTCTGGCAGCTTGGGCTGTTCACTACAATACGTTCCACAGTTAGTCAAGCCTGTAATTTCACAAGGTACAGTTAATTATTGATCAATCAAAATGAACTTCATAATCCTTTTGGCAACTTGTGCTGTACTTGAACTTCTCTCTTGCCCATAAAATAGCTTAATGGTCTACAGTATAATGAACATGAAGGATATGAACTTATGTTCAAAGAAGCAGGCAAATCCTACCTTTCTTGCTCGTGCCAACTCAGGATTATTCTTCACATCATACTACACAATCCTTATTTTTCTTCAGGAAATCAGCTAAAGATTCAAGCCTCCCCCCTAACCCATCCTGACCCCAGATGTGGATCTCTCATATCTTCTCCAAGAATTTGATTCAGTTTAAGATAGTTATTTAATATTTGACAATATATATTTTTATCCTTTCATTTCTTCTCCATAAATCAATTCAGTCAAATCATTAAGTAGCTCTCATGAGCCATATGGCTGTGTTTTCAATACAGTTATGTACTGTTGTTGTTGCTGTTGTTGTTGTTTGAACAGGCAGTTTACCTATGTAAGAAAGAAGAATGTCATGCATCAAAGAATACCGACCCCCCCTTCTCCTAGTGAAAAACAAACTAAAGGGGAAATAAATCCCCAGACCCTAGTAGCTTACATATAGTGTGTGTGAAGATAGTACAGCTAACTTCTAGCCACCTATACATTCAATCCTTATTGAGAGCCTACTATGTGCCAAGAGTCTTGTTCTGAGGGAAACATAGAGACTGAGATGAAGATTGGAATATGAAAGTCTGGAAACTAAGCCTTGTCATAATACATAATGACAAAGTGTTCAGTGGAAAGATCGCAGTTCTGGAGAACAGAGGAACTATCAGAATGGCATCTTCCTCTACGAGACACATTGACTCTGCAACCCTGGAGACCTTCAATCCATCCGTGTACCACGTGGTTAATGCTCCCTGCCCAGTGTGTTTGCAGTTCAAGCTTGCTACAGTATGATGAATGAGTCGTGGTTCCTTTCTGCAGGGTTTGTATGATATCAGGCTCAACCAGTTCATGAAGATGACTGCCAAACCCACAGCTGTATATGTTCATATACTTCTCAGCTTCGTTTCCATCTGGGAAGCTCAGTTCTAAGGCTTCCACTGCCTCCCATGAGATTTCAGTGTGCCCTTTTGCCTTTTACAAATACTAATAAGCAAACAGAAACCCACAAGATTTGGGATAACCTGAGTGACTTCCTAATCTTTAAAGTCAAAAGAAGCTAACCTCGATGTGCACAAAGTAACCACACTGCTAAGTGACAGTGGAGGGTCATAAAAAGAGGTAAAGACAACATGCTCCAGAAAAGAAAGACCATTTATGTATGATTGGGGGAATCAGTGAAGGTTTTCAGTTTATGGCCAGTTGAGCTGGATCTCATAGAACAGATCAATTTCATCAAATGCAGATAGATTACAGAAGAGCAGATAGTGAGCAAAAAGAAAGGAACTCAGTAGCAAAGGCTCAGTGATAGGAAACGTAGTGATGTGTATTTAGTGTTTATTTGCTTTGACTGTATGCTTACCAGGTATCAACAACCTGTTCCTAAAAGTCTTGATGCATTTGATAAGTACACAAATTCGAGGGAGTGGGAGACCCAACAGAAACTTATTTCCCCTTCAAATGGTCCACAGTTATTTTCTGCAAAATGCCATCTCCTCTCCACTCAGGATTAGGTTCCTCCTGTACTTTGACTCTGGCCAAAGCATCTTATCCCTGCCTCTGTGGTCCATGGGCCTCTGAGGGTGCTGCTGCTCCAACGATTACCACTTCACAATGCCTCCCGTTACCACCCATCCTAAGTGCAAAGCAGGTTCTCCCCTGGATTCTTCACAGAAGAGCAGAAGTTAATCTGCCATTCATCCAAGCATTCCTCAAGTTTGAAGATAATGACAGAAAAGATCCCCCCGAGTCACCATTGTTTTCTTTGCAACAGCTCTCAGAGCTGGAGGTTTAGATTCAGGCTTGGGTCTCTATGTGGCACTAGCCTGCTTAGATCCCAGTCTTTGTCCAAGTGACAAAACTCAGCCCAGCTCCATGGCCAGGAGGCGTCTAATGCATCTGAAGTTTGGCATCTGGACCAGCCTCCAGAGATCTCAGAGAGAAGGCAGATTTCCTCTCTCAAACAGCCTAGGATACAACTTCAGTTTTACCTCTTTCCAGGACGTCTGACAGTCAGGCTCCTGGGGATACTGTTCATTTACCTGCCAGGGCATTTGGTCGCAACAGGAAAATTAGGTTACAGTGTTCAGCCAGAAGCAGATTTCCTATGAAACTGAGGAAACCTAAGATTTAAGGCCTCATCCAAGACTCTGTCCCTAATTTTCTGGTTTTAGTTTTGTGTCTTTTTTTTCTTAGAGGCCTCCCCAAAGTGTGCGAGTTTCAGGTCCCGCTGAACATGGATCTGACTCTCCTGTCAATGCCAGGACATTTTAGAGTCTTTCATCTGAAATCAGACCATCCCAGTCCCAGGCTAGAGCAAGCTCCCAACTATAGCCAGCTCCTTTTTTACGTCCTACCTCTACCCTATAGTGAGGATCTTTTCTCATGATCTTTCTGCTATATTCTGTCTTCAGGTCCTCATCACCTGCAGGATCTGATCAACAAGAACTTAGACAAACACACACACACACACATGCATGACCTCTCTGATACATTATAAAGACTGTTTACATGCACAGAGAAAATATTCTCCAGAAGAAGATATAACCAGTGGAGAAGTAATTCTGCCTATCCACCTTTATTATTAATCATGCAGATATTTGGGAAGAGTGAGATTATTTTGATTCAGCCTGAAAAAAAAATGGCTCTGTCAGAAAGATTTGAAACTTAACCAACAAACTAAAAATGAAGACCAAACCATGATCCACAACCGTTAGTAGTCTTTAGGTGACAACTTCTGCCATCCCGCTTCAAAACTCTTGACTTTCAGGCAATGTCCCTCTCCCCTTCTAGAAGGAAGACAAGTTGGGAAAGATATAACCAAGGAGATGTTTGCCTGAGAGCATTAGGAATCATAACTTTATTCCTTGTTTTTGGAAAGTTGATAAGGAAGGAAGTGACCTGGTCAGAACCAAGTTTTAGCAAAATTAACCACAAGCATAACTTTCACCAGGAAGGCAGATGAAGAATGAATGCCCCATTTTTTTTTTCAGTCCAGATTCCTTTGGGCCCCATAAGAACAAACTTCTATGACTTGTAATCACTGACACTCTACTCAGGACAGCAGTAGCATCCCCACTTATGATTTCAGCCCTTGGCCATGGAAGGGTAAGCACTCTGACTCTGTGCTCAGATTCTGGAAAAATAAAAGCTTCACTTGGGGTCCTGCTTGTTTCTCATGAATTGCATAGGACACATATCCCAAGGTTCCAAACCCCAATGACCTATGGCAAAGCAAATGAAGATTTTTCCCCCCAATTTGTACTAATTAAATTTTCAATGGAATAATCAAAGCTCCTAGGGCTCTTCTAAAAGAGTGTTGGTCTCTCTGTCCTTGAATCCCTAGCCCTAGTGAAACTGGTCTCTAAGAGTCATTTAAAATCTGCATGACACAGATATCTGCCCTCAGTTAGAACCACCTGGTTGTGTGGAAGGACCTTGAGCTACAGAATCAGCAGACCTGCCTATGATTCTCTAGTAACTTAAATTCTGAGACTTTGCCTCCTTAAACCCAACCTCCTCACAGACTTGACAGGGAGAGTAACTCAAATGTTGTACCTAAAACACTTGATGCTTAATAAGTACTCCGTAAATCGTTCGGGAAAGGTCATGCCTGAGAATCCTTGCTTTAGTTAAATTAAGTTATAATTTTCTTGCCTATTTTTCATTGATTCTAAATGCGGAAAAGCTTAAATATATATTTATGTAAGAATTACTGTGTTACAAACTGACTTTTAGATGTTATCATATTTTGCTAAATGTAGAAAAGTCTATACTTGGTATAATATATTGACCAGGATCTGGAATAAACTCTTTGGAAAAGATTAATTTTAGAATGTGTATTGCAAAATATGGATATATAACAATATACCTTCTCTCTTCAGAGGCAACTTCATACTTAAATATTTTATGGGGCTGGAGATGTCAGGAGGAAATATTTTAAAAATTAATTTATTATGTCATCAGGGAACATGCAATAGTAAAATGTACAGATGTACATTTTCAGCAATTTAATATTTCCTGAAACTGAGAACATTATATGAAAATATAAGTAGAAATGAGAGTCCAATACTTAGAACTTTAGAAATGGGATACAGAAAATACAATTATTACCAGAGAACAGGATGGTATTTTGGGGTGGAATTGAATTTCCCTTCAACTTGTCCTACATAAATTGGTCCTTTTGCTCTGGAAACATGTTGATCTAACAGAGGAGTTTACAAACTTTTTCTGCAAGGGCCCAGAGAGCAAATGTTTTAGACTTTACTGCCAAGATAGTCTCTGTGCAACTATTCATCTCTGCCATTGTAAAGAGAAGGCAGTCAGGCAAGATTTAAACAAATGGACGTGACTGTGTTTCAATAAAACTTTATTTACACAATAAGCAGCCGGATTTAGCTCATGGCCCTTAGTTTGCCAAGCACTGTTCTAAAGTAACATAAGACAAAAGGAAGAACTGGAGGGCCTGGGTGGCTCTGTCGTTAAGTGTCTGGCTCTTGATTTCAACTCAGTCATGATCTCAGGGGTCATGAGATGGAGCCTGGGGTTGGACTCCTTGCTAAGGAGGGAGCCTGCTTAAGATTCCCTCTTTCCCTTTCCCTCTGCCCCTCCCCGCCCTCACTCATACTGTCTCTTAAAAAAAAAAAATAGACAAAAGGAAGAACATAAGACAGGGATAAAAAGAATATGCAGGAGGAATGATAAAGTTACAGAAATAAGAGGGACCACAGAAAAAGGAAAGTGGTAGTAGAGAATGGTGTTCATGTTCTGTACCCACTTATGTCTACCACTGCGTGGCAGGAAAATCCCATCTCAGAAGGTAACACTGGGTGTGCTGATGCCAGGTAACTTGTATTATTGGAAATTTACATGTCACAAGAAGGAGTGTATTATTTCCAATCCCCAGGGTTTGGACACTTAAAATAGTCTGAAATCATTGAAATTGCCTCATCCGCTTCCAGGAGTTTCAGTTCAGCCCGGACCACCACAATCCCGGCAACTGACCCCTGAGAAAATGCCATGTTTCCAAGGAGAGATAAATAAGCGTTTTATCACAGGGTTGGGTGGAAGGGGGAGACAATGGGCCGCAGGGGAGAGGGGGTGCAGCCCCTTCCACAGCCAGCATTAAGGCACCACCACAAACTCCATGAACCTGGTATAAAGAGACACATTTGCTGCTTAATGCTAGTTTGTGTTCTTTAAATCTAAAGCCTGAGCTCTGTGAATTCGTGGTGGAACAACTTTGGCAAATAGAAAAATAAACTTTGCCTCAGTGGAAGATTAGTTGGGGAGGCCCAGTGGACATTTCACAGCAGTAAAATCCATGCAAAATGAATTTGGACAAGAACAGTCTGTCTAAGATATCAATTTGCCCAAATAATATATTTATAGACTATTATTACATCCAGGGAAAAAAAGCACTAGATTGAAACTGTAAAATTTCACTGATAAAAATGATCCATTCTCAAATGTCAACCAACATTAAAAGGGAGAATTTGACACTTTTAAATAAGAAATGATGCACAAATTACACAAGAAACCTACGGAGACTCCTTCAGTCCTTTCTTCTCCTCTATCCTGCTCTAAAACACGCAATAAACCTTTTTCAATTGGAGAGGTTTAATCTATGTGTATAAGGAGACTTAAAGGCAGTGCCTTCTCTTCCTGGAGGCCTGCGTGCAGGGCTTTTTTCAGATATTGATTGTGAAAGTGATATCACACCAGAAGGTACATTGATATGGTGTTGGGTAAAAGAAAACGGCAAAGAATCCTTACAGTCTAATCAAAACTCTGTCCAAGCCCCACACTCTGATGAAATCCAATCGATAGAGACGATTAAATGACACATACAGAGTCATCAATATTAAATACACTCCATTTCCTGTACAAGAGCTGGATAACACAAAGTGGACAAGATAAAACTTGACTCTGCAGGTTTATTTACAGGATCTGTGCTATATTTAGAGATGAATATGAAAGTTTGACTCAGTTGCCATTTGGCCAACAAATTAAGGTGCTGCAAGTACATTCACGAACGACCTTATGTTGAACAGACTGTGAAGGTGACCATATCACAGAGGGTCTGACTTGACAATAATCAATTGGAGGAGACCAGCATTTACTTTAATATCTGGTATTTGATCTTCTGATGGAAGACACACAGGAGACAAGGAAATAATATGAATAACAATAAAAATAGGTACAATTTAATGAGAGTTTGTTATAAGCCAGCCAATGTGCTAATTGCTTTACAATTATTATCTCATCTACAAATATTATCTCATTATCTTTCTCAGGGTGGAGGAGACTAAGATTAAAATGTCTTCAGTGGTGTGGAAGTGAGGTGGTTGGAAACTGAGCTCAGCACTGCTTGACTCCAGAAGTCACGCTCTCCACAAGGACTGCCCAAATCCATTGCTAATTGACTATGATCTTGGAAAGACTATGCATGTCTGTTTCATTGAAGTCTCTTTCTTCTTCTGTAAAGTGAGAGGCTTGAGCTAAATAACCTAAGGTCCCTTTCTTGATCTAAATTTCTAAGAATTGGTGGGAGCACCATGCCTGAACGCTAGGTATTTATAAAGTGTGAATAATATCACTTCATCAAAATTGCTCATTTATTGCTAAGAAAGGGTATGCTTTCAAAGGTTGGGATTTTTTTGCTTCTTAGGTTAATAGGGACGACAGACTAAGAAAATAAGCCAAGGTATATTTGGAGGCAAGGCTTAGTTCACTAGCTTCAGGAAGGATCACTGGGGCAGGACTTTTAGCGGCTTTAGTGATTCACTCTAGTGCAGATTAGAAAAGAAGCTGGCTGGTGTTGGCTACCAACTTCTCCTTACATTCAGGCAGCAGGCTTCAGAATTTATCCTCATCAATCCCATTTTCTCACTTTTTAAAACAAAATCACTGTGCTATCAATTTAGTCAAATTCTGAAAAATAAATTGAAGATACACGTTTCACCTTTTAAAAATATGCCACAAAACACATATAATGCTTACCATGTGCCAGGTACTATTTGAAATACTTCATTTTTTTTTTTTTTTAGATTTTATTTATTTATTTGAGAGAGAAAGAGAGCAAGCACATGTGAGGGGGGAGCAGCAGACAGAGAGGGAGAGAGAATCTGAAGCCCACTTCACACTGAGCTCAGAGCCCACTCAGGGCTCAATCCCACCATCGAGAGATCATGACCTGAGCCAAAACCAAGAGTGGGACACTCAGCAGACTGAGCCACCCAGGTGCCCCTGAAATACTTTATAAATATTAATGTATTTAATACAGCAACCCATTGAGGTATGTACTATCATATTACCTCCATTTCACGGACTCAGAAACTAAGACTGAGAGAAGTAAATAACCTGCCCAAAGTCATCCAGCTGAATGCGTGGATAGAGGCGGTATTAGAACGAAATGTCTGGCTCTAGAGCAGCTGCCCATAACCACTAGACTCTGCTGCCCCTCTCTGCATCAGTACTGTGCTTAGGAAGAAGTTTTATAAAGAAGATAGGCATTTTTAAAGGTGTTTACAAAAAGTAAAATGAAAAGCCTTTTATGTTGTTGAAAAGTGTGGTCAGAAGGCAATAAACGTATAGAAATGTTCCCCTTGAAGAAAGTCAGGCTAAATTCACTCCTGAAGAAAGGACAGAAACAGGTATGGCCACAAATGCAATTCGCACAAGTCCCCAAGCAGCTGGCAGGCAATTATGCATTTTGACTACTGCTCACCACTGCTGACATTTCAGACACACAAACAAGCATCCGGAGATTCGCTGGCACAGGTCAAAGTATCAGGCAGCACTTCCGGACAGGGGCTTCCTTTAAGACAAATCCTGTTTGCTGATCATTCTCAGAGTAGCACATTTTTATGCTTCTTAGAGTAAGAGTAAGAATGAAAAATACCCGCTGTTTCAAGTTAGTGTCCTAATTCTATCAAGAGTAACTTAAAACCTTTTCCTGTCCCCTTTGCTGAAGAGGCATCATAGCCTCTCACCTATGTCATGGCTACTTTTTCTGTCTGTCCTTTTTTGGGGGGCTCGTTCCTCCTGGTAGGTAATCTCACTGATTTCCTTTGTCTAGTTATGCAAAATAACAAATGTCAAAGCTTGGAAACTGGTAATTTGGCAATTTTAGACAATCGCCTCATGACCACATTTTAGTACACCTTTGAAGCAGCACAAGTTCAAAGGCTTTGAAAAGACGACTATTGCCTTGCCTGTTACTATGAGTCATTTGAAGTAATTGGTCTTGTCTGATGTATGTTTTGAACTGAGGAAGTAGAACTTTATTACCACAATCAGATACAGGTTTTTAGCCGAGGAAGTGGGGTTTTCCTCGCAGATGTAGATGCATGCTTGATAAGGCAGAAAACAGACAGATGTGCCTCTATGCACCAGGGAAGAGGTGTGGAGAAGGAACAAATAAAACAGTTGAGAAAATTCCATGAAGCTACAGGGAAGAGCTTTTGGAAACAGTCCCAGTTAGGAAATTTCTCACAAGCCAGCAACTCATAATTTAGACGCAGACTCTAGACTTTATTTTGATACCTACTGAAACCTCCCTCTTATCCTCATCATGTTCAAAGTGGGCCACTGATTCGCACACAGGTAAACTGGGTAAAGGAAAATCATCTTCTTAAAAGACTATGAACCAGTCTCTCTACTTTACTTTTACCAGTAGTGCTTCTGATGTAAAGCCATTTTGGACTTCATTAGTTACTTACAATGAGGATTGTTGTTTCGTCATCTCTCTCATGAAAAATAAAAAGCAAAAATGTTCAATTCCAGAGAAATACCCATACACTTCACTTCTTCTGGCATCTTCCCTCAATAACATTTGTTAATGGTTTTCCATGTGTGTATATGTTTGTAAATAAAGGAATAAGACCAAAAATAAAACAAAATGAAGTGAACACACACAGGCACACACGCCACATTTCAAGATTTCAAGCAAGGTTTGGTTACTTTGTAAGTATTTCTCATGAAACATTCAGTCAACAACTATTTATTGAACGCCTACAATGGGTCAGGCACCCAGCAAGCAATTAAAATACAGAGATCATTGTAACCCCCTTTTTAAGGAGTTTACAATCTAGCAGGTAAAAAAACAGAATGACATGTGTAATAATAAGCATAAGGCACTGAAGGGAAGCATACACAGAACAAAGTAAACTAAGGCTTCCCAAAAGAAATTAGTTAACTACTTAGATTTTGATGGAGTCAGTGCCTATGAGGGGACTTTCCAGAAAAAGGAACTGGTCTATGCTAAGGTACAGAAACATGAAAGAATATAATCCATTTCCAAACCATCCACAGTTAATGAAGCTAGAGCTTGAGATGAAAGTTAGTTTTATTCCACATGTTTTGTAGTTATTCATATAAATTATGTTTTACTTTCCAAATACGTGCTACAATTTTTTCAATTATATTTATTGTAAAAATGCAACTGATTTATTTCAGTGACCTCGTATTCTCAGCTTTGCTAAAACCCTTATTATTTTCAGTAGTATTCTACAGACTACTTAACATTTTCTACAATATAATCATATCACCTGAAAAGAAAGAATTTTACTCTTTCCTTTCAATCACCCAACTTTCTATTATTTTCTTGCCTTACTACACTTGTTAGGATCTCTAATAAAACACTAGCTAGAAAGAAAGTAAACTGTTGCCTTGTCTCTAATCTTAGCAGAAAAACATTCAATATTTTACAAATGAAAAAAGGTGTTGATTTTTACATAGATGATTTTTATCAGATTACAGATTTTTTTTTTCTGTTGCTAGTTTCCTGTCCTTTTTTTTTCTCCTTCATGAATGAATATCTAATTTAGTCAAATGCTTTTTCTGCTTCTACTGAGAGTGTCATGGATTTTTATTTTTGTTTTTTGTTGTCTATTAATATGGTGGAATGATTCAATTGATTCTTGGCTATTAAACCAACCTTGCATTTCTGAGATAAATTTCACTTGGTCTTGATGGATAGATATACATACATAATCACTGCTGGTGATAATACAAAATGGCACAAGCCCTGTTAAAAAGATTATAGCAGATCCTCAAAAAATTGAACATACAACTACCATATGTTCCAGCAATCCCACTTCTAGGTGTAGATCCAAAATAATTGAAAGCAGGAACTAGAACATACATCTACATACCAATATTCACAACAGCATTATTTACAATCCCCAAAAGTTGGAAACAAGCTATTTGACTATGGACAGATATGATATATAAACAACATGTGAGACATACATATAGTGGAAAATTATTCAGCTTCAAGAAAGAATGAAATCCTGGTACATGGTACAACATCAATGAACCTTGAAAACACTGCTAAGTTAAATAATCCAGACATAAAAGGGAAAAAAAAAATGTATGACTCCACTTATATGAGGTACCTAGAAGAGTCAAATTCATAAAGACAGAGAATAGAATAGTGGTTACCAGGGGCTGGGAGCAGGGGATAATGGGGAGTTAATGATACATAGTTTCTGTGTGGATGAATCAAAAGTTCTGCAGATGGATACAGGTAATTTTTGTAAACAATGTAAATGCACTTAAATTGTACACTTAGAAATGGTTAAATTTTATATTGTTTTTATTTTCCGCAAGAATAAAGAATAATACAAATAATGAAATATTTTAAAATAATACATAATAAAAAATTTAAAAGATGGTGGCATGCTTGATAGAATTTCTTACTGAATGACTGTAGGAGCAGGTCCCTTACCCACCTCTACCTCTCTTTCTGACCTGAATGGTCCTTGTAAAGTGGTTATTACAGCATCCATCATCTGCTAAAAGCTACTTGAGAGAATCTCACGAGCTAAACATTGATTCCTTGAAAAATGTTTTCACATTACCTTCAGCCAGGCCCTCAGTCCTTTTTTTTTTTTTTTTAAGATTTATTCATTTATTTGAGGGGAAGGGGCAAAAGGTAAGAATCTTCAAGGAGACTCCACACTGAGCATGGGGCCCAACACAGGGCTTAATCTCATGACCCGTGAGATCATGATCTAAGACGAAACCAAGAGTATGATGCTTAACCGGCTGAGCTACCCAGGCACCCCCCTCAGTCCTCCTTAATCATCTTTTTATTTCCTTTTCTTTTGTCATTTTCCAGAACCAATGCTCAATTTTGCCACTTTCTCCAAATTTTGGACTCCATGCCTAACCACCTAATTGTCAGAAGAGAACTTTTCCTCTGATTTCTTCACTAAGTGGATTTCAGTAAAGGATTTTTTCAAATTCCCTCCCTTATCTTTCACAATTCTGTTATTCCTTTGTCTGACTTCCCCTTAATCTCAAAGAAAATGGTATCTCCCTTTTTTATAAAAATGGCTATTACTTTTATTGCACTCACGATAACGTTGGGACGCATATAGTAATAATCCAACACCATAGCCATCTAAGATAGGTCCTACTATTTTCCCCATTTTACAGATGTGAAACTAAGGCATGGAGAGCCTTAGCAGCATGCCTATGGCTACAGCTAGGAAATGCTGGAGGTAAGGTACAAACCCTCAAGATGTTCTTAACTGCCTTCCTAATAGTCTATTACATAGTCCTTGAGGAAACACAGTCAATCCAATATAGTCTTAGTTTTAGATATATACATTCTATTTTCCATTACATTATATTCCCACATTACAACTGTGCTCTCGTTCTCACAATTCCAGCCTCCTTTCAAAGTTATCTCGTCCCCTGCTCCTTCCTTTTTCCTATCAGAAGAGTTGCTTGTAATTCTTCACTTTGTATTTAGGTTTTAACCACTGGCTACAAACTAAATTCTTGTTGCAAGTCTACCTCAAGACCAATTGAACAAAAGTCAGTATTGTCCTAATGGTATAATCAATGGGGATCTATTTTCACCCATCATCATGCTGATGTCTTTACCACTGTTGGCTTGTTATCCCTTGTTACTCTAACCCTACTTTCACCTATCCTTCTACCTATTTAGGACATTCTTTCTGGTGGTCTATTTTTATTGCATCTCCCATCTTTTTCTTAAATATTGATGTTCTTCAAAGTCCTGTTTTATTTTTTTTTCTCTTTCTTTCAAGTGGCTCTCCTAATATCCTCAAGTTCACTGACCTATAAACACTTCATTAATGCACACATATTGGAAGAGGAATGTTTATCTTCTTGCTCACTTGTAAAGGATAAATAAAACAAGTTTTGGTAAACTACCTCTAAGAGTAAGCCTAATCCCTGCTCTAATTTGACAATATTAGATACAGTTAGCCCTTATTAATTCATTACTAAGTCCCAGATACTGTTCCAAGTGCTACGTAATTTTTAAATCATTTATTCTTCACAATAATCACATGAGATAGATATTATTATTTTTTAAATTTATTTTTGATGTATAGTGGGCATATAATGTTATATTAATTTCAAGTGTAGGGCACAGAAATTCCCAAATTCTGTGCATTATGCTATGCTCACCCCAATAAGTATAGTCACCATCTGTCACCATACAGCATTATTATATTATTGACTATATGCCCTGTTTTCCTTTTCACCTCTCTGACTTATTTTATAACTGGAAATGTGTACCTCTTAATCCCCTTCACCCTTTTTGCCCACACCTACACTACCTGTCCTCTGGCAAGAACTGGTTTGTTCTCTGTATAAGAGTGTTTCTGTTCATTTCTTTTGTTTTTTAGGTTACACATATATGTGAAAGCATATAGTATATGTCTTGCTCTGTCAGACTTATTTTACTTAGCGTGATACTCTCTAGGTTCATTCATATTACTGCAAATGGCAAGATCTTTTTCTTCTTTAAGGCTAATATTCCTGTGGTATGTATTTATATATCACATCTTTACCCATTCATCTATCAATGGACACAGGATACTTCCAGATCTTGGCTACTGTAAATAATGCTGCAATACCCGTAGAGGTGCACACAGCTTTTTGAATTAGTGTTTTTGTTTTCTCCAGGTAAATACCCAGTAGAGGAATTAGTGAATCATGGTATCTCCATGTTCCATGTTTTGATGAATCTCCATACTATTTTCCATAGTGGTTGCACCAATTTATGTTCCCACCAACAGTGCACAAAGTTCCCTTCTCTCCACATCTTTACCAACATTTATTATTTCCTGCCTTTTTGATACTAGCCATTCTGATTGCCTTGAGATGATATTGTGTTGCAGTTTTGATTTTCATTTCTCTGATGATTTGTGATAGTGAGCCTGTTTTCCTGGGTCTTTTGGCCGTCTGTATGTTTTCTTTGGGAAAATGTCTTTTTAGGCTCTCTGTTCAATTTTTAATCTCAATTTTTTTGCTGTTGAGTTGTATAAGTTCTTTATGTATTTGGGGTATTAACCCCTTATCAGATTTACGATTTGCACAATCTTTTCCCACTCAGTAGGTTGCCTTTTCATTTTGTTGATGGTTTCCTTTGCTGTGCAAAAGGTTCTAATTTTGGTGTAGTCCCAATAGTTTATTTTTGCTTTTGTTTCCCTTGTCTGAGGAGACTTATCCATAAATATATTGCTAAGGCCAAAGTCTAAGAAATTAATACCTATGTTTTCTTCTGGAAGTTTCATGGCTTCAGGTCTTACATTTAGGTCTTTAATTCATTTTGAGTTGATTCTTTTGTATGGTGTAATAAAATGGTCCAGTTTCATTCTTTTGATTGTAGCTTTCCAGTTTTCCTGCACCATTGATTTAGAAGATTGTCTTTTTGGGCACCTGGATGGCTCAGTCCATTAAGCATCTACCTTTGGCTCAGGTCATGATCCCAGGGTCCTGGTATCGGTCCCACATCAGGCTCCCTGCTCAGTGGGGAGTCTGCCTCTCACTCTACCCCTCCCCCTTGCTTGTGATCTGTCTCTCTCTCTCTCTCTGGTAAATAAATAAAATTTTAAAAGAAAGGAAAGTAAAGAAAAGATTGTCTTTTCCCCATTGTGTGTTCTTGGCTCTTTCATTGTAGGATGTTTGATATTTGACCACATGGGTGTGGGTTTATTTCTGGGCTTTCTATTCTATTCTGTTAATCTGTATGTTTGTTTTTGTGCCAAAACCATACTGTTTTGATTATTATAGCTTTGTAGTATATCTTGAAATCTGGGCTCGTGATCCCTCAAGCTTTGTTCTTCTTTCTCAGGATTGCTTTGTCTATTTGAGGTCTTTTGTGGCTCCATACCAATTTTAGAAGTATTCGTTCTAGTTTTGTGAAAAATGCTTTTGGCATTTCAATAGAAACTGTATTGAATCTATAAATTTATTAGGGTAGTATAGATTTTAACAACATTAATTCTCCAATTCATGAGCATGATAAATTTTTCCATTTGTTTGTGTCATCTTCAGTTCCTCTCACCAGCGTTTTATAGTTTTAGAGTACAGGTGTTTAACCTCCTTGATTAAATGTATTCCTCAGCATTTTATTCTTTTTGGTGCAATTGTGAATGAAGTTGTTTTCTTAATTTCTCTTTCTGTTTCTCCATTATTAGTATATAAAAATGCAATAGATTTCTGTATATTAATTTTGTATGTAAGACTTTATGGAATTTATCAGTTCTAATAGTTTTTTTTTTTTGTGGAATCTTTAGTGTTTTCTATATGTAGTATCATGTCATCTGCAAATAGTGACCATTTTACTTCTTCCTTACCAATTTGGATGACTTTAATTTATTTTTCTTATCTGACTGCTAGAGTTAGGGCTTCTAGCACTATGTCGAATAAAAATGACAAGAGCGGATATCCTTGTCTTACTTCTGCTAGTAGAGAAAAACTGTTTTTCACAATTAAGTATGATGTTAGCTGTAGGTTTTTCATATATGGACTTTATTATGTTGAGGTATGTTTTCTGTAAACCCATTTTGTTGAGAGTTTTTAGCATGAGAGGATGTTATAGTTTGTCAAATGCTTTTTCTGCATCTATTGATATGATCATGTTTTGTTGTTGTTTTTTAAGTGGGCTCTACACACAATGTGGGGCTTGAATTTATGACCCAGAGATCAAGAGTTTGCATGCTCTACTGACTGACCCAGCCAGGTGCCCCCACAGAGTTTTTATCAGCTACTCTAACATGTGAGAGGTGAGAAGCCTGAAACATAAAGAAGTTAACTAACTCACCCAAGGAGCCCCAGCTAGTAATTGGCAGAACCAGAATTCAAGCTAAAACAGTGTGGTTCCAGAATCATTCTCTTACCAACTATGCTACATAATGTTTTAATCAGTAAATAATGTTACTGGCAGGACTGTGGCACTAAACAAACTGTAGTGGCTCTTTTCCATAAATTATGCAGAGGCCCTGACCAACAGAAAGGTGATTACTGTTGTTTACTCCCACACAGACAAGAGAGAGACAATGGCATTTTGCACTAAATCTCGTAATCTCATATATCATAAAACTATTGCTTTTCTACTGTTCCATGGATAAGAGAAGGCCATAGCATTCAAGCTAAGTAAAGGATCTGAAATAAGGAAAGAAAGTAAAACTCATAATCTGACTCCATCCTCTCAGATGTCATAACATGGAGCTTTTAGATATATTTTCACTTCCTAGAGGGCTAGAGAGATGCATTCAACAACCATATAGATTTCTTTTTAATGCAAATCCTATCATATCACTACTCTGTATCCAATTCTTCAATTGCTTTTCATTACACTTAGAATAAATATCAAATGTATCCAGGTGCACATAATGACAGCATCATCAGACTCCCGCCATTTCCTCCAATCTCTTGGTGTACCCCTCTCTCCCTTGTTTGCTTTATTCCTTCCACCTGGTCTTCTCTTCTCTTCACTTGGGACACTCATCTTCTAACTCTTGCAGGGCTGGCTCCTTTTTATCCTTCACGGTCTCAGAATAAATTTTATCTCCTTAGAGAGATCTTCTGTAGCCACCTGATATAAGTAGGAGATCTTCTCCTCCCAATTACTGTCTAGTATGTCATTTTATTTACTTCCTATCATGATCCAGAAGTAATTAATTAATTAATAATGAAGTTATTAATTATTTAATTATCCACTCTTTATCTACCCTATTAGAATGAAAGCTCCTTTGTTTGACATTACATTGATGATGTTAACACAGAGCCTGGCATGTAGCAGAAGTTAAGATGTCTATTATACTAAGAAATAAAAAGCGATAATTTCATGGAATTTCCCAACATTCCTTTGTCTGCAAACTCATATATGCCTCACATTCCTATATATATTTACCTGAAAGAGCACGGAATTTGGGGTTAGAGAGACAGATTCCTATCTACCTCTGCTGCTACAAATTGCATGATGTTGGCCATGTTTGTAATTTAAAAACTTTTCTCAAAAAAAAAACCCAAACAGCAAACAAACTTTTCCCTTACATTAATTAAGGAAAAGGTAATACTTATCTCATGGAGTCAGTGTGATCATTATGTATGATAATATCTATAGAAATGATCAGCTCTATTCCTGACACTTAGCCACCAGTGAATAATTGTTTGTTTTCTTTATGTCCCTTTCACCTGCAGTGCCCCTCTCTTACAAGTTCATGGATCACACCAAACATATTAGAAAATAAAAGTTAACAAAAAGCAATGTTTTCCAAGTTTCAAATCTCTGAGCATTAAGCCTCACTTTTTAAGTTACAGAAAATTTAAAGAAGAGAAAAATTACACAGAGGAAGAAGAGAAGCAATAGGCATAGGATGGAAAGGTGAAGAAGGTGAAAAAAAGAAAGAAAAAATACAAGGATTTGCATTTTGCAAGGATACTGACAGATCATTCCACTTCTGGCCTGGTCGTCACTAAAAACCCACACAGAAGGTAGAGGCAATTCTTGCTGACTGCTTTGAAACAGTACCTGCTGCCAGGGTCCACATGCCATGGCAACTTGACATTTTCCAGAAATGTACAACTCTTTCTTATGTGTTTTGGCCAATGTGACCATTTCACAGATGTTATATGTTGGAGAAACATCCAGTTTCTTCCTTTTTCTGTTCTTTTTTTTTTTTTTTTTTTTTTTTTTTTTTTTTTTGAGGCTATAGAAAATGTGGACAGTTAAAGGCTGACCCACCCAATATTTAGCATTTTAGAACTTGGTTATGTTCCAACATTTGTTTACTTATTTAAAAATTTTAATGGCATATTGGAAAAGGACTTTTCTTAAAGAGAAAGCCTCTGAGGTATTTCTGGAGGCATATTTCAGATTTTCAAGGAGGGTTTAATAGGAAATATTTTTTTGCTACAATGTTTGACGTGAGTCCAGACTATTCCTGGAACTCTCTTTATATAGAAGCAACATGTATAGATATCTTTAGAGGTTACTAGTAGGTTTGAAATGAAATTTAAATGTTCTCATTTTGAAGGGCAGGGATTCTAGTATTAGGTGAGTGCACCAGCCATTTTATTTCTTCACAGTATCCCTATTCTGTCCCCATCAGTATATTTAGAACATTTTTATAACAGGGGAAATAACTTTGTATGTCCTAATAGATAAGACTCTTGGGTATCATTTGCCAGGGCATGGGGTAGGACGAGAATAGATGGCATTGCAAGTAAAAACAAGGTTTCAGGATACAAAATGAGATCACATAACAGTATCTTGACTTCAAATGAGCTTTAGCTGACCTATTTCCATAATGGTTTAAAAAATAAGTAATTACTGTTACCAAGTTGATCAGCAATGTTATCTTAAAATATCTCTAGAGTGTAGTTTTGTAGTGGAAGAATTTTTAAGAATCATCCTGTGAGTTCAAGTCAGATTTGGTGAGAAGCAATGCAGAATCTTCAGAAATGTGCATCTGTTCTTAAGTTTAGGAACTGTGAATCTAGAGTGCAACTAAATGGGATAGATTGAGCAGCAATTTGAGGAATTTCAGTTTGTCACTTCCAAGGTGGATTACACCTATGGGGATTCACCTTATCCAGCAAGGCTTTTAACACAAGTTCTTCCTGCAGTCCTCCTGGCAGGAACCCTATAGGACCTACCAAGACAGTTTGCTTCTGTCTGCTTCACTTCTTTTGGGACTTGATCTCTACCTTTGAGGCTCCCTCCAACATCACCTTGCTTCTCCTCAAACTTGCCTTGACTTTAGGGAGACCGACGATAGTGCGTTTTTAGAACTGACGTTAACACCCAAATCATGGAAAGATGGGATTACTTTCTCCATCTTAATAAAAACAATCCATCATTGTCCTTTCCTTCTGTGGGAAAGTTCATAATGAAAATGTTCACACATTAGTACTTTAATAGGGAGCCCGATGGATGTCTTCTACTATTAAGTGTTCATCAGCTTGTGATAATTCTTTTAGCTGAGGGCTCGAGAACCCTGTGACTTGGCTATCCAGATGTGGAGGAACAAGGAATGCCCTAGTAAGAAAGCCAAAATCCTGTTCACACAGGAATTTGGTGGAGGATTCATGGCCTATTTCATTTCTACCCACCCATGGCCCTCTTGAATCCTGCTGTTGCCTGATCAAATCGGGTCTGTTTATAAGGCCCTTCCTTTTAACGTGAACTCCTACTGGTTTTCCTTCTTTCTTTATTTATTTTTGTGGAGGGGATCCTCAATTTTTTTTTCCCACACACTTAGCTGAACTCAAGCTTGAGGCCAAATAAGACTGCCCCAAGTGGATTCCACAGCTCTGTTCCTCAGCTGGCTGGGTCCCCTTATGATGGCATTCCCAAGGACCCATTGGCTGGGATCCATAACATTCCACTATCAGGACTGCTGACAAAGGCTTATTTTTTTTAATGCATTGTAATTTAATGCTTAAGGAAGGGGGGGGTGTTTACTGTATGAGCCTTAGTTTGTGGTGGGTTTACCTAAGATTCCCAGGGCATTCTGAACGCATGGGATTTAATGCTATGCAGTCTCTGAAGGTAAAACAAAACAAAACAATAAACTTATTTCCCTTCTGTATCTTCCCTTCCAACTTTTTTTTTCCCTCCCTTTGGGAAAACATCACTCTTTCCAAATTGAAGACTCTCTTCAGAAAAGGAGAAATCAAGTGACTAACATTCTTTCTTTTGCAAGAGAAATAAAAATAACACACACACAAAGAGAACATTAAGTGATTTCCTTTCCAGTGATCTTTGACATGTTTTTTTATGAACATATCTCCAGACTTCCCTTCTCCCAAGATAGAGCTCCTCACATCAGAGTTGGATTAAAAAATAATAAAATTAATTAATTCCTTAATAAAAATAAGTCAGAAAATGTACATTGTTAAGCTTTCCTTAAAAAGGAGAACCTTTAAAAAATAAATAAAAAGTAGAAGGTTTTACATCTTTCCAAAAGAGAATGAATTTCAGTTTTGCCTAACACAAGATAGTATTTACAATAGGACAAAGAAAGAGATGACCCAGAAAAAAACGGGACTTGACCAATTGGTGGCCAGGTTAAGAATAACAATATCATTTTCTTACTAGTATTACTAAAAATAATAACAAGTGACATTTGCTAAGCCCTTTCCATATACCTGGTATTTTGCCAAGCTCTTTACATCTTTTATCTCATTCAATCTTTATGATAAACTCTGTGATACAATTTAGGGGTTGGAAAACTTATCTGTAAAGGGCCGGATAGCAAATATATTAGCCTTTGCAGTCACATAGGGTCTCTGTTACATAGTCTTTTTTGCTTTTGTTGTTTTCATAACCCATCACAATTATAAACACCGTTCTTAGGGCCTGGCTGCAAATTGTATGTGGTCTGTGGGCTATCGTTTGCTGGCCCCTGATTTGATCTAAGTAGAACTTTTATCATTTCCACTTACAGAAGAGGAAGTTAAGACTTAGAGAAGGCAAGTAAATCTGCCAAAGTTGTATACCTAGTAAGGGGCACAGGATTTCAGCTAACCATGTAGACCCTAGCAAGAGTAAATGAATTGCAATTAAATCTGAGAAGTTGTGGAAACGAGAAATAAATATAGAGCATTTCTAAAAAGCCCTATATAGTTAATTATAACTAGAAATGTCACTGTAGTGTCAGCTAGTTTAGAAATGCCTTATTGGACATACTGATAAATACATACTATTTCCACTTACACTCTTGGCACAAATAATATCAAAGGAAGACTATTTAATGACCATAAGCAAATAGAAGGATGTCATTTTATTTTCCTTTTAGAACACTGTAATATTTTCCAACCTTAACTAACCTAGTTCTGATTTTAATTTTCCCTGGTCTTTACCATCTCCTTTCCTGAAGTTATAGACAACGAAAGTAAATATACATTCAAAATTTCAAAAGCACAACTTAGCTTCACTGAAAAGGAAAAAAAAAAAACCCACAATGGGCCTAAGTTTATTTCTTTATTACATTCCTGAATCCAGAATTTAAATGTCAATCATTCTAAGTTTTTACTGATTATCCAAATTGACAAAAAAAGAAAAAAATAATAATGAAACATTCAGAAATATAAGATTTTTTCAATAAAATTGGATAGATCAATTCTGTGGTTTGAATAGATCATAAATTTGAATTGATTGAACTCAATGTATTTGAGGTTAATAATTATTAATACAGAACATGCATATGTGGCACTTCCCAGCACTAAAATGCTTTTCCTTGCAGAAGTAAAATTATGTTGACAAAGACTTGACCTAAAGTAGCAACTGTAACTTTTAAATGCCCATTGTTCATTATTGGGCATTTTATTACAGATTTTTTTCTAGATAATAATGTCAGGTCCAATTAGAACAATAGGAATCAAATCAAATCATATCTGGGGAATTTATAAAGTATAGGTATGTCCAAAATTAAGAAGAGAAAATATATCCAAAAGATAAAAATCCTTCTTACCTATATTCTTTTTAACATGTCTGTTTAAAGCATCTAAATTCAGGCTCATCGACCAGTAAAACTGATGGAGTAACATATTTTGAACATTTCCCCAAATATGTAATTTTCTCACTGGAGTGAACCAACTCCTTTTATTCTCTTGGGTGTATATGTTTTTAAAAATGGCCTGCCTAGAGTTTTATCTAATATCCAGAGTCCTATCAAGAAATTATATACATTAAAGAACCACCTTGGTTGATTTTTAAGAATTTTTTTTTCCTTTGGAATAAAACTAAGCAAAGGAAACCTAGAAGTGTATATATACAAACTGGCCATGACTAACAAAACACAGGAAATTAGACACACTATAGATGGAGAAAGAATTTCAGATTTCTATCACAGTTCATTCTGCCTGTAACACTGCAGTGCATTGTCGAGCACAGGAGGGCCTGGGGTGCTTGGGAGAACAGATGGTAGCTGGGTTAGGCCAGACAGAAGAGAAAAGGAAGGTGTGGCCACCCAGGAAGTGATGGTAAATTGTGCAGCTTGCTCTTCTCACCTTCAGGTGGAAAAAAAAAAAAGTACTTAGGAAGGTGTGTGCCAACGGTCAGCATTGCGGCCACACTGAAGCAGTTCCAACCCAAGGTACAAAGCAAGGTAGAGCAGCCCAAAGAACAATCCGGGCATCTTCACGGAAAAGTTAAAAGACAGTAATGGAGTAGTGCAGGGACGACCCTGGGACTAGCAGCATCCTTGAAAGAAAAATAAAACCCACTTAAGTTTGCAGATGCAGTTTCTCCTTCGAGAACCGAATGCTATTTGAAGTAGGTGAGATACAGGACTCTTTAGTGAAATGAACAGACCCCGCCGAGGAGAGCAGCTGTTCTTGCTTCTCACCGTAGAGTGATCAAGAAAAAATAAATAGACTTCCAGAGAAGCAGAAGGAAATAAAGCTGAGATTCATAAATGTAAGACCTGTGAAACTCTGGGAAATGGTAACAAGGGAGATTATGGAATCACCTAAAGGATTATCTTTAAAAGCCTCAAATCATTATATCAGCATTATTAAAAACCTGACTATTTTCTTTCTGGAAAAAAAGTGAGGTAATGGCATATCAAGGTATAATATGTCAGATAAATCTTAACTTCACTCTTTGCATCAAACAGCAAAATAATTTCTGTACATCTTGCCTGTGTTATTTCTATTTTGTATGTGAACACGCACTGCTTATATCAAATCTTCCTAAGTGCGTTATCAAACTTTTGAGCGGTGCTTTAAAAATATTCTCACAGTGCCTCAGTCAGCATTCTGCACACAGCAAATGCGCATCCACCAAAAATATAAAAATGGGGGGCACCTGGGTGGCACAGCGGTTGAGCGTCTGCCTACGGCTCAGGGCGTGATCCCGGCGTTATGGGATCGAGCCCCACATCAGGCTCCTCCGCTATGAGCCTACTTCTTCCTCTCCCACTCCCCCTGCTTGTGTTCCCTCTCTCACTGGCTGTCTCTATCTCTGGCAAATAAAGAAATTAAAAAATCTTTAAAAAAATATATAAATGGGAAGGTCATGAAGTTGGAGTCCATAATTCCTGTGCCCCTGAGTTCCCACAGGTGATAGAGCTCAGTCCATTCCCTTCTGCTGTGAGGGGCTGGCGGGGGAAGGGGTAGAAGGAGAAACTGTTGCAGGTTCAGGGAGTAACACTTGGAAAAGCTCAAAGCTGAGGAGGAGGAGGGAGAGAGAGAGAAGAGTATCAGGGAAGAATTTCAACACCTGAAAATAACCCAGCAATGGCTGGAGGTAATAGTGGTGAGTGGGGAAAGGCAGAGGGAAGTAGAAAGAGATGAGACTGCTTGCGCCTCTTGTAAACAAGGTGAGAGGTTGTGTTTGGGCGCCTCACAAAGACTCTTCCAGAGTGTCTCCTAAACAAGGTGAGAGGTTACGTTTGGGCTTTCTCATGAGGGCAATAGGGAGCCATTGGAGGGTTTTAAGCAGGGAAATCTGGGATCAGAGATAGAGTTTGAAATGTTCTTTCTGGGTGCAGTGAGAGCAGAGGTTGGAGAGAAAATAATCTTGAGGCTTAGAGGTCAGTTTGGAGGCTTTGGCAGAATCCAGAAAAGAAATGATGGCAAATTGCAACAAGATAGTAGAAGAATGGAGTAAAATGAACTAGGACTAGGAGATCCGAGGGGATGTGGGGAAAAGAGAGAAAAAATAGAGAAAGGGTGAAGGCCACATTTGTGGTTTCAAAGAGACCACAGCAATTAGTGTAGGTTTGGGGGAAAGAAAAATTGTGTATCTTCCCAAGTGTAGCTTCTGCTTTGGATTTGTCTGAAGATAGGCTTCCGGAATCCTCCACCTCCTCTCAACCCTTCCATTAATTATTAGAGGATTCTGCATAGAGATTGGTTATTTGTATTAAAATTGAAGTGTGCAAAATACAAAATGCCCTAAATTATCACAATCAGTAACTCTAATTGGTATCAATTAAGACCCTGAATTCTTTCCTACCTAAAATTAATCTTTTACTGTCAGAAAATATTTCTGAAGCAATATGCAAACCATTACCATCTTACGAGCTTGTGAAATACTGAAGTGTTTACTAAAGCATTTTCTTTTCCAAATTATATCTTCTGCTAAGTGAATTCTTTATCTGATATTTTGTGTTAATCGAATAATGTGTACATTTACATGTACAATGTGCATACACAGATATAGGTAAAATTCATAGCTTTCCTAAATTGCAAATTCAATATTTCTGTGCCAGTTCCAAACTTCCTATTCACTATTTAGCAGGCTTCCTGCAAGACACAAAATCCATTGTGCAATACTTTTTTTTTTTTTTACCAGACTGCAGGAGTGCAAAAGTATACACTGTTTCCTTCAGAAATGGAATCATCATTCACAGATGTAGATGTGTACTTGTTATGCCAAGATGAGACAGATGTGGTTCTATTCACTCAGGGACAGGTGCTACGGAAAAAGAGATAAAACATTTGTAGAAAGTGTAAGCAACTGCATCGCTGTTGCTAAATAAATAAACTCTCTGCCAAAAAAACTTTATTTGCTTATTTCTCCTGAATGTTTATTTTAAGATCTGGTGGAGCTAAGCCCTATTCAGTTTTATTTTCCTGCATTGGTCAAAAATGTACAGTGTGTACATATGTGTTTGGACATGTCCCATAAGAATGAATGGCACAGAATGAATGGCATGCCTTTTTATACTTATACTAATATTAATTAATATAAAGCAAGCCTACGCCCTGACAGACACACCCACAATCTGACACCCTTAACTCCTGGCAAGATCATGTTCACCGTCCTTAAGAAAGAAAACAGGTTAAAATGAGGGCCATGAAAGCACTAGGTGTTTTGGAAGGAAAACCCAACTTCCTATTATTTTTCTGAGAAACATTTTGGTGAGCTACAGACTGAGAACAGTACCGGGAGCAGAAATGTGCAGCTGCTAGGCTAGGGCAAGGAAACAGAAGATGATTTTGATTTTAAATATTCGTATTAGTTCTGACTCCAAAAGAAGAATCGGGTGGGAATCAGCAGCTGGGAGAGGGAAGGCGGGTGGAAAAGATGATTTTGATTTTAAATGTATTTAATCATAATGCAAAGTGGAGAACCAAGGGGATCTGCAGCTGGGCCAAGGGAGGCAGAGGGCTGAGCTGGAATCTTGTCTTCCTTTCAAAGACGCAGCTTTGGCTTTACTGGAACCCAGGGGGACCAGGAAACTTGTGAATACATAGAAAGATTTTACAGCTTGAGGGGGCTGCAAATAGAAAACTCTGCCTGCCCATGTTGACATTAAGGGGGAAGAAATGATGATAAGGATAGTTGGTAAATAGAATGAGATTAATCCCAAGATTGAAAAGGCAACAGAAAACTCAAGAAAGTATTGGTTGTAGAGTGCTCTAATAAAAACAAACATTCTGATTATCTGATAGTTATCTCTCATATAAGAGTTTTGTTATCATTCTTTAAGAATTAGGAAACAAAAACTACAGTGATCATTGAAATTACAGTGAATAAAACGTACTTTTCTTAGTCGATGGTTTTAAAGACAGTTTAGGGACTCTCAGAACATTATGTCAGTACAGTTGGGGCTTGGTAAATGTTTGTGGAATGAAAATAAAAATTAATCAATAAATGATCATTAACCCATATTTTAGGTATAGAAGGAAGAAACATGTACCGAGCCTACAGTATTCTCTGAAAGCTGTTTTGTGTATTGGCTTATTATTTTGTTATTTGTCTCACAAAACAAAGTGTCAAGAAAAACTCGATTGAACTTTTTTGGGGGGCATTCTGAGTAATGTGGGTTTGAAATGTGACATTTCCACCTCACACTGATGGTATTTAAGATATGATTTAAGAAACCCAGAACATATCTATGAGTGTGTGCTGATAGTACCCATAATGGGGGAAGATGTTTAAGGGAATAACCTTAACTAAGGAATCATTTGCTTTTAATATGAAAATGTAAATATAACATACATTTCATACTGCCAAATTGAGAGAATCTTTGTTTTCCTTAGGGTTATTCGCTATTTTGAAATTATTTTATTTTAGTGAGAAGTGACTTCTCTTTAGGCCCAACTTCTATTTCCACAATGATAATCCCTTGGATACAATAGACAGCTTGTCAATAACAGGTCATGTCCTATTTTTTGACAAATAAAAATTTCAATTTAGGACCCAATTAAAAGACTGTTTAAACATCCATCCACAGAATTGTCAGCATTCTGAAAGAGGCGGTGGTGGTTGGGCTGCAGAGTGGGAGGAGCCTTGCACAAGAATCTGTCTTTAATTTTTTTTTTAAGTCAATTTTACTCACCAGGTGGGGGCTTTATCCATGCTTTTCAAAGCTTGACCAATGAATCCAGCTTAATAAAAATATTTCCCTTTGTAGGCAGAATAGTCAAATCCTTAACTGGTTTAAATCCAAGTAAGAGATTTTACTTTGTCTGAATGCCAGAAAACATACAAAAAACAATTATCAAGGGCATAAAATTCATCTTTATATCCATCACGAAGCACTGAGTAGCAATGGATATCCATTGTTCAATGTCATTCTGTGTATTCTTAGCAGCTTTCTAATTCTAAATATGCTATTTTATTTTATTTTTTGACAATTTCTGTCAATATGAGTCCTGAAAGTAGGTTGTATTTTTCCCTTTCAGTGAAGCTGGAAGAAGCAAGTATATAAAAAATACCGTTACTTCCTTACATTTATATTTTGTACAACCCAGCATTGATTTGCTCCTTATTTAAGCAACATTTTCTTGATAAATTAAAAAAGCAGCAATAGCCATTACTGCAGGCTATATACAGCCTCTAATATCACTTAAGCATATTACAGAATATAATATCTGGTACTTAACGACTAACTTGCATATGAAAGCTCACATAATGTCTCATAAAACCCTTAAAATGGCTTCAGTTTAAGAGTCTCTTTAAAAAAAAAACACCTTCAGGGAATATTGTAAATGAAGTAGCACTCCAGCCTCAGAAAAAAAATTCACACACTTGCAGAAATTTTTAATATAAATTGAACACATTAAAAATTAATTTTGCATGACCATTTCGCATTGCAGTGCCAATGCATAGTTAAGATAAGGCCTTAACTCTTCTTTGTTTAAAGTAACATGGAAGCTCTTTGCTTTCTCTCTTTGCTTTCATCTGTACATAATTATTATTTTCATTAATCAGAAAACGGACCCCCATTTTCCTATTCTGACAGCCTCAGCTGGAGTTGACGGAAACCCTACCTGAGTCACCAGGGTAAGTTAACCATAAACTTCTAGAAAACTCATTAAAGAAAGGTGTGAGCTCTCAATTAAGCAAGGCGGTTTCCATCATCCTTCCCTTTTTTAAACTGAGGGACTTGGGAGAAAAGCTTACTCATCAGAAAAGTAGCTTTGCCCTGAGAAGTAAACCTGCACTGTTTTGCCATCGCTCCCCTCTTCCCAGACCCCTGATTTGTCTCCTCTTATTTGGTTTCAACTGAATCGTCTCTCTCTGACGATTCGTGCGGCTTTTAACAGGAACCTTAAAGAAGTAACCCAATGTACATTTTCTGTTATGATGTTTATTTTTTGATGGAAATATAAAGGGACAAAAATAACCACCAATTACACCTTTTGTATATGTGCAGATTTTTTTATTACTCTCATGGCCACAATTTTCCAACAAGAAAATTCCCAAAGAGGGCATCAGTTGCAATAAGACATTGACGAATGTCTTTCTCCGCGGAGAGCTGGCGTTGCACAGATCTGACATGCCGTAGTTTTCTGTGGCTCTGACATGAGCAGCCAGTGCACGATGCCAGTGGCAGCTCAGAGGGAGTCGCTGGGGTGATTCAAAGATTACATCTCAAGTGATCAATTTGAAAAAGGTGGGGAAGGAGCTGACCTAAGAAAGTCTCCTAGACCTTGGGTCAAAGGTGCTATATAAATCCAGCAAACAAAGAAATAAACACAGAGCACATGTTCCTTATCCTATCCTTTCATTGTTCGAATCAGAGATTTTACTATGCAAATCTTAAAAGCCGAAAATAGAATGAGAAACCTCAGGCTTAGTTCAGACTCTATGCTTTAACTTATTGGGTTGGGGATAGAAAGTTTTGGGTCAGGGAACAAGTTTTACAAGATTATTTTCTTAGCTTGTTTAAGCTTCCAGAAGACCTTGTGAAATATTACAAAATGTATCCCCTAGGTCTCTCCTAGTTCTTATACTCCATGTTAATACCATTTATAAAGTACAACAATGAGACAGGCTCCAAAGCTATTGAGAAGACATGCGTTGCTCACTGCCAAAGAAGGTATTAGACTGGTGGTATCTTATCTCGAAAAAAAATCATTCAAACTGTAAAGATGTAGTGAAGCCAATCTATTTGGAAGAATTGGAAAGAACTATCCAACTGCTTGCAGACACATACAACACTTTCTAATATCCTCACCTAACACAATCATTATGTTACCCACCAAGCATGGTGTAATACAGACTTGTTTTCAGAAACCTGCAGCCTTATTTTCCATTGAAATGTTTCCAGACAGACTTCAACCATTGGCTATTGCAATGCAAGAAACAATCCCCTATACTGTAACTACATTCACGAGTCCAGTACGTTTATCCCCCATTTTTTAATGGGAAGGTTATGAACAAGATAAAGACTGTAAGAGCTAGATACTTTTTAGTCCTGGGTGAACAAAGAATCATGCAAAATCCCCCAATGTACCAAATTTAGATATGTACAAAAGAAAGTACAAAAATCTATAGAGAAACGTCCTTCTTTGTGGTTTTAGTAATTCTCAATCCACAACCATATAAACTTAGTTTCTCTATCATCTCTCTCTCTCTTTCCCTCCTCCTCCCTCTCTCTCTCTCTCTCTCTCATACACACACACACACACACACACACACACACACACACACGCAATCAGTGGCAATCCATGAAGCCCAAACTAGAAAAGAGTCATGTAAAATTACTTCTACATTTCTGGAGGATATCTTTGAATAATCACCTGGTACTAACATGCTCAGCTGCTACTGGAGGCAATGGAGATACAAGTATCTATACAGTTAAAATAAAGTTAATTTTTATTGGATTATTACTTTATAGTGTTGAATCCACAAGGAAGTCAAAGAAGTCAGAGAGCCAAAACCTAATTGTATACCAATACCCAAATTAATCCAGTTTTCACATGAAGTTGAGCAAAACAAGTAGCAATCCTTTAGCATCATTTTGGACGTCGTAGTAACTAACTCTGAATAGCTACGGAGCTACTAAGGCAGAGATGCAACCCTGAGTTCCCAAATGCCCTCCCCATTCTATAGCTTCTAGGATCGTATGCATTAGGCAAAAATGACGATGTAATAAGTATGACATGTGCCTACTACTACCACTTTTCTGCAAGCTTATATACATAACCACGAACATATCCTTTTTATTATATAAACAATAATAGAAATTCTATCCAATAGAAATTTTTCATTAAAACATAAATTATAAGATCAAAAGTGACACATCTATGCAGACATTATCACATGTCCCAAGCTGCATTCTCTCTCTTTAAAACAAAACATAACCTCCAGTCATCTTCCTTCTCATGGAGGTTATTTTTTCGCTTCTCTTCAAAATTGTAAGAGAAGTTAGGCCTTAGCCAGACACAGTAGGGTACAGAAGAAGAATGGGAAGATGTGATGAACGAACACACAGAGGTCATTTTGTGAATCTGCCCCACCTCCAATTTTCTACGATTGACAATTGATAGGAAGGTGTTATAGGCTGAATTGTGTGCCCCTTGAAGTTCATATTTTGCAGCCTAACCCTCAGTACCTCAGAATGTAACCTTATTTAGAAATAGGGTACTGCAGTTGTAACTAGTTATGATTAGGCCATACTGGAGTAGGGTGGGCCCCTAAACCAATGTGACTAGTGTCCTTTCAAAAAGGAGAAGTTTGGGGGCGCCTGGGTGGCACAGCGGTTAAGCATCTGCCTTCAGCTCAGGGCGTGATCCCGGCGTTATGGGATCGAGCCCCACATCAGGCTCCTCTGCTATGAGCCTGCTTCTTCCTCTCCCACTGCCCCCGCTTGTGTTCCCTCTCTCACTGGCTGTCTCTCTCTCTGTCAAATAAATACATAAAATCTTTAATAAATAAATAAATAAATAAATAAATAAATAAATAAATAAATAAAAAGGAGAAGTTTGGGCATGCACACATACACACACATACACACAAAATGTCATGCGAATGTGACAGCACAGATAGAGGTGATATATCTACAAGCCAAGGAATGTCAAAGATTGCCAACAAAGCACCAGAAGCTATGGGAAAGGCAGGCAGGGGACAGATTCCTCTTCACAGCTCTCAAAAGGAAAAAACCCTTACAATGCCTTGATCTCAGGCTTCCAGCCTTCAGAACTGTTTAATAATGAATTTCTGTTGTTTAAGAACCACTCCCCACCCCATTTGTGGTGCTCTGTTACAGCAGCCCTAGGAAACTAGTACAGGAGGTTTCCATCATGAGTTTTTGGGTTTACTTTCCAATGAGGCCTTATCATAATAACAGAGCATAATAGCAACCTAAGCTTTTATGAAGGGCCTCCTATCCCATGAACATCTAAGAGGTGCATGTTAACAGTGTGGTAGACACCCAAAGAAGCAACTTTAAAAGCAACCCAAGTGACTGTTAATGAATGAGTTAATAAAGGGAAATATTACTCTGCCATAAAAAAGAATGAAATCTTGCCATTTGCAACAATATGGATGGACCTAAATGCTATTATGCTAAGTGAAATAAATCAGACAAAGAAAGACAAATACCATATGATTTCACTTATATGTGAAATCTAAAAAAAACCAAAACAAGTAAAAAGCAGAATCAGATCTGTAAATATAGAGAACAAATTGATAGTTGCCAGAGGCAAACCCGTTTGGGGGATGGGGAAAATGGGTGACAGGAGTGGGAAACACAGGCTTTCAGTTATGGAATGAATAAGTCATGGAAATAAAAGGTACAGCATATGGACTATAGTCAATGGTATTGCAATAGTGTTGTATGGTGACAGACGGTAGCCGCACTTGTTGTAAATATAGCATAACAGAGAGACTTGTGGAATCACTATGTGATACACCTGAAACTAACATAACATTTTGTGTCAACTGTATTTCAACAAAAATATAGAAAGTAAAAATAAATAAATAAAAAACAAAGAAGCAATTTAAGAAAATTAACACGGGTTAGGGAAAGACAGCAATAGTACAATAATAGCATAAAACTCAACAAATGGAATGTTTGTTTGTTTGTCTGTTTGCTTGCTTTTTCCAGAGCTTTTATTTATTAAAAAAAACAAGAGTGACTATGCATGTTAGGAGCAAAAGTTCAAGTTTTCCACTGGGAAAGGACAGATTTCACATTTGAGTATTTAATATATACTTGTTACATGAAAAAGTGAATGAGTAAGCAATACCCAGCAAAGCTTCAGAGTGGAGGTAAAACTTTAGGCACTGATGGTCCTGAGTGGATGACAGGACCATCATTTTACACAAAGATAAATCAAAGCAAAAGTAACATTTTACCCAAATATGATGTAGTGGTAAATTTCTGAGTAGGGAAAAAAAAAAGATTTAGAAGAATTTCACAACCTCTGTTGAGAAGTGGTATTACACAAAATATAAAACTTGTTATCAATATTCACAGTATACTGTGACCTAATTATATATTTTCATTTATTTTTAAATTTTCATAAACTATAATAATATACATGATACTCGGTAATGTGGAATCTTGGAAAGATTCTCAACACTAGCATATTATGAGACAGGATATATGCATTTATGTGTTCTTTGAAAGACACAATGTTGATCATACCAGACAGGGCAGCATGATCTGATTTTCCTTTCAAGGCTAACCTGATATTTGGTTTCTCTACAAAGGCAGATTATATATATGTGACACACATACACGTACTTGTATACATATGCATCCATCTATATGGACATAGGCAATATGTCAAAACAATCTGGCACCTGCTGAGAACAAAAGGATGCTTTTTAGGTCCAATCTGGAGTGCTTTCCCCACCCCAAAGCAGCCTGCTAATGAAGAAGAAAATTGAGATCTCTTCTTGCTCCAGCAAAGCATTGTGAAAGACTGCATGTAGTTATTAACAGGTTCAACATTCTGTTTCCCTTCTCGCCTTCCTCCTTTAAGGTCATTATAGATATAGGAAAGCAAAATAAATCAACCCTTCTCTTTAATTATTTAATGGGATATAAGGAGCTCCATGAAGAGAAATAGGGTAATAAGTGGGTTGAGGTGGGATAGGATTCATGACTTAGATAACATTTTCTACTCGTTGGAGCCATATCTCACTCCATACTCCACAATACCACGCAGGAAATTTAATCATAGTGATGAACCAGGAAGCAGCTATAGGACCTCCATACAACATAAAACATTCATATATTATAAATAAATGATATATGGTATAAACATGATTGCTTAGTAACTAATGGCCTAAACACAGGTTTAGTCTATGACATATGTAAAAGACTTTTGGCATTTAATGCAAAATGCACACAAGAGTATTTCCTTGCTTTAAAACTTAAAAAGTGTATGCTCATTAAGCAGAAACATCAAAATCAAGTTCCGACGGAAACCAAAAGAATCTCATTCTACCTCAGATTTTAGTTGGATTTAAATAGTGCTATTGCACTGATAGACACTCATGTTATCCAAAACAGAGTAAGGTAAGGAGAAAGAATGCTCCTCTCTTTGTCCAAAGACAAAGTGCCTTGTATAAATAAATATATGGATAATTCACACACACACATGCACACACACCCCACACACACATCAATGGTTCTCTAATTTTAAAGCTCTGTCAGCTAACTGCCAGGGACAAAAAACTGGCAAATCTTCTCCAAAAATAGGAAAAAAATTTATACTAATTTGATGAGAGAATAGTGCCATAATGTTTATCATTAACTAATCTTAAATACATTACTCATGTTGCAAATATTGTCACAAACCTCCCTACACCATAAATATTAAAACTTAAAGTCATTTTATGTTTATATCTACTTACGGTTTATCCAACTCCTCGAATTACAGACGACATACCTTTCTGAAAATAACCTCACATTTTTGTTTCATGGTAGCATCTGAACCACAAAGTTAATTCAAACTTGATTTTAACAATCTTACATAGAATATCTAATTTCTTCTAATCCAAAGACTTCAAGGATTTCTATGTGCTAAACAACAGGCATTGAAGGAAAGCATTAAAATATTCGTCCTTCATGAGAACAGCCCAAAGGAGGACTCATCAAGGACCCATCTCATTTGAAGGCCTGCTTTTAATGGTTGTGTGTATGTAGTTAAAATAGAAACATCCGCCATAAGTGAATTATGATCCCTTGTAAACGTTCTGTCCTCTTGAGTTTCAAAACTTGCAAACTGAGAGAATAATGATTGCTTGATTTATCTCTCACCTTAGCTATCTTTTTCTTTCCTTTTAAAATTAATTTGACACATTACATTCAAAAAAAGAATTCTGAAGTTTTAGGATATTTTCCCCCAAACATGTTTTTGAACACTGTGAAAATCAGGATTACCCACACATTGTCATTTTTAAGGCAAAAGGACTTGGTAAACTATACTATTTCTCATCAAAGGCCAGAGACTGCACTTCATTTGAGACTGGAATACTATGGAGGATGTGTCTTCACTTTTTTTTCAGTGCAAGCTACCTGCACTTACTGAAAGAAACAGTTCAGGCTGACATGTGTCCTGGAAACTAGCGTCAGAACTAGTATCTACCTTCCCCTATATCTTACAAGATTCGGGAGTCGAGAAGGGGGTAAAACAATAATAACAAAAGTAGATTCAAAGTACTTATAATTCATAATTAAACCTCCATAATGGTGCCGTGTTATGTCGAACTTTTTTTTTTTATTATTATTATTATTCCCTCCATCTGCCCACCCACCCTCCTTTTGCTAAGTGCAATAGACTCATTTGCTTTAGCCAGTGCCCTCAACCTTGGCTACGCGTTACAATTACCTAGAGAACTTAACAAAATACGGATGACTAGGGCTTAGGTTTGGATATTTTTAAAAGGGCCTCAGGTGATTCCAGTGTTCAGTCAGTGAGAACAGCTGTACTAAATCGATGGTTTCCAGACCTTGCTAATAACCAGAAACACCTGGGAGCTCTATAAAAGTGTAGAGCCCTTTGCTACTCGACCCCACCCTGTTTCCTATCTATGAAATGGAATTTGGAACTGCCAAAATATCTAGTGTTTTTGTTTATTTGCACTCCTCTATTATTTTCATGAATCAACAGCTTTGAGAACCACTGAATGCACACTGTAATTCAACCAAAAAGGAAAAAAAAAAAAGGAGTTCTGATCAAATCTCTTTCTATTGCATCAGAATGAGGTCTCATTTTACCTGAATTTCATGGTGAAATCGTCTATGTTCTTATGTATCCATTCAATAAATGCGGTGTTTGGACCATGTGCTGAACTCCCACGTAGGGTTCAAGGGACCTATCTTCTGAGAACCTCCCTGTAGCCTCTCCACACTGAGTTGGTTACTCTCACTATGCTTTATGTACGCTAGCAGTTTACCATGTGTTGGCCTCTGAGGTCTCTATGTGCATTCTCTCCATGAGTTTTCTCAGAGCCTTAATTTCCTCATCCATAAAGCGGGCAGTGGGCCATCACTTTTTGCCACTTTAAGTAAGTTCATTCCAAACTGAAGGGAGCCTTCTCTGTTAACACTAAATGTTATCAAGAAAATGAGGCCCTGGGACCTCCAAGGTTGAGAGATGTGAGGACAAGAAAACAGTGGGTTAAACCATTCAAAGATTTTGTCTGCACCTTTGGGAAAAGTCTAACTGCTGGATATCAAACAAAAAAAATAAATAAATAAGGGAAGAATTTTACCCACTTAAAGCAGGAGGATTCTCACTTTTTCTCCAACCCAGTGGAAACTTATACTATGGTTACGTGCCTTGGAACTTTGGACCTATCTTGAGCAGTTCACAAGTTCTCAGGTGAACTACTCAAGCTAACCAAGGAGCCAGCTTGTTCAAGAGAAAAAGAGAGTTCACTTAGATAATTGTTTTCTCATTGTGAGATTTAATTTATTTATAATTTGAATATAATATATTCATTTATAATTATATGTAATATAATTTTCATGCATATTTAATAAAATCATCTTTTCTATCAAATGCTCATGTAGAAATACTGCTTTTATCCCATGCTCATAATCATGAAACAATTACATTCAGATTCCCTCTATGATTTTTTTAAACCAGGATTTTTTTTTTAAGATTTATTTATTTATTTATTTATTTGAGAGAGAGCAGGGGGAGGGGTAGAGGAAGAGGGAGGGAGAGAATCTTAAGCAGACTCCCCGCTGAGGGTAGAGCCCAACAGGGAGCTTGAGGTGGGCTCTACATCACCATCTTGAGATCTCAGGACCTGACCAGAAACCAAGATTCAATGCACAACCCACTGAGCCACCCAGGCACCCCTGGGTTCCGTGTATGATTTTTTGACTGTAATGTCTTCCTCACAACTAGAATTGATTTTCAGAAAGCTTAGTGCTTTCCAAAGTACTTCACCTCCACGTCCCTCTAAGTGGCTTGAGATCCAGGACTTTTGAATCTACGTACAATACTGCTACTGGATATATTATACTGAGTCACAAGGACCCACTGGAGTGACACAGGGCCAGTTGCACATTTCATTTTCCCTGGGTGTGAAGTCTTATAAAAATATAAAAACCAAGGCCTTATTCTCTGGAATTCTGATATTTCTCAAGTGAGGATGGCAAGTATGTCGGCTGATGACTTGTCAGGGAAAGAGTGTCGCTCAGAGATAGAAAAATAGTCACCGTGGAAAAACCACAAGCTAGATTTCCCTAGAAGTAAGATTTGCAGTCCCTAAAACTTGAAGAAAAAGTGAGAAAACTCTTCTATATGACCCCAATTTAACTAAAAAAAAATATTCTAAGAAAATACTGCTTATAAGGTTTACAATTAATTCATTAATTAGAGGGAACTTCAAAAAACAGTATAGGGAACTACCTGGGCACTTGCATTTTAAAGCCACCTAATTTTAAAAGAATCCCAAATGTCTCTCTCTCTCTCTCTCTCCCCCCCCCCCCCCCCCCCCCCCCAGCAGGGCAATGCTGAAGCTAGTGATTCTTAAATGTGATGCCTGGAGCATGGGCTTCAGCATCACCTGGAAACTTTCTAGAAATGGAAATTCCCAAGCCCACCCTAGACTGCCCGACTCAAATTCTGCCAGCGGGGCCTAGCCCTGAGGGGTTTAACAAGCCCTTCAGGTGATTCCGGTTCTTGAATTGTGAGAACATTCTGGTACAAACCAATCTGGGCAGATAGCATCTTTCACAGCTTAATAGAAATGTAGCAGAAGAGAAAGACATAACCTCCTTCCCCTGGTGACTGCATTTTAGCACCCAACTCCGAGCTGTTTCTACCTCCTTCATCAGAAAGGATGGAGAAGAGCGTGGGGTGTGAAGCCGCCATTACGCTAGTGCAGCAAGCCAAGCAGGTGCCACGCCGCAGCTACCTGAGGGCCTGCTCTCGCTACAGGTGCGTTCGGTGTGCGCGGCGACATCAGAGTCCTTGCGCCTAATCTAAATCCTCTTTCTGGAAATTAAGCTTTCTTCTTTGTTCAGTTTGCAGTGGAAAGGAACAGCTGGTGAGTAAAATTAGTATGAAAAATCCTTGTGTACTTAATGTCCATGATTTAAGTCTTTCCTGAGTTTTTTCCTTCAAACTAAAAAAAAAAAACAAAAATAAAAACAAAAAACCAACATGTTTTCCTCTTCAGTCTCTCTCCTGTGAACTATTATCCTACTATTTGAGCTAGGAAAATCTAAATTATCTATTTTTAAAATCCATAATTCATTTCAAAAGAGTAAGACCATTAAGCCTTGCTATACATAAAAATTGCTGCTTGCTCAGGAGATAAATACAGACAAACTTTCCAAGGGAACTCAGATGACGTCCAAAATATGCCTGCTTTTCACAAATTCCTACTGTATAGTTACCATTATATCAAGGTTAAAGTTTAACACTTTCACACTTTTATTTTTCTATATTTTGCTCGTGTTTAGGAAAAAAAGAAAAATTCAGATTCCTGGAATATTCGGCTAGCACCCACTTCCCTCTGTTGGTAAAGCACCCTAATTTTTGTGCTATTACTACTTCACAGTTCTCATTCTTGTGCCTTTAGTGATTCTGACCTCACCCCTATTCCAGGTGTGGCTTTGTAATTCAGACCACCAATCAGGTTCTGACTCCTCCCACCCATGCTGTTCGGATCAGAGATCAGCACTTCCTCCAGCTCAGGCCAAAGAGAGACGCTAAGATTCAATTCCCTGAGTTTTTTTTTGAAACTTTGAGGAAGGGACACTGTTTTTTAGCTGGAATGGTTGAGAGAATGCGCTGAGTTTAGAGTCTAGATTTGCCCCCTCTAATAGGTGAGCCTACCAACAATGGAAACAATACAGAGAGAAGTAAAGCTAAAAGTTGGAAAGACTCTTCAGAAGGCCCAGGAATTTCCACCATAGAGCCGATTAGGACTGGACTTTTCAGGTAAATGAGCCAATGATATTTTTGTTCTTTTTTTGAAAGCAAAAAAAAATTTTTTTAAGATTTTTATTTATTTATTTGAGAGCAAAAGAAAGAGCACCAGCAGGAGGGAAGGGGAGAGGGAGAACCAGACTCCCCACTGAGTAGGGAGCCGGACTCCGGACTCCATCCCAGGACCCCGGGACCCGGGACCCAGGACCATGACCAGAACCGAAGGCAGAAGCTCAACCAACTGAACCACCCGGGTGCCCCTTTTTTAAGCAAATTTGTGTTGTATTCTCAGTCATTTGTAACCTAATGTGTAGGGCATTGTGACTGATTGTTTTGTGAAAAAGAAAGAAGAAATCACAAGGACTCCAGGTTTTTGGCATGGGTAATGAGGTCGATGGTGGTTCTTTTCCCTGAGATGCTGACAAAACTAAGCAGAAGGGCAGGTTTGATGAATGTTGTATAGGGTTCGATAGTATGGGTAGAAATATGTTTTGTTTTGAATGTTTTTATTAGACTATATCTATGAAACATTAATAAGGAAATGCCTTGTGGGTCATTGATTATGTAGGTCTATACTTCCTTTACGAGGTCTAGGCTAAATGTGGGTATTGGGGAGTCACTGAGATGTATATGGTAGCTGGACAAAGAAAACACCAGAGTGTAGAGGGTGTCCAACATTTATTAAGCCATATTTTTGTCTCCATAACATCGAATGACTCAGGGAAAGTAAGATAATGACAGAAAATATAGTTTGAGTTGATAGCCGGAACTCATCAATGGAATGCAATGGCAAAGCAAGGTTGATCTAGGTAGCAAAGTGACAGATAAAGAAGCAAAGATGAACATGTATCATTCCTTTAAGAATCTTGGTTGTAATGGAAAAAGATAGTACTCTTCACCTAAACATATTTGCATAATCACGAAGAGTATCACTGTTTGACTTCTGATCCTTCGTATGGGTTCGAGGGTGCTATTACCACTTTTACTTTTGCTGCCAAAATTGTCTGTTGCCATTTTAATTTAACGTTACTTATTAAAACGTGGGAGTAGTGTCCAAGCAGATGGTTGTCAGTAAACTGATGACTACAGTTATGGATTAGTGTCCAAATACAATACTCAAAACTTGGTACACTACATAGTTTCCTGAATGTGACTGCCAAAATAAATCTGGCCTGGAAAATAATTTTGAGGATTTTTCCCCTCTTGCTTAAATTTTCTTCAGCATTTTAAACTAAAGATATCCTTAAAAAGCTGAGGCTGTGCGCATATAGACAAACCACAGTATTCATTTAATACATCTGTAGACTTTTCTGATAAGCTTATTTAGGAGAAAATGTTCCAATGCAAGGCTCACATAAACTCCAATTCCATCCAGCATGTTTCTTCTCTTCCAGAAAAAAAATCTGAAACCATTGTAATGTACTTACTCACTGTATTGTTGTTGATCAAGTCTTAAAGTGAATTCTCGCTTGTGTTCATTTTACCTTATTTGACAGTTCTTCTACTCAATGACCAATGTAGGCACTAGAGTCTTTCCTGTCTCTAACCATAGCTACTCTTTTTTTTTTTTTTTTTTTTTTTTTTTTTTTTTAAGATTTTACTTGAGAGAAAGGCAGAGATAGTGAGAGAGAGCACAAGCAGGGAGGAGAGGGAGAAGCAGTCTCCCCACTGGGCAGGGAGCCTGACATGGGACTCGATTCCAGGACCCTGGGATCATGACTAGAGCCAAGACAGATGCCTAACTGACTGAGCCACCCAGGTGCCCCCATAGTTACTCCTTTGGTTCATTCCTTAGCAGAAGACAAGTTGTCTTTTATTTGGGAAAAACTCCCACTAGGTCCTCAGTTCCTACACAGACCTACCCCTACTCTTGCCGCCTGGAAAAACAAGTGGAATTACAATAAATTGGCTGAGTCCTGAGTATTTTCTAGCAAATACAATCTCTAATACACTGCTGTTGTAAATCTATCAAATGATTGATATTTATGAAGGCTTACCTGAGATATAAGCAGTCCCTCTAAATCCTCTAAAATTTACTCAGGATTAAGTTAAACCAGCAGAGAGTTACATCCTTAAATAATAGTTCTCCACCCACGCCTTCACCTAGTGGTGTTTTCCTGGCATGGTGTCACTGGACAGTGTTGAGGGGCACCGTAGGAAACAGCCTGATGTAGCTGAGGGCTCTGTCTGAGATAAAGGTGTCAGTGAGGATGATTTTCATCCTGTTACACAGTGTTCTTTTTATAAGGACTCCAGGGAGAAATTTTTTTCTGGCTTTAACACCAGCAAAAGTCATTCTCCTAAGCATTTGGCTTGTTTTTATCTTACGGACCGTCCCATTTTGGCTTTAAGCAGAACTAATATGTTGTTTAAGATACCTGGCGGCAAAGAGGTCAGGAGGAGGTCAGGCTGTCTTCTCTGTAGTGAATTAGCGACATTCATTCATTATCTTTCCAAGTCCTCATTAGAACAGCTTTAATGTGGTGACCATTTGATGGTAGACATACGCTTTAATCTTGTGAATATCAAACCCACCTGGGTTACATTTCCTGTTAGGGACAGTTAGCAGAAGCAGGTTAATATGATATTTTAACTCCTTCATCTGCAGCACTTGCGTAGGAATCAAGCTCACTGGTCACGTGAATTTGGCTCAAACGGTCTATGTAGAGTCCTAATTGATTAGGTTCTGTCTTCAAACCTCTGCTTGCTTAAGACACTTTTAATCATTTGTTTAATTTTGCACCTTATCTTTTTTTGCTCTGATATATTATTTTTCAGGTTACTCTTTAGGCCTGGATATGCCCTATTTTTCTTCCTCATCTGACCTAGATTCAAATTTACACACTGTGAAATAGCTAATAAATTCCCATTAAGGTTGTAAAAGGTGAAGGTTCAACCAGTGTATAAGTCATCAAATTCTCATGTAAAACTGAATGATCCTTGATATTAATAGCTTGGCAAAAGTATGCTACAGGTCCTTAGGATTTTATGAGAAAAGATTTTAAGTCATTTGGCTGAGGGCAGCCCACCTACTCTAAAATGACTTGAGCATTTCTACAATTTCCACATCACCTAGGGCAAGTCTCCCCTCTCCTAATTAATCTTAAAATATAATCTTGCCCTGGAAGTCTGCCCATGGTTCTATCTTTACCTGTACTCATTGTATGATGTTTTCTTTGTGTGCATTTGTCTTTGAGGCCGGACGTTAAAAGGGAAAGTTTCTGTTCGTGTTTGGGCAGTTGGAGTCTGGGGAAAGTGGGACAAGAAGAACCATTGGGAGCTTTTTTTTCTCCCCCTTCTCCACAAGCAATAGAGAGTATTACAATGATTTACAGAGACACGTTGAAAGTAAATTATGTTGTAAACGCCTGTCCCTTGGGCCAGCTAAGAATCACAGGAAAAAAATGTAAAAAGTTTGAAATTCCCAACAGCAAAGGTTGACAGGAAAATATGGTTTTGTTTTTCTATGAGTAAAAGTAACTTTTATGTTGTGTTTTCCCATGAGAAATTATAAACTTTCAAAGGAATTTCAGCCTCTTGCATGCACATATAAGAGCAATTTATCTGGTACTGCCCCAGTGAAAACACTCTTAAGACTTTAAAGCTGTTAGAAGTGGGGCTGAATTTCTTCAAGACCGCTACTTCTTATTTGTCCTTACTGTCTCCTCTTGTCAAAACATTTACTCAGACTTCGAAGAGTTGCAAGTTGGCAACATGTTAATAATATGAAAATGCATTTGTGCAGCCCATGTGGCTGCAATTTTTGTATATATTCATCACTTATTTAATGAATAATGAATCCTTTACAGTAGCTAGGCGACACAGAAGGATATGCAGCAAATGAAATGAGAACTTGTCAATATAAGATACTGCACGTGTTGCCAAGGTAGCTTTGCCCCTTTGTAGCCTGCCTGAGGCTCACACAGGGCCCTCTCGGAGCCCTGCTTTCCTCTTCTTTCCTCCTAATGAGCAGCAGCGACAGAAATTCTACAGCTAGGTGAGTACCTGAAATCACTCATGGCGGTTCTGTGCTTATGAACAGTTTTTATTCCCAAGATATTAAAGTTCTACCTTTTATTTTAAGTCTCATTCTTCTTCAGTGTCTCAATTTAGAGATTATTCCAAATGACTTTATTAGAAATTCAGGTTGTTTTTTGTTTAATGGCATGATAACAGAAATAAGTAAAAGATGCCCTAACCTGCTACTCAGCCTTCTCTGCTGCTTAAACTCTGACCATCCAATTCTTTGGCCATGTGGCTTAGCCCTGGCTTCTTTTCATCCCAGACATTCTTGGTTTGACTCTTTGTCCATACCCCCTATCCTAATCCCTCCTCGGCTGAAGGTCCAGGTTTTCTTTAGTGTTTATAAACTCTTCCTTGTCAAAATACCAGATAGTTGTTTCTCCCCTGGCAGGGTGGTTTATCCAAGAGATGTCATTTCAGGGACTAGGAGCAGACAACGGTAATCCTCCTCTCCCTACCTGCCATTCCAGCATTTGCGTCAAAACTTGAGTGTGCCTTTAGTCTCTATCCCATATAGCGGTATTTCCAGGGACGTCATTCCCTTTAGAATTCAGCATTGCTCTAAAGTTCCTATAAATGTTGCCACAAAACCTTGGTAAACTCATGAACCTTATGAAGTGCATACGCATTATGTTGACTTAAAGGAAGGACGTTATTTATGCATAATATTATCCTCACCACTTCAGTGATGAATAGAATGAAAGCTAAACCAGCATCATCCTCATTTTCTCATGCTCTGCTAGACACACACAGAAGCCCTGCTGCTATGCATTGTTTCTCTCCCCACCCCTTAATTTTCTCTGCCTGTGACAGACATATCCTTATTTATGGATTAACAAGTACGAAGATCATGTCACTTTCTGACATAAACGATAATATACCTTTTCTCCTAGAGATCTATTTAGACCCAAAAAAGAATCCCCATGAAAAGCATCAGATTGAGTTGTTGGCTAAACGGAGCACTTAATTAAAATATCACAGTAAAATGCTTTTTAGTAAAGAAAAAGCTTGAAACCACAACTTCATTTGCAATAAAGTTGGGAGAGAAATTCCAAATTTCTTCCAGTCATGCAACTTAGATTCACTCCAAAGTGACCAGTCAGTCCTTAACTTAGGGTAACAACTTCTAAGGGATTCAAGGCGTGGGGAGTCCTCAGAATCATCCTGAGTGTCCTGAGCATGCCTAATCAGTAAAAGCTACTCTTGAATTCTTCATTGATGATCAGCAAAGGGGCAAAATTTTTTAAACTGGAATCTTCCTGCATTTGACAATAACCAATCTAAATCCACTAAATGTTTTCCTGAAGTTTAAATATGGTTTTTACAGTAAATTATTATTATTTTATAGTAAATGACATTAAGCTGCTTAAATTATCAACAGACCACCATATGGATAAATAAATAACATGGAAGGAATATATCTTTGTCTCTGGTCCCAGGTCACTGGAACAAAGCTTCAAAAATCCTTGGAATTTCTTGAGTGACAGAAGTGTCTTTGTTATGCTAATATAGCAACTCCTGGGGCCCTCAGGATAGTTTCAGGATAAGACCCTTTCACCAAAAAGGCCAGCCTTGTGTTTAGAAGACTGGAAATTTCAACCAGCCTTGCTTTCAGATGAGGAGGAGGGCTGGAGATTAAATTATTCAGTCACATGGCCAATGATTTAATTATGCCTACGTAAGGAAATCCCAGTGAAAACTCTGGACCATGAACTTGGTGGAGCTTCCTGGTTGGTAAACACTTTGACATGCTTGGGTTCTACAAGAAGAGGGCATAGAAGCTCTGCTTTTGGAGCTCCCCCACCTAAGACCTTGCCCTATGCCTCTCTCCATTCTGTTGTTCCTGATCTGTATCTCTTATAATAAAACTGTAATCATAATGCTTTCAGCAAGTTCTAGAAAGTTAACTAGAGGGGATTGTAGGAACACAATTTATAGCTTGTCAATCAGAAGCACAAGTGGTACCTAAGACTTGCCATGGCATCTGAATTGAGGACAGTCTTGTGGAGAGCTTTGCCTTTAACTTGTGGAATCAGGCACAAATCATTAGTGTTAGAATTGAATTAAATTTCAGAATCCCTAATTGGTGTCAGAGCAGTGAAAACATCTTTCCTTTTTAAATTTATTTTTGTTTACCTAATAGTTCAATTTTTTTTTTTAACTTTTATTGAGAGAGTGAGAGAGCTCTGGGGGAAAAGCAGAGGTAGAGGGACAAGCAGACGCCATGCTGAGTGTGGAGCCTGATGTGGGGCTTGACCTCAAGACCCTGAGATCATGACCTGAGCTGAAACTAAGAGTTGGGTGTGTAACCAACTGATCCCCTAGGCTCCCCCAATAGAATTTTTAAAAAATTAATCAAAAGTTAAAAAGATGGAAACAGTAATAACTAAGGAAAGATTCAGTTATTTCAAGTAATGAAATAGAAAAATGTTTTATGAAGGTGCTGAAATTGAGGTTTTCAAAATTTTATGACATATAAAATGGTTAGGTGGGGAGCACAATTTAAATTTATAGTTGTCTATATTTTATAATACATTATATACCTGACATATTATATAGTTCTATTAATATCACTATTATTAAGCTAACAAAGGTAAATGAACTTCTTTAACTTCAGTTGAATTTTGAGACCCAAGAGGCAGAGAGAGTAATGAGAGAACGTGAGGGCAAGTAAATGGAGGACCTAGGTGATGTTAGGATTTCTCTAGCATAATTGCAGAGTTTTACTAGTGCATCCTTAAATTCTTTCATGGCAAAAGAACTGTTTTCTAGCTTATTACTCTGATAATTAAAATGGTTACTTTTCACTTTCCTCATCTGTGAAATGGGAAGAATGGTCTAGTTCCTACTGTTTAAGGTTGTTATGAGGATAAAAGAAAATGCTAGTTTGGGGCTCCTGTAGAACTCTACCTGTGGTGCAGGGTAGTTACCTGAGTTGTTCCACCCACGAGACCCATCCATTCCCTGACTCCACCTTACCACTCAGTCACCATCTCCGGACTGCTGCTTTCCAGTAGCCCTCTTATATGTCCTACCAGTTACTGAACCCAAAACTCTAGTTGTGTTCTGATCAATGCAGAGAACACAAAGTTGTCACTCCCATTCCCCAGAACAATATATTTCTCCTAATTCTGCCTTGCTTTCATTAACAATTTCTGAACAATTGTATTCACTGTTGATCCACAGAAAGCCTGTGGCAAGGAAATCCTCTCAGTTTGGTACAATGCCTCTTTTTAAATCTAAATGTGGCTTTTACATTTATTTGTATTGCAATTCATTTCCTTTGTTTGATTCGAGTTCAACATAAATGTATCAAACTTTTTTAGTATTTGTTACATATGTACTTGGTAACCTGGTGTTATCTTGAAAGCGGTAATGTAGTTAGGAAGAACATTGCACTTACAGTTAGAAGCAAATCAAAAAACCAATAAACATTTGTGTTTAGATATGCTAGTTATGCCATTTCAAGATAATTTTGTAATTAAAATCTTAGGTTTTTATCCATCAACTTGAGATTATAGCATCACCCTTGGGGCACCTGGGTGGCTCAGTCGGTTAAGCATCTGTCTTTGGCTTAGGTCATGATCTCAGGGTCCTGGGATCCAGTCCTGTGTCCTGCTTCTTGCTCAGCTGGAGTTTGCTTGGCCCTGGCCCTCCATTAAATAAATCAATAAAATCTTAAACAAGAATCACCCTCACTATATAATAGTGTTTCTGTAGGGATCAGATCAAATAAGGGAACCTATTTTAAAATACTCTATAAATGGGAAAAGTGACTCTACTTTATATTTGAATATAACTTTTTTTTTTTTTTAACGAAAAACTTGGGATGAAAGACCAAGCTCTTTACTCACTAGAGACCTCTCTCCATTTCCCTCTTCCCTTTGGTTTGCTTGTTCTCCAAGACCCATGACCTCTATTTCCCCTCCTCCACAAGAATAATATGAGGCTGTTGGATTAATTATACCTAAGTCTCCATTCTAATGTAGTAATAATTTTGATTCACTTTCTACCATGTATTCCTTGCTGAATTCCCTAGCTTCAGCCTTTGGAAGTTGGGAGGTGGAATGTTATGAACATTGGTTAAGAAGCCAAATAATCTTGGGTTGGAATCTTAAGTCACTCCCTGGCTAAGTGACTTTGGACAAGTTACTTTACACCTGTACAATCTAGGGTTCTTCATCACTGAAATATTCTTTCCCTGTAAGGAAAGTTACTTTCCTTATTAAATTGGCATAAAGTTTCAGAGATAACATATCTAAAGTATTTAGACTAGTGCCAGGTACATATTAACTAAAAAAAAAAAAAGAATTGTGGTGAAAGCAAATTTAAAAAGAAAAAGGGAAGGGGAAGGAATAGGGAAATGACTGAAATTTAATTCCAACCTTACTTACTCTAAACCTGTTCCAAATAAGTGTTATGTTAATGTTAATTCTTTGAGATAGTGTGCAATGTCAGATAAAAAGCAAAGAAGATTTCTGTGACATTTTCCTAACAATCTCTCAAACTGCAAATGAGGTGAATGGATCGTGAAACTTTGTCAGTGAACACACAAGAGTGAATATGCTCTTTCAGCCTTCTTGGAGAGCTACACTTGAGAGAGCAGTCACTATATAAAAGCCTGAGGAAACATCTCAACTCTGCACAAATTCTTACTCATGAACCGAAATCTCCTGCTTTGGCAGTTGTGGAATTTTTGCAACTTTTTATCATTTCCTTTGGTATGTTTGCATGGGTTACCTTGGTACTGACCTAGAAATCCCGTATTTTGCTTTGTTGGACCATCATGTTGTGGATCCATACGCCCAACTGTGATGGTTAATTTTATTGTCAACTTGACTGGGCTACAGGATGCCCAGGTCCTTGGTTAAACATTTCTGCATCTGTAAGGGTGTTTCCAGAAGAGATTACCATTTGAATTGGTGGACTGAGTAAAGTAGAAGGTTCTCCTCAACTAAGGTGGGTATCATGCAATCTGTTAAGTGCCAGAATAGAATAGAAATGCAGATGAAGTTTGAATTACCCCTGCCTGACTGAGCTGGGACACTGATCTTCTGTTCTTGGTGCCCTTGGTCTTAGGCTTTCAGACCTGGGCTGACATCTGTACCATTTCCTCTCTGGTTCTTGGGCCTTTGAACTATATCACCAGCTTTTCTGGGTCTCTAGTTTGTAAACAGCACATTAAGTCATGGGACTTCCCAGCCTCTATAATTGTATGACCCAATGCCTTATAATAAATTTCTTTATTTTATATATATATAAAATCTATTGATTTGGTTTCTCTGGAGACCCCTGAGTAATAGACCAACTGCTAGCTGCATGCCTTCCCATCCTCCAACTGCCCATTCAGGAAAGAGTAGATAGTTTTGTATCAATCATCACTATTTTTCCCAATAGTTTATAGGTTATATATTTAATGTGCTGAAAATGGACTTGAAGATTATGATTTATGTAACTTTAAGAATCACTCATTTCTCACTCTCCCAACTAGAAAGCTATTTTATATATTCTGCAGTCATAGTTAGAATCTAGGACTATAACACACTTGCTCCCTCAGAAGAAACCTACATTGGACCTAAAGATTTAAGTTAAACAGGTAGATGTTGGACTTTTCTCTCTTCATGTGCCCTGGACGTTTTCCTTAACCCAGTGTTGTTGATTATGCTCTCTCCTACTTGAATTCTCCTTGATCCACTTGATGACCTTAGGAAAAGGAAGAGAAGTGAATAGTCACTTGCAATGGCTAATTTTGTGTTTACTTGAATGGGCCAAAGGATGCCCAGATAGGTGGCAAAACACTACTTCTGGGTGTGTCTGTGTGGGTGTTTCTGGAAGATATTGGTATTTGATTCAGTAGACAGAGTAAAGTGACCTGCCCCACTTACATGTGCAGGCATATCTAATCCACTGGAGCTCAAGTAGAACAACAGAGTGAAAGGCAAATTTTCCCTGTCTTCAGCTAGAATGCCCGTCTTTTCTGACCTTGGACATCAGAGCTGCTGGTTCTCAGGCCTTTGGACTTGGGTTAAATTATACCAATAATGTTATTTTGAGATTTTGAAACAAAGTCGTATTTTCATGAAAAAAATGAACTATACATCTAAAACAAAGAATCTCATTATAACCAATATCTTACAGCGCATTGTAATTCACTAATAAACACATATATTATGTCTTTAGATACACAGAATTTTGGAGACTTGGGTAGTTAAATTGCTCAAAGTCACCAGCTAATAGGGAATAAGTCAAAATGTTTTGATGTTATTACATTTTTCTCAAATAGAAAAATAGACCAGGATGTGCTCTCAAATTCATTTTCTCAAGCCCCTCATTTTACAAATCAGAACAAAGAGACAGGCTCACAACTATAACAGAAACCCTGGTTTGTTAGCCTTTCCTAAATAATCACTTTACTTTCAGATTTAATGATATATGTAGATCTTTTTAAAGAATAAGGACCATACCATACAAAATTATGCTTCCCAAAAAAGTAACGTTAGGCATGAGAATATAAGTATTCTTACTCCCTAATCAACCGTGAGTATTTTGAAGTTCCTTGAGAAACTTGGAGGCTGATAAGTATTTCTACCCAAATGCTGATCACCCAAAGCCTTACTTGCTCCAGTTGCTCTTCAGTAGTCCTTCTCCGAACCTTTCATTTAGGTGCATAAAAACAGTATCATTGTCACAATAAGAATACCATCTCCCTAGCAATCTTCAAAGATTCATATATGACCCAAAAATATGATATAGTTCCATAGTTCTATGTCACTGTTCCATTTATAACTCTTAGATATTATGATTCCTTTTCATAAATTGAGACCTTTCCTTCCTTTCTTAGTGCCACATACAGCCAGAAATGCAGTTTTGGGCACTCCATATAGTTAACTCATAACACCGTCTCCTCCATCTTTTGGTGCTTCCCCCTACTTAAGATGGCATCTAACAATTACGCTTATGTGATTTATAATCTGTGCTCTATCAGTTCCACAAAAATAAATGCCAGGACAGAATGACATAAATGGAGAAATAGCCCATTCCCCACCTTCAACATGATTTGTGATATTTACTGACTAACCAAACACTAGCATGGGATCAGACCCAAATAGCCTTTCATGACTGGAGTGGTGACAATTGGCAATGATTAGTGTGGTACCAAAGCATGTACAATATTTGCAGTGTCATAGAACAGAGCTGTTTCCAAAGGGGGAAAGCAGCATTACTGCACAAAGGAGACTGGGAGATGATGTGGGCACAATCCATCCTCCTGGGTATCAGAGGGAACCCAGAAATGTCATAAAATCCCTCTTTGATCTGTTGTCGCTACTGTTGGTTGTATGGGAAATTAACATATTTAATTAACTGTCTGACCAAAGCAGCTGTTACCTTATATAAAACCTTGAACATTGGTGCCTGGCTCATCCCACTAGGTGTTTGAATGTGCCAGTGGCATAAGACTGATGATATTTTTATACTGCATGGCACAGCATGATTCCTCTTGCAATAGGCTCAAGTCAAGATCTTCTTTAAATTCTTCATGGAGAATAATGATGCTCCAGACCAAATTGCTTAATAACACCCTATGTCAGGCCAGCCAACAGGAAGCTCTACGCACAACAAAATGAACTCTGGCCAATCCAATCGTTTCCAACTTCCAAAAAGGCCCCTGCTGCATAGGCCCTGGCAAAGTCAAGCATGCATCTTTCCTCTTCGTCATCAGGATGCTATTTTAATTACAATTCACTTCTCTTATGACATTATTTGCCTTCTGTATTAAAAAAATAAAAAATTCCTTGGCTGCAATATTTCCAAATGGAAAGAAATGCTTCCGAGTCAGAAGTTACTTTCATTACTTTGCTGAGATGTTTGTCCAAAGCTATTATGGAGATCGTGTAAAATAAATTTAATGCATCTCATTTCATATGGTACGTGGACTGGTTTGAAGGATTTTTTTGGGGGGTGGTAAGGGATGGTAGAAGGTGGCTTTTTCTGGCCATTGAAAAAGCCTTCCTTTACTTGGTTTGTTATTTCACCCATTTATGAGAGAGTAAGAATCAAGCATTTTCTATTCTGGATGGCTTGAGCTGTGAAGTGATGAATTTATCTCTAGCAAAGATGGAGGCCAGAATTTTCAATACCTTTCTCGGGGTAATGTGGTAACACTGGTTATCTTGATTGCCTGTGCTGCTCTTTTTCTGAACAAATTTACTCTGCCATTGAATGTGTCTTCCTCATCATACCTTTACTACTGGATACACTTAATATTTTCTTTTGTGCCATTTCTGAAATTCTTGGAAAGTCTTGCAAAGTCTGCAGTATCGGCTAGGACCATATGTAACTTACAAACACTTTGCTAGTTCAGCAATTGAAGGGCTCAAAATCCTGATTAGAGAGAGGGGCCTCCATGAAAACTATAGGGAAAAAAGTTTGCCAGCTAGGACTTTACTGTTTGCATTATCATATTTTAAACTTCTAATAATAAAATATGCAATAATTAGATATATTAACTTGGTGCACGTGATTCTAAAAAGTAGTATTTTCAAAAATATAAAACTAAAAAATTGAATAAATAAAAATAGACCATCTCATTCCGAATGAGCATATCCTATATGGTACTACATTTGTTCACACGAAGACCCAGTCTAGTTATCTGTTGCATATATCACATGAGAATCTCCCAGGGTTTAAGGAAAGCAAAATGGTGATGTGTTGGCTTATTTTTTTACTGACTCATTGTAGGATACATATATATTGCTATATATAAGCATACACATGGAATTATATTTTTCTATCTATAACTATAAGATATAAGAAGAAAATTGTTCTTCAAAAACACATTATTAAAGCATATGGGATGACATCACCTCTAAGGGCAGGAAGGGAAGCTTCAAGCTTATAGAATTCTACATGTTAGAGATCCTAGTGGCCTTATGTTGTTGTTAAATTTAATTAGGAATAATTTGTTCAGGTAACTAGGTGATATTGTCCCTGCTATTATATGACTGATCTTTTGATGCTGACCACTGAAATCCTGACTACTATATTCAGATGGAATTCACTCAGAGCATTCATGTTATTCAACAAACATGTGCCACACACTTTCCTTGGGCGTGGGGGAGAAAGTGAAGAATGAGTAAGTGAAGTATTCTGTCGGTCCTCACGTTGCTTATAGAATAGATATCTAACAGTGACCATAACTGGAGAGTTTCTTTAATAGATATTTTATGAATATAAGAAAAGATTTAAGATCTGTAAGTTACTATATAGCTGATATAAATATAATTCGAATGAACAAACTATAGATGATATAAAGTTTTAATAATTTCTAACCTATTTCTACTTTTCACTGAATAAGGTATTAAGGGCTATATGCACATTTTCTCATGCATTCCTAGTAATACACATAAGATCGCTACTATTCTCGACATTAAATAGAGCAGAATGTGGGGAGAGAACTGAACTTCTAGGTGAATTGTCACCCACAGTGACAGAGAATTTTGTCAGCATAGGCTTTCCTACTACAGATATTATGTGCTGACCTATTACAGAATTCTTCCGTTAAATGACCTGGTAAAATCTCTAGAAGTCTATTCTGGTCTGCTGCAGATAATGCTTCTTTCCTTCCCAGCTTCTGATCCTGAACTGACTTTAGCCTATGCTATGCTATTCTTTATTTGTAGGAAGGTTGGTTGGTTGATTTTACTATTTGCAGAAAGTACTTAAACTTTTGGTTTGCAATTGCTCACTCTGTTTTTAACTATACCTAATGGAGCTTGCTTTACTCCAGACGACTTTGCGGAGCTCCTGCTGCCGAGTATTCATCACCCTTGCAATGCCGCCTCTATTTTTGTGGCCTTGCAACTTTCCCTCCAAGTTCTACCAGTAAGTGCTGGCTTATGCTGTGAGGTAATTTCGTGAATTCGGGCATGTCCTGACGCTTAGAGAAGAACCCATATGAGTATTCAAAATTACATCTTTAATATACATTTCCCCTACTGTATCACTTCCTAAGAAGGATGGTTGTCTGCCTTTCCACCAGCGTATTCTCAAACCCTTGTATCCTTCCTGTCGTGGATGGAGTAGGCAATCAATAAATATTGAATGTTAATTGGAATAAATATATTTGCTTAAATGAAAATATATTTAGTTTGGGAATTCATTCCTCTTTTCATAATATCCCAAACCTTTTTGGAAAAATTATCTCTCTCCATTGTGCATAGAGTCTTCAAAATAGTGTGCCATCTCCTAAGCCAATGATGCAAGTCAGGAATATAAATGTCTGTCACTGTCTCTGTGCACGTGTGTCTGTGAGTATGTGTGTCTGTGCATGTCTCTCTTTCTCCATGTATCTTATGGGTGTGTGTGTCTCTCTGTCCCTCACTCCATCCCTCCCTCTTTCCCTCCCTCCTTCCCTCCCACCATCCCTCCCTCCTCCATCCCCCAGTTCCCCCATCCCTCCCTCTTTGTTGCTGTCCCTCCCTCACCCAGCTCTGTCACAATCCCTCCCTCCTGTTCCCCCACCCCAGTCCTGCCCCTTTGATTCGCCATGCCCCCATCCCCGACCCTACCTTTCTCTCTGTGTCTCTGTGTCTGTCTCCCTCCGTGTCTCCCTCTGTGTCTCCCTCTGTGTCTCTGTGTGTCTGTCCTCCTCATTCTCTGCCTCTGTCCTCCTCTGCCTCTGTCTCTCTCTGCCTCTGTGTGTATGTCTGTCTTTCTGTGGCCCTATCTGTCTGCCCATGCCTGTCCATCTCCCCCGTCTGTCTTATATGTGTGTCTGTATGCTCTCTCTCTCTCTCTCTCTCTTTCTCTGTGCACACATGTGTCTGTATCTATATGTCTGTCTCTCTGTCTTAGAACTTGAGTCTGAAGAAAAAGGAGAAAGATAGGGGAGGAGTAATGGTTGAAGCTCATCCATGGTAGTGTAGACTTCCAAGTATGTGTTTCAAGTGTGTATTCTGCTGAGTCTGATTGATTCTATTTCCTTTTTTAAACAGCATTATTGAGATATAATTGACATACAGTAAAGTACACACATATATATAAAATGCATAATTTTTAAAATTTGGACATATATATTATATATCCCCATGAAATCATCATTACAATCAAGATAATGAATAGATTTCATTACCCAAAATGTTTTCATTTTAGTCCTTCATAATCCCTCCCTCTTATTCCTCACCACCCCATCCCCTACCAAATTTAGCAAATACTGGTCTGCTTCCATCAGTATGCATGTTTGCACTTCCTAAACTTTTTTTTTTTTCAATACATGGTGCTATAAATTAGATGCTCTTTCTTTCGTCTGGGTTTTTTTCTTCCGTCATAATTATTTTGAGATCCATCCATGTTGTAGCATATTTTAATAGTTTATTTTGCTGTTGCTGAATAGTTTTCTATGATGCATTCATCTGTTGATGAATTTTTTGGGGTGTTTTCAGGTTTTGGTTATTAGAAACAAAGATACATGCTTATAAAACTCTTTGTGTAAACATATGCATTCTTTCTCTTGGGTGAATGCTTGAAGTGGAATGGTTAGATCATATAGTAGATATGTGTTTAAATGTTTAAGAAACTGCCAAACTGGTGGGGGGGGGCTGCCAAACTATTTTCTAAAACCGTTAGTTGTATCCTTTCAATCTTTTTATTAAAGTATTCATTTTGAGTTAATTTATTGTACACGGTGAGAAGTATGTATTGCAATTGATTATTTTTTATCATATGGATATCCAAGTTCTTAGGCATCATTTTTCATAAATATTTTCTCCATTAAATTACCTTTGTTGCATTGAAAATCAGTTGCCCATATATGTATATGTTTTTTTCTGAACTTTCTATTCTCTCCATGAATCTTTTTTCTAACTTTATGCCAATATCACAACTCTCTTAGTGTAGCTTTATAATGTCTTGAAATCTGGTGGTCTTACTCCTCCAAATTTGTCCTACCTTTTAAAGGTTATTTTGGCTATTCCAAGCCCTTTGTATTTCCATGTAAATTTTAGAATCAGCTTGTCAATTTTTGCCAAAAAAAAAGTCTACCAGGATGTTGTTTTTAATCATATTGTATCTGTACATCAATTTTAAGAGAATTAACAATATTTTTATTGGAAACTTTAACACATGTTCGTGATTTCTCTATCTTCATTTATTAAGCAATATTTTATAGAATTCAATATGCAGATCTTTCACATCATTTGTCAAATTTATCCCAAGTATTTCATATATTCCATTATAAAGTTGTTGTTCCACCTCTCTTATTCTGCTAGATAGAACCTTCAATAAAATGGAGAATGGAAGTAGTAAGAATGGACATCCTTGTCTTATTTTCTGATCTCATGGTGGAAAGCATTTCACAATTAACTATGATGTTAACTATAAGTTTCTATTGATTGCTTTAATCAAGTTGAGGAAGTTCCCTCTATTCCTTCTTTGCTTGCAAATAGAGGTCATGTTTTGTCAAATCTTTATATTTTGCATCATTTGAAATGATTGTACATTTTTGTTTTTTTAGTTTATTAATATGATGGATTACATTGATTTACATTTTCAATATTAAACCAGTTTTACATGCTGAGATAAAATCAAACTGGCTATTATGCATTCTGCTCTTTATATATGTAGAATTCCATTTGGTAAAATGTTTAGAGCTTTTGCATCTACTTTCTTGAGGGATAGTGGTTTCTAGGTTTTTGTTTCTTTGCTTTCATTGCTGATGTATTTGTTGATCTAGTTACAGATTGTTGACCTCAAATGAGTTGAAGTATTTATTCCTTTTCAATTACATGGAAAAATTTATGTAAATTTGGTGTTTTTCTTTTTAAAATGTTTTGAAGAATTTCCCAGTAAAGACATCTAGGCTAGAAATTTTCTTTGTGAGAAGTTATATAACTAAAAAATTCTCTTTACTTAATAGATATGGTATAGTTTGTCCATTTCTTCTTGAGTAGGCTTTGGTAGTTCTTAAGATTTAGGTAATTCTTCATTTCATCTAATTTGAATTTGTTGACATAAAGTTTTCTGTAACGTTACAGTATATGTCACTTCTCTCATTTCTGATATTGGTAAGTTGTATCATCTTTCTAGATTTCTTGTCCATTTGGCTAAAGTTTTATCAATTTTAGTGATTTTATTTTTAATACAAGAACCAGCTTTTGGTTCCACTGAATTAATCTATTTTTTCTCTTTCACTGATTTCTGTGTCTGGCCTCTACTCTTTCCTTTATCTTATTTATGTTAGGTTTAATCTGGTTTCTTAATGTGAAACCTGAGGTCATTTTTTGAAGAACTTTCCTTTTTCTAGTGCTATAAATTTTCTCAGTACTGCTTTTGCGGTATCCCACAAATTTGAGTATGTTGCCTATTAATTTTTGTTTAGGTCAAATACTTTGTAATTTTTCTTGATTTCCTCTATGACCTATGGGCTATTTAATCATGTGTCCTTTTGTTTATAATTATTGGGTATTTTTGAGCCATCTTTCTGTTAATGATTTCTTATTTAACTGAGATGAGAGAGCATACTTTGAACAAATTCTTTAAAAGTTATTGAAACTTGATTTATGGTACAGAAAATGGTATATCTATGTAAATATTCTGTGTGCACTTAGAAAAAAGTGTGTATTTTGCTGTTGTTTGGTGAAGTGTTCTCTAAATGGCAGTTAGGTCCACTTGATTCAGCGTTGTCCAAATCTTTTCTTTCCATACTATTTTCTATGTATATGTTGTATTGATTGAATGAAGGCTATTGAAATGTCTGACTGTAACTATGACTTTATTCATCATTCCTTTATTGTTTTATCAGGTTTTGCTTCATATATTTTAAAAAAAATTTATTAGATGCATAAATGTTTAGGTTTGTTATATCTCTTAATAAATTGGCCCACTTATTATTAAATTACATTCTTTACCCCCACTTTTAAATCTACTTCATCTGACATTTAATAGGTACTCGAGCTGACTTATTAGCATAGCATAACTTTTCTCATTATTTTACTTTTTCTCTGTATCTTTCTGTGTATTTGAAGTGTGTCTCTTATAGGCAATAAGTAGTTTGGGTCTGATTTCCACCCCCAATCACACCATTAATACCTCTTAATTGGGAATTGGACCATTTACATTTAATGTGATTATTGATATGAACCTCTGTTTTCTACTTCTATCTGATGTGGAAAAAAAAAAATCCATAGTTTTAAAGAAGTGATTGAAAGAGGACTACTCAATGCAGATCTTCAGCTGAGACTCCAGACCCTGCGGTGCCCATCCTTTTCCTTATGTTGTCCTTTTATTTGTTGTTGTTTTCTTGGATCATGTTTCCCTCATTGATTTCTGTGTGAGACTCTGTATCTTAAGCTGTGGTGTCCTTTTTGGTTTTTGGGTGTTTTTTTTTTTTTCTCTTAATTAAGTGTCCAGTTGAGTTCTTATGATCTATTTTGAAATGTTGTTTTAACAAAAAATGCTTTTTATATGTTAAATATTTTTATGATTTCATCTTTATTTTCTTATTGGACTAACTGCTATAATAACCATACTATCTTAATGATTTAGGGGTTATGTATATTTGCTAAGTTACCATTCTTGGTGTTCTTTAGTCATTTTTGTAGATGCTGATTTCATCTCTTATAGTTTCTGTCAAATGAATGTGCTTTAATATTATTTATAGTGTCAGTCTTTTCGTGATACATTTTTATGTCTTAAATATCTTTGCCTTTGTTTTTTGAAAGCTGTTTTTGCTGGTGTAGAATTCTAGGTTGACCCTCTGTTTGTTTGTTTTTCTTTAAATACTATAAATATGTTGCTTTACTATTTCTCACTTGCCTTGTCTGTAATAAGAAATCTCCCATCCTTAATTTTCTTCATATTTTTTCTTTGTAGTTTTTCTTTTTTTAAGTTTACTTTATCTTTGAGCCATTAGTTGTGACATGCCTTGTTGTAGTTTTATTTTCTAAATGTGTGTGGGTGTGGGTAGCTGACTGGGTGTATGGGTTTCAGGGACTCCAGTTAAATACATATTATTGGAGGACCTTTTGAAATACTACACATACCTGATACTCTGTGCATGTTTAAAATGATCTTTCTCTGTATTTTATTTTGGATTGTTTCTATCATATCTTCAAGTTCACTGCTTTTTTCTTCAATATCTGGTATGTCATTAATCCCATCTATCTCACACATTGTAGTTCTTATCTAGGAGTCCCAGTTTGGGTCATCTTTATATTTTCCACTCTCCCATCTCTCAGTTCAACTTTTTAAACATCTGGAATACACTTTTAACGTCCTTCTTTGATAATTTAATATCTGTGTCAGTTTTGAACACTTTCAACTCATCAGTTCATTACCATATAAGCTATATATTCCTGATTCGTTGCATGCCTGGTTATTTTTATTGGATGGCCTACACTGTGACTCTTAATGTGTGCTAGATATTTTTTTGTATTCCCATAAATATCATCAAGCTATGTTTTGAAACACAGTCAAGTTTCTTAGAGATCATCTGATACTTTTGGTTCTTACTTTTAAGGTTTATTTAACAGGACAAAAGCAGTACCCAATCTAGGGCTAATTATTTTCCGCTACTGAGAAAGACTGTTCTCAGAACTCTACCAGTGTCCTATGAATAACATCTCTTTGAATAAAATAAAGAGATTTATGACATTGGTTGCAGAGCTTGAAGCAGCAAGAGGAGTCACAGATGACTAAGTTTTCAAGTCTAGCAGAATATAAATGTACCACTGATAAAACAGAAAAGTCACTAGTTGGAGTCAGAGTAAAGGGGGGGGGGACTAAAAATGAGTAAAATCCTGTGTGCGTGGCTTTTTAAATCTTACAAATAAAAACTGCAGATATGTGTCTTTATCACACTGAGGAATATTTTTCTTTTTTTTTTTTAATTTCGAAAGCTTTTTGTCAAACATTTATTTAGCATGCATCCTTCTGCCAAATATTATTTCCACAGCCATGTTAATGTGTGTATACCTTTTCAATTTTAGTAGTTCACACATTTAATCATGGCTGAAACGAGAGAGACTTAAATGAATTTCCCCAAATTCAGAGGCAAATGCTCAAAATGTGAAATATGTACTGAGTTCTGAAACTAATGAAAACATGCAAGACAAATTTTAAAGTACATTTCCCACTGTAAGTTAAACTTTACCTAAGAGCTATCCAGCATATGAAAAGTTTTGAAGAAGAAACATCCAGCAAAATGTTTCTGTATAATTCCCATAAAATATGGAGCATTGTGCATGGTTATAAGTTATGTTTCTAACATAAGCCAATATACTTTAATTTGCTTGACTAAGACCTAGTAATTCAGTGATAATATAACGTATTCAAATGGCTAGGGAAAGAATACTCCCCATCATCCGCCACTGCAATACAATAAAATCCAACTTATTTTTTAAGAAGAAAAAATACATCATCAAGCATAAAAACCTGGGATAAAACCCACAAAATGAAAGTTACTGCCTTCATGAAATATTAAAATTGCATCAGGAATACTGTTCTGGCATTAAAAATAAACAATAACATTTTTTTCTAGTTATGGTTCACTTCAATTCTTTAAAAATTAATTATTACCTCTTTAAATATTTGATTAAATTAGATTTCAGTGGGCTATCACTACCCACGAAACACATGCTATGGTGTCTAAATTCTCATATCTCAATTTCTGATGTACTTTGTCATATTACTTAATTCTGTGATGACTTATTTTTTTTGCCTTGGTTGTTTTAGAAAATGGGCACAACTAATGTTCTCTTATTTTGAATGTAAATATAATATATTGTTAAGCTCCATAAAGAGTAAAAAGTGTGACAATATTTGATAGTTTTCTATCCTATATTGCCTTACAGTTGCATTGTAATTGAACTTATGAATCTTACCCTTTAAATCCCATAAAATTATAAGGAGGAGTCGTACAACCCAGCTTTTCAGAGTATACACAATTTGACTGCCAAGTCAAACATTTTTGACATTTATCTATAATTAGCAATTAAAAACACTTTTTAAGGAAAATTAGCATGGTTCTACTGTGGCTCAGTTTCTCTAGATTCAGAGTAAATTTTTGAGCCCATTGTAAGTTTAGAGATGTGGCACAAACATATAATCTTGCCATTCATATAAGTTTACTAAACCACCATTTTTCATTTCAGAGAATTGTCTTAACATTTGTATTGTGCTTAAATTTGCACAACCATATTTGTTGTTTAATTTCAAATGTCAATCAATGAGCTTCAGAAATTATCCCTAAGAGAACAGACAGAGGAAAATGTTTATCAGGTTTATATATATAAATTTTGGAAAAAAAGAAAATTTAGTAAGTTAGATTGAAGAATGAAGATATGAGGGGGCTTTTATTTAGACAAAGTTTTACTTGTTTAATTTCTCACATATCAAGAAAAACTTTATGACCCAGTGATAAATGACTCCATTTTCTCCAAACTAAACTCACAATGTCTGACAAACTAGTTCTCCTCTCCAAACTAGTTCTTACATTTAACTTCCTAGCTCTGCCACCAGCACTGTAATTTTTCTAATCATTCAACCTGTCAATGTTAGACTCACCACCCTCCTCCCACCCCAAATCTCTAGCATCCCCCATGTACATTCTGTTGCCAGGCATAGCAAAGCAGATTCCTTGGTGTCAGTTGCCCAACTCACAACTCTATAATGATTCCATAATCTATTCTGGAAGAAGGAGAAATAAGCAGTCATGTTGCTGATTTTGGCTCTCTGGCATAACTTATTGGATCAAGTATAGACAGCCTACTTAAACTACCAATAATCTTTTTTTTTTAAGATTTTTTATTTATTTATTTGATGAAGAGAGAGACAGCCAGTGAGAGAGGGAACACAAGCAGGGGGAATGGGAGAGGAAGAGGCAGGCTCCTAGCAGAGCAGGGAGCCCAATGCGGGGCTCAATCCCAGGACCCTGGGATCACGCCCTGGGCCGAAGGCAGACGCTTAATGACTGAGCCACCCAGGCAGCCCTACCAATAATTTTTTTCTCAAGAATATGTGAATAGTTTTATTAATCACTGTAGTTCATTGAAAAATGAGATGTTATATTGTTCCAAATATCCAAAAGGAACTTGGGTCAGAGAAAGTCAGTCTTTTCAAAAATGAGAATAAAATAGAAGGGACAAAAGACTTCTGAAATGACGTAGGCCCCAAAAGATAGAGAGGTCAGTCTCAATTTCTTATTTTCTAATCCCTGATTTTTGTCCCCATTGAAGCCCTGGTATGCTTCCTGGTTTTGGATTCCAAGGGATGGATGCTGTTGTACCCTTGTATTTAGTTCCCCTCTAACCTTATTGATTGAGCTGGTTTATGTTTGTGAAATACTATTTCTCACAATTTAAGGCCTTGACTAAAAACATTAGGAGAAAATGTCTCCTCACATTTCTCATGGCTATACTCTTCTGTGTTTACTAGCACCTTCACACTTTTAATAATCACCTCTATTCACTGGGCATTCATTCAAAAGTATTTGAGGCCCCCTAGGAGCCAAGCATTCTTCTAAACCTAGGGTGGCTCTTTTGAACAAATATATAGTCCCTTATCTCCTGAATTTGGTATTTAGTGAGGAAATATAGATTCTAATAAATTATCATATAATAATGAATAGTGAGAAGGGCAACAAAATAAAAGAGCTTCTTTCTGTGAGTGTTTATACAAAAAAAAATGATGTAGTTTCAATGTTAAAGGCTTCTTTGAGGGCATGACATTTCAGCTGGTATCTGAAGAAACAGTAGGCATGGATTTGAACAGAAGGGGGAGGAGCTTGTCATAGGGAAACCCAAATGATATGGGAACTAAGAGAAATAAGGCTGGAGTGAAAGATTAAGCAGGAGATGATGTAAGATGTTATTGGGGAGATATCCAGAGCCAGATCACAGATTTAAGGGTGGTTAAATAATTTGGAATTTATTTAAGAATAATGGAATGCAATAGAGGAATTAGAAGTAATGACTTGGTCTCAATCATTTTAGTATTTTGAAAATATTCTGGCTACTGTGTTGAAGTGGCATTGGTGAGAGATCAGATTAGATGTGGTGGACAAATTAGTTGTGAATTATAGTACTCCTAGCCAAGAAATGTCACTAGTTTTGATTTGGGTCTTGTAGCTTGTTAGTAGAAATGGAGAAATATTTAGAAGTCCAATTAACAGGATTTGGTAATTTATTTATATACAAGAATAAAAGAAAGGTTGGCATTGTAGATGACAGATTTATAGCTGATATAACTAAATTGAGTTTACCAGGTTTGAAATAAATGCTATTAAAAGGATAGGTGGAGAAACATTCATGAATTAGTAGTTAGATATGTTGAATTTGAAGTATTTATACATTTTGAATCAGCAGCTAATTAGCAGAATCTCCTCCTAGGAGAAGTCTGGCTGGATATAGAGGTTAGGAAGCATCAGTATAAAGAGGTAGTCATTAAAACTATGGGCGTAGATAAGCTTACTAAGGGATATAATAAAAAGTGAGGGGATAAGGAGATCTGGGACTAAACCAACATGAATTCCCAAATTTTATGGCTGAATAGATGGGGGTAAGACTGAACTATAGTATGCTGAGATAATCAGAACAATTGGGTCATGAAGTCAAAGCAAGAAGGTGTTTACAGAAACAAGGTTGTCAAGGAAGAGGCATGCTAAAAAAGTATGCACTGAATTGAATGGTATTGACATTACTGTTGACCTTACTAAGATGTTTCATGTAGTAATAAGGGCAGAGACTGAGTTGGAACGGGTGGTAGAACAAGAGGTACAAAAAGGAGGTAGTAAATGTTGAGCTTTCTTCATTTTTTTAAAGTTTACCTGTGAAGAGGAGTGTTGTGTTGTACTGATGAGAGGGAAATGGAGCTCACTCTCCTCTGATTGAATATATATACTTGGGTGTTGACTTTTTAAATACTCTGAATACATGACATTTTAATATAGTCATTTCGATTAAACTTGTTAGAAGTGACTATTAGAATGTTTCCAAAAGGTCCTCTTTGCAAGTAACGTACCCAACAGAGAATCTTAACAGCATCATTCCACCTATCCTTGAAACTAAGCCTGACCCTGGTCTCACTCCACTTTCAAGACTATTCCCTCTCTTACTGAATTCTCAGGGCATTGTTCATGCCATTTCATACCTTAACCCATGATGGCACTTTGGAATAAAGTGGGGCTACTCTTAAAAATGATTAGCATAATGCCACAGTAAGCGTTCAAAACAAATTTGCTAACTTTAATTGCCTAATTACGTAGACAAAATAAATATATTAATTTTCACCCATCACCTGGAAGGTATTCTCAGATATAAGGTGGTATCGGTGTTAGGAATCAAAAATATTGCTGAGGGTCCAAATTTAATGAATAGACTGGCTGGGTTATCTAAAATCTTTCCTTCCCCCCTTCCTTATCTATGTGTATAAGGGATGCATACTGCTAATAATTGGTTATAAAGAACAAGGACACATTTTAGTTTTGTCAAATAATATATTATTTAAGGTACACATATGTGGGATCCCAGGAAAAATGAAAAACCAGATGCCCAGATAAGAAATGATCATATTTAAAATAAATAAAATAAATATGAGTTAAAATAAATACCAGAGGCCTTAGCCATTGGAGTTACTGGATCTACTAGTCCCCCAATTACCCCAGGTTCTTCAGTTACTATTTGTGTGTTGGTGTGTCTGTTCCTCAACTCATTCTTATTTGTTATTTTCTTACCCAGTCCTTAATGTTGTGTGTGTGTGTGTGTGTTTTCTCCTCCAGCTCAAAGCAATTTTGAATTTAACTATAGTTTGTGCTCTCTCCTAAATTCTGAGTGTGTGTAGTCCAATCAGATCCTCTCCACTGTCTGTTATGACTCCTCACTTTTAGTGCATGTGAATATCCCTATTGTTCTCTTTGCATTTGATAATTCAAATGCCACAGTGAGAGAATCTAACTGCTCCAGTTAGATGTTTTGAGCCAAATCACAATGTAAGATTTCTGCCATTCTGTTGTTCAGTTGCCCATGTGTTCCGTGTTACAATCATTCTTCGTTAGCAGACCAGTTCACTGAAAACTTTGGTAGAAGCGTCTATGTACTTAGTAGAAAAAGTAGTTAATATTGATAGTAGGCACAATGCTCAATAAATACTTGTTAATACCTTAGGTACTATAAACCTAGAACATACTCAACCCCTGGCTGTATATCAAAATCACTTGGGGAACATTTTGGGAACACTAATTCTGAGGCCTCAGTCTACATGTTCTAAATTTAGAATCTCTACAGATTCAGTGTGGCAATCTGGTATGTTTAAAAAGCTTCCGAGTTCATTCTGCTCTGGCTTGCAGTCATGTAGGTTATTTTATTCTTGATATAAGCAGTACTCAAAGCTTTGTCAGCCATCATTCATTTTCCAGTTTATTTTCCAAGAGTTTACAATATTTGTTAGACATTGACTCACTTTCATTATTGATTGCCTGTTACAAAGTTTTTAAAGATGTATCCATTTTCTCAGTGGTTCTAAACTAGAACATGCAAGTTGATAAGCATTATAAGTCAAACATGTAACAGGAAAAGAGTTCTCCTAGAAGACCAGGAATGGTGAAGGCTTTGGAAAACAGAGAAGGTATGCTCCATTTAACAGGCCAGTCACTATTTAGCATAATATAATTGTTCTCACACAAATATGGGAGATTGGTGTTACCAGAGCATCTGTTTTCCAAGACAGAAAATAAAGATTTTTATGAAAACTTCTACAGTTTATGTATTGACAATTTATTAAATTCATATATACATTCCTTCTGTCCCTCTGTCCCTCTCTCCTCTGGCCAAAATCTAACTATATGAAAATACATCATTTTATCACAGTTGCTCTTAGAGGAACAATTCAATTAGAAGAAAAATACATTATACTCTAACTTGGGTACAGATGGTGAGACCTAAAAGTCATGGTTTGTGAGAAGAAAGCAGAGATACATCACTTTGCATTAGAAAAGAGAAATTTGGGGTGGAGTGTAGCAGGAAAAAAATGGGAACAGGAAGACTTACAACAATGTTGTAATCTATCTAAAGCTTACAAAGAAATATAGCCAGTGGTGTTGAGGTAAGGTCAAAAGAATTATAAGAAACATTTATTGAATTATTTTTGCATTTTCATGATTTGATTCTCCATTGTATCCCCAAACCTTTAATAAACACTTCTCCATGTATGAATGATCTCTGTAAATTCTACAAAAGAAAATCAAGCAAAAGCAGCTGAGTCCCCTGTCTAGCTTTCAGCATCTAGTAGAGAATGGAAAGAAGCCATGGGAATTGACATGTGTGTGGAAACAAGAGTTTACAGTTTCAACAGCTGGAATCAATCCAAAGGGGATCATAAGAACCAAAGGCCCTGGGAATTTTCAGAACTTGGGGGGATGCCATTGAACTCCTCAGAATTTGGCATAGAGACCAAGATCCTATTCACCTCTCAATGCTAAGTCACCCTAGGTACTCCATGGGCTACGATAATAAATTTCACGTGACAGTGTTCTTGGCTCTAAATAGCTTATGTATCTTATTCAAGACAGAGTTTGGTTATCCTTATCCTCTTCTCTTTAAAATCTGGTACCAAGAACTAAATAAGCACAATAGTTATTCAAATTTGAAGGATGCTGTGTAGAGAGTAAAGGCCTTCTCCTTACCATGAAAGGTTCTAAAATGGCAAAAAATAACAGGAAGACAGAGAATAACAGAAGTCTCCTCTGTTGTGACAACTCAAACCATGACTTTAATGGTATGATCTTAAGCTAATGATCATGTTGAGTAGGGACCAGGAGAAGCAACAAGAAGACAGTGATCTTACTATGAAGTGGTAGATTAAGACAGATGATGCAGCAATTTTTACATTGTTTTTTTGTGTGTGGGTTTTTTTTTTTTTTTTTTTTTTTTTTTTTTGGTAATGGAAGCTTTTGAAAAGAGATTGACTAAGGAAAAAAAAAATCTCTGATATCCAAGGACTTATGTTAGCAAATGCTGTGAAATATGGAAATGGAGAATGAAAGACAGGAACTACCACAGACTTGATGTTGAAATAAACATAAGAATGTGAATATTTGACTTTGCTCTTTGCAGTCTGTCAACTATGGGAAAATAATTTAATTCTTGGTTATTCTCTCTGTGAAATGGCAATATTTGTTCCAGTCCTCTATGGCTGTTACAAAGATAACATGAAAGAATTTCTTTAATTTTCACAACTTTTAGCTAATAGTTGAATAAATTAATGAGAACTATTTTTGATAATTTAAAGGGAATATGAAGAAATGTTTTTGCAGCTTGCTTAATGACCGTTCATAATGAAGGGAATTATTCCAACTCCCGACATACTACCTCTTAGCGTCAACTCAAAAGAGTTGAAACCTCTTTTATAAAATATAAGCCAAAAGATTTGCATTTCTATATCAGTCTTCTTTTACTCAGTTAATATACACCTTATTCTCATGCTATATTTTTAATCAACAAATTTTCTTAATAAAAAATTACACTATTGAGTTTACATAATGCAGTAGGAGCAATTCTCACTTTTCCCCCTAGGCAACTCTTTTACCTATTAATATATCTTTCCTTTAAGGCATCCCAGAAGAATCAAAAATTATGTCCCTATATCCCTATTCTTGGCAATGATATCATTAGAATGCCACAACCTCTTGCTAATGATCTGAAAAATTTTCTAGACTACTTATTACATGATATCTTGGGATATCATTGTTTTAAAATATACATATGAATGGAATATAAGTGTGCTATGTGGAACTGTGACCTGCCTAATTCTGACTCTGCCTCTGACATGGGAAACCAGCTTAAATTTAGGTAATTTACAGTTTTAGGTCATTAATGTTCAATATGGTAAAAATTTCAACTGTGGACTTTTTCCCAGTCATGGAAATTGGTTTCATAATATTTTAATGGGATTTTCACTTCTGTCACTGACTTCAGAATATAATTGATAAAAATGCTTTTCCTGTGCAGACCTCTTGTCCTTGGTTTGGACTTTCCAGGTATTATACTTTAAGCAAAAATTTGAATAAAATCCATGACCAATGTCAATTGAGAATCTATTCAATAGTTAACATCTTTCATAAATTGATATTTTCACAAAATTTCTTGATAATTTATACTCATTAATTGATATAACATCTCTTATGTACTAACAATTTCTTCACACTGCAGTATCTGTTCTGCTCAATATTTTTTTAAAGATTTATTTTTTTGAGAGAGATTGAGAACAGGGGAAGGGGCAGAGGCAATGGGAGAGAGAGAATCTCAGACTCTGTGACGAGCACAGAGCCTGACATGGGGCTTGATCTCATGACCCCCAGGATCATGACCTGAAGCCAAGAGTCAGCTGCTCAACCAACTGAGCCACCCAGACACCCCCATTCAATATTTTTCTGAATGAAGGGTAAATCAAAGCATTTTTAAATAGCAAAATAGATGAAATTGACAGTTTATAAAGACAAAATTTTGCCTCAGTAATTACATATGGTTCAACCAAATATATTCAAATACTCCAAAATATTTTTTTCTGTTCCTTTGCCTCATGAAAGCCTCCACATGCATCTTAAAGCTCATGCGCTTTTTCCAGAAGCTCCATCTAATTGACATAGTACCTCATGAAACTATAATGACTTCTAAAAATTAGACAGCATATCCATATTAAGTAATGAAAAATTCCAAACATTTCCCCATTCTGACTTCTTTATTGTAAAGCTTTACTGTTTTATTAATAGCACAGATCCAGTTGAATACCTTATATCATATATTTGAGAAGCAATAAATTATAATATTTGAATTTACATTCTGCTTTCTCAGAGGAGCTCATCTCCTAGACATTGTCTTATTAATGTTCAAAATTCTCCTGAAAACTAGGTAGAGATTATTATGTTGAACAGTGATAGAACTGCAAAGAGGAAAGGTGCACTCTAGCTGACTCTGCTCCTCCATTAAATCTTGACTTGAAAAAGACAGCACAAAGAAAAGCTAATAGCCGAAAGTGAAGCTGATAGAATAGAGTTTAATCGATTTTTCCCCCAATATTAATATAAGATCCATGAGTCAGGGATCATTTATGGTGTTGCTATATTTCTAGTTTTTAAGAAGAATGGATTCTAAGTAAAAATGCCTCATTAAAATAGTCTTTGAATAAATACTTGGACCATTTATTGTCATACTTCTATGCCATACATATTCTCTCATCGTACTTGGGTAAAATAACCCACAGCCATAGGAAAATAGATCTACCTAAACAATTATAGAGAAATTTTTCTGCACTTGTAATTTTGCATATTTAAAAAATACATATAAATTTATTATTAAACATAAGGGTTTTTTTGTTTTTTTGGTTTTTGGGGTTTTTTTTTTTACAGATGAGTAACCTGAAATTTAGGAAGAAAGTTGGGGTAATTTGCCCAAAGCTTCAGATATAACAATTGGCAGAGACTGGATTCAATCCTTGGTCTATATAGCTTCTAAGCCTTATTTTCTCTGTGGTATACTATAGTCTCACTTTATTATTGTGATTTCTTTTTGTCTTTTAAATGTTAATTTATTTAGTTGAATAAATTTTTACATTCAATTGAGTTAACACATAGACAGCATTTCTGTACTTCTTATAATAGAACTCTTACTAATAATTGATGTAAAGAAAAAAGAGAAGAACTGTAAAAATTTTAAAACATTTAGAAAACAGTCATTCGTCAAGACAATTCTCTGGAACTTTACATAAAGAAATTTACATAAAGTCCTAAAAAATGGAAAGATGGTGCCTATTTTTATAATTACAATCATCCTTCAGTTCCATCCCATGCAGAGGATGCACATGACTGAAAGAAACAAACAAAAAATGGTCTGAAGGATTGAATGAGACAGGGTTCTGAAAGGAAACAAGGCCTGAGAATTTGTTCAGTTGGATAAAATCATCAAATGATATGGAAGCATGAGGAGTACCTCTTTATTTTGCATAGCAGTGCTGGAAGGGCCCCCAAAATGGGTAAATTCCATTGGTAACGTTTACAAATCAGTTACAACTTGAAAACTTTCAGGAAACCCAAGAGTAGTCCTAAGGATTTGAAGCAGAGTCTTCGTACATACCACTCACTGACACGTAGTTAAGTCAAATTTACACAGACAGATATCTTCTTATAAGGATCCACTACTTTTGCTATGTGTCTGAGATCCATTTACAAAATAACAAAGTATAAGCAAAGTAAATCAGTACTACTTCGAGTTCCTTGTATTTGAGTGGAAATTAGCCCTGGGAGTAGAAGAGTCCTGGTTGATTAGCAAATACTGAAAGGGGACTTAACAGTTTTTCTTCATATTCTAATAAGCATAATTTCTGGCTGAAGTATAAGCTACTTTTTCTCCTATAAGTAACAACTGTTCTCAGTTATTTATTTGTAGCCTCCATTATAGTTTCAACAAAGAAAAAAATCATAGGAGCAGACTGATGAATCTTAACATTTTTTTAAGATTATGTGTAAAGTAATAGCTCTTTAAAAATAATATACTTCATAGAAATATGGCGAAAGCACATGTGAGCAGAAAAAGTAAACCTAAGCATCACTGGCTTAGAAGACAAAACATAAAAACAAGGGCTTTTCAAAGTGAAGTCAATGGAAATATTGATAACTGAAGTGGTTTTGCATACACAAGTCAGACATTTTATGGATCTGGGAGCCACTATGTTTTGTTATCCCAGGTAGGAAATAAATAGTTCTAGTTGCTCTCAGTCCTGAAAATGTCTGCGTCTCGATTACCTCATGTACTAATGGTGCATAATAGCTACCCAATTAATGTTTGAGAGTGGTTGAACAAATGAATTGCAAAGTCAAAAATCGTGCAGTCCATGGTTTTGTGAACATAACAGGTTGAAGCAATGTGTTTTGACACTATATCTGTATACCATGATGTTTTCCTAGATATAACTGAGTATGCATTATACAGTAGTAATCACAATCATTGTCATCATCTAAAAATACCAGTGCCCAATTGAGGGAGGTTAAGATGGCGGAGGAGTAGGGGACCCCTTTTTCAGCCGGTCCCCTGAGTTGAGCTGGATAGGTACCAGACCAGCAGGAACATCCACGGAATCAGCCTGAGACGCAGGAAGATACATCTGGATCTCTACAAATGAACATCTCCAGCGCTGAGTATCGAGGTACGAAGCGGGGAGCCGTGAAACCGCGCACAGATATCGGAAGCTAAACAGAAGGGGGAGGGAGCCGCCATGTCAGGGCACTGGGAAGCGGTAGCCACCTGCACGGGGGAGCGGACAGACCGCGGACCTGCACGCTTGAGACAGCAGACTGAGAACGGGAGCTCCGGGAGCGCACGCGGGACGGCTGGCGGTTGGCAGGCCACCTGCATCGGGGAGCAGGCTGACCGCGGACCCGCACTCTGGAAACAGCAGACTGAGTCCGTGAGCAGGGAGCGTGCACCACCAAGCATCTCACGGCGCTCCAGAGCTCTGGTGTGCTCACTGGATCGAGGCTGAGACCGGGAGCTCCGGGAGCGTGCGCGGGGCAGCTGGCGGCTGGAGGGCCACCCGCACGGGGGAGCAGGCGGACTCGCGGTCAGCACCAGCGAGACACCAGACTGAGACGGGGAGCTCTGGGAGCCCGCGTGGGGCGGCTGGTGACTGGCGGCTGGCGGGGTTGGAAACACAAAGGACAGAGACGCGTCGGCCCTGGAAGTGAGGGCTGGGACAACGGGTGTGGGGAGCACAGCCCGGGATGCTGCAGGGTTGAGCAGCACCAACAGAAACATAGTTAAAGTGGCCAGAACATCAGTGGAGAACGATCCGCGATCCCTCTGTTCTGAGACAGAGGCTGAATTTCAGCCGCTGCTGCTCTCTCAGAAGAGGCATAGCAAACCGCCAGGGAAAGCCGCCAGAGAACAAAAGCCCGGAAATACCGGCTCACAGGGTGCCCATCCCCATCCCCCCTCGCAAGGGACACAGAGACTCTACCCAAACAGGGTTTTCTGAGTACCTGCAGGCAGGCCCCTCCCCCAGAAGGCAGGCTGAAAAATCAAGAAGCCCACAACCCGGAGCGCCTGAGTGGCGCAGTCACCAAGCACCTGTCTTCGGATTAGGGTGTGATCACAACGCTCCGTAAGGAGTCCTTCATCGGGCTTCTCCACCGGGAACCTGCTTCTTCCTCTCCCACTCCTCTGCTTGGGTTCCCTTTCTTGCTGACTGTCTCTCTCTCTCTCAAATAAATAAATAAACTCTTTAAGGAAGAAGCCCACATCCCTAAGATCTCTATAAAACAAGGGCGCATGGCCTGGGTCCCAGTCAACAATTTGGGCTCTGAACAACCCCGCAATCTCTCTTCATCTAAATGACGAGAAGGAGAAGTCCCCCCCAGCAAAGAAAAGATAATGAGTCTGTGGCCTCTGCCACAGAATTGGCCTCGGCCACAGAATTAATACATATGGATGTATCCCAATTATCAGAAATGGAATTCAGAGCAACAATGGTCAAGATGATGAGTAAACTTGAAAAAAGCATCAGAGAAAGCGTTGCTGAGAATATAGAATCCCTAAGGGCAGAAATGAGAGCGAATCTGACAGAAATTAAAAATTCTATGAGCCAAATGCAGTCAAAACTAGAGGCTCTGACGGCCAGGGTCACCGAGGCAGAGGAACGCGTTAGCGAATTGGAGGATGGGTTAGTAGAAGAAAAAACGAAAATAGAAGCTGGTCTTAAAAAAATCCACGCCCACGAATGTAGATTACGGGAGATTACTGACTCTATGAAACGATCCAATGTCAGAATCATCGGCATCCCTGAAGGGGTGGAGAAAAACAGAGGTCTAGAAGAGATATTTGAACAAATTGTAGCTGAAAACTGCCCTAATCTAGCAAGCGAAACAAACATTCGTGTCCAAGAGGCAGAGAGGACACCACCCAAGCTCAACCATGACAAACCTACGCCACGGCATGTCATAGTGCAATTCGCAAATATTAGATCCAAGGATACAGTATTGAAAGCGGCCAGGGCAAAGAAATTTCTCACGTACCAAGGCAAAGGTATCAGGATTACGTCAGACCTGTCTACAGAGACCTGGAATGAGAGAAAGGCTTGGGGGGGCATTTTTAAAGCTCTTTCAGAGAAAAACATGCAGCCAAGGATCCTTTATCCAGCAAAGCTGTCATTCAGAATTGATGGAGAAATAAAGACGTTCCAAAATCGCCAATCATTAACCAATTTCGTAACCACGAAACCAGCCCTACAGGAGATATTAAGGGGGGCTCTATAAAGGTAAAAAGGCCCCAAGAGTGATACAGAGCAGCAAGTCACAACCGATACAAAGACTTTAAAGAGAAATGGCATCATTAAAATCATATCTGTCAATAATCTCTATCAATCTAAATGGCTTAAACTCTCCCATAAAACGCCACAGGGTTGCAGATTGGATAAAAAGACATGACCCATCCATTTGCTGTCTACAAGAGACTCATTTTGAACCCAAAGATGCATTCAGACTTAGAGTAAGGGGATGGAGTACCATCTTCCACGCAAATGGACCTCAAAAGAAAGCTGGAGTAGCAATTCTCATATCAGATAGACTGGATTTTAAACTAGAGGCCATAGAGAGAGATACAGAAGGGCACTATATTATTCTTAAAGGAAGTATTCAACAAGTGGATATGACAATTATTAATATATATGCCCCCAACAGGGGAGCAGCAAGATACACAAGCCAACTCTTAACCAAAATAAAGAGACATATAGATAAGAACACAGTAATAGTAGGGGACCTCAACACCCCACTATCAGAAATAGACAGAACACCCTGGCAAAAACTAAGCAAAGAATCAAAGGCTTTGAATGCCATACTCGACGAGTTGGACCTCATAGATATATATAGAACACTACACCCCAGAACCAAAGAATACTCATTCTATTCAAATGCCCATGGAACATTCTCAAGAATAGATCATGCTCTGGGACACAAAACAGGTCTCAGCCAATACCAAAAGATTGAAATTATCCCCTGCATATTCTCAGACCACAACGCTCTGAAATTGGAACTCAACCACAAGGAAAAACCTGGAAGAAACTCAAACACTTGGAGGCTAAGAACCATCCTGCTCAAGAATGACTCGATAAACCAGGAAATCAAAAAACAAATTAAACAATTTATGGAGACCAACGAGAATGAATACACAACGGTCCAAAACCTATGGGATACTGCAAAGGCAGTCCTAAGGGGGAAATACATAGCCATCCAAGCCTCACTCAAAAGAATAGAAAAATCTAAAATGCAGTTTCTATATTCTCACCTCAAGAAACTGGAACAGCAACAGAGGGACAGGCCTAACCCACTGACAAGGAAGGAGTTGACCAAGATTAGAGCAGAAATCAATGAATTAGAGACCAGAACCACAGTAGAGCAGATCAACAGGACTAGAAGCTGGTTCTTTGAGAGAATCCATAAAATTGATAGACCACTGGCAAAACTTGTCCAAAAACAAAGAGAAAGGACTGAGATTATTAAAATTATGACTGAAAAGGGAGAGGTCACGACCAGCACCATTGAAATTGCAAGGATTATTAGAAACTTTTATCAACAGCTATATGCCAAAAAACTAAACAATCTGGAAGAGATGGAGGCCTTCCTGGAAACCTATAAACTACCAAGACTGAAACAGGAAGAAATAGATTTCTTAAATAGGCCAATTAACTATGAAGAAATTGAGTCAGTGATAAACAACCTTCCAAATAATAAAACTCCAGGCCCAGACGGTTTTCCTGGGGAATTCTACCAAACATTCAAAGAAGAAATAATACCTATTCTCCTAAAGCTATTTCAAAAAATAGAAACAGAAGGAAAGCTACCAAACTCATTCTATGAGGCTAATATTACCTTGATCCCCAAACCAGGCAAAGACCCCCTCAAAAAGGAGAATTACAGACCGATTTCTCTAATGAATATGGATGCCAAAATCCTCAACAAGATCCTTGCTAATAGAATCCAACAGTACATTAAAAGGATTATCCATCATGACCAAGTGGGATTCATACCTGGGATGCAAGCATGGTTCAACACTCGCAAATCAATCAATGTGATACATCATATCAACAAGAAAAGACTCAAGAACCATATGATCCTCTCAATTGATGCAGAAAAAGCATTTGACAAAATACAGCATCCTTTCCTGATTAAAACCCTTCAGAGTGTAGGAATAGAGGGTACATTTCTCAATCTCATAAAAGCCATCTATGAAAAGCCTACTGCAAGCATTATTCTCAATGGGGAAAAGCTGGAAGCCTTTCCCTTAAGATCAGGAACACGACAAGGATGCCCACTCTCGCCACTATTATTCAACATAGTACTAGAAGTCCTTGCAACAGCAATCAGAAGACAAAAAGGGATCAAAGGTATCCAAATCGGCAAAGAAGAAGTCAAACTGTCTCTCTTTGCAGATGACATGATACTCTATATGGAAAACCCAAAGGAATCCACTCCCAAACTATTAGAAGTTATAGAACAATTCAGTAAGGTGGCAGGATACAAAATCAATGCCCAGAAATCAGTTGCATTTCTATACACGAATAACGAGACTGAAGAAAGAGAAATTAGGGAATCCATCCCATTTACAATAACACCAAAAACCATGCGTTACCTTGGAATTAACTTAACCAGAGACGTAAAGGACCTATATGCTAGAAACTATAGATCACTTTTGAAAGATATTGAGGAAGACATAAAAAGATGGAAAAATATTCCATGCTCATGGATTGGAAGAATTAACATAGTTAAAATGTCCATACTACCCAGAGCAATCTACACTTTCAATGCTATCCCGATCAAAATACCGAGGACATTTTTCAAAGAACTGGAACAAATAGTCCTTAAATTTGTATGGAACCAGAAAAGGCCCCGAATCTCCAAGGAACTGTTGAAAAGGAAAAACAAAGCTGGGGGCATCACAATGCCGGATTTCGAGCTGTACTACAAAGCTGTGATCACAAAGACAGCATGGTACTGGCACAAAAACAGACACATCGACCAATGGAACAGAATAGAGAACCCAGAAATGGACCCTCGGCTCTTTGGGCAACTAATCTTTGATAAAGCAGGAAAAAACATCCGGTGGAAAAAAGACAGTCTCTTCAATAAATGGTGCTGGGAAAATTGGACAGCTACATGCAAAAGAATGAAACTTGACCACTCTCTCACACCATACACAAAAATAAACTCCAAATGGATGAAAGACCTCAATGTGAGACAGGAATCCATCAAAATTCTAGAGGAGAACATAGGCAACAACTTCTATGACATCGGCCAGAGCAACCTTTTTCACGACACATCTCCAAAGGCAAGAGAAATAAAAGATAAAATGAACTTATGGGACTTTATCAGGATAAAGAGCTTCTGCACAGCCAAGGAAACAGTCAAAAAAACTAAGAGACAGCCCACGGAATGGGAGAATATATTTGCAAAGGACACCACAGATAAAGGACTGGTATCCAAGATCTACAAAGAACTTCTCAAACTCAATACACGAGAAACAAATAAACAAATCATAAAATGGGCAGAAGATATGAACAGACACTTTTCCAATGAAGACATACAAATGGCTAACAGACACATGAAAAAATGTTCAAAATCATTAGCCATCAGGGAAATTCAAATCAAAACCACACTGAGATACCACCTTACGCCAGTTAGAATGGCAAAGATAGACAAGGCAAGAAACAACAATTGTTGGAGAGGATGTGGAGAAAGGGGATCCCTCCTACATTGTTGGTGGGAATGCAAGTTGGTACAGCCACTCTGGAAAACAGTGTGGAGGTCCCTTAAAAAGTTAAAAATTGAACTACCCTATGACCCAGCCATTGCACTACTGGGTGTTTACCCCAAAGATACAGACGTAGTAAAGAGAAGGGCCATATGCACCCCAATGTTCATAGCTGCATTGTCCACAATAGCCAAATCATGGAAGGAGCCGAGATGCCCTTCAACAGATGACTGGATTAAGAAGCTGTGGTCCATATATACAATGGAATATTACTCAGCTATCAGAAAGAACGAATTCTCAACATTTGCTGCAACATGGACGGCACTGGAGGAGATAATGCTAAGTGAAATAAGTCAAGCAGAGAAAGACAATTATCATATGATTTCTCTCATCTATGGAACATAAGAACTAGGATGATCGGTAGGGGAAGAAAGGGATAAAGAAAAGGGGGGTAATCAGAAGGGGGAATGAAACATGAGAGACTATGGACTATGAGAAACAAACTGAAGACTTCAGAGGGGAGGGGGTGGGGGAATGGGATAGACTGGTGATGGGTAGTAAGGAGGGCACGTATTGCATGGTGCACTGGGTGTTATACGCAACTAATGAAGCATCGAACTTTACATCGGAATCCGGGGATGTACTGTATGGTGATTAAGATAATATAATAAAAAAAAATCATTAATAAAAAAAAATACCAGTGCCCTCCACTCTAAGAAATTCTGATTCAGTTGCTCCAGGATGATACCTAGACGATAGTACTCTTAAAGTCTCCCCAAGTTATGTAACTCTGCAGCCAGAATAGAGAACCATAGGAAGGTAGACCAAGTTGCTGTATTACCAATTAAAGTTTATGGTCACCACCTGTAAGCAGGAGCTAGTCATCATCAAACATCTATTTACAGCAGTAATCCAAATAGAACAAAATTTTTGGTCACACTAATGTTGCAGTGGTGGGCATATTTAAGACAGTCTTAAGTAGACTCAGGTGATGAGTTTTTATTTAACAAGCATATATTGGGTATCTACTTTGTGTGAGCAGTGTCTTGGCACTGGCCATCCAGTAAAGTGCAAGGTGGATAAGGTCTGTACTGTAATGGAAGAGAGACTACCCTGCCCCACACCAAAGTACCTACGCGTGACACACACATAACAAATTAGTGTGTGGTTGGAATATCAAGTCTAGATTAGGGACTCTGGATAGTCTTCATGTAGGGATGACCTTAAATTGGACAGGAGTGAAGAGAGTATTCCAGGCAGAGGGAATATATATAAAAAAGACCAAGAATGACAAAGAGCTTTTGATGTTGAGGAACTGAAAGAAATCCATTGTGGTTGGACCATAATGAGTGGAGGGGCAGACTTCGTCTTAGCTGAAACTGGTGAGGTATGTTTGCTCTGGATCATAAGAATGGGGATACTTTGTATTTAAAAAATTTAATTTCTTGAACAATGTCAATTCTGTCCAGTTTTTCTATTTTCTCCATTCAATTTTTTTTTTCTTCTGTCACCAACCTAATCAAAGCCACTACATCTCTTTCCTTGTTACTCCTACTTATCCCCTTATGGAAACTAGCATAATCCCTTAAAGATAAATAAAATCTGATTATGTCATGCTACTGCTTAAAACCTTACAATAGTTTTTCATTGACCAGGAAAATGTCCCTAGCTCTCACGGACTCTGTTGAGCATTCTCTCCTCTCTCAGGTCGTGTGGTCATTGTCACTCTCCCACCTTCTCTAGCCATATTGATTTTCTCTTAGTTGTTCCAGTTTACCAGACTGCCTCACACAGATTTCCTCCTTTCCTGCTTGTCATGTGTGATTTAACCTGGTCATCTGAGAACTTAGATATATATATTTTTTGTATGTTCCCAGTTAGACTGTAAACCAACATCCAAGCCTCTAGCATACAACATGGACTTTATTTATTGAATTAACCTATAAGAGAAAAGATAATTGCACTGAGATTCTTTACCAAAAAGTCCTACACTGGTCCAACACTTGAGCTTTTTCTCGAATAATTTCCATCAGAAAACTGTCGTTTTCGTAAAAGCACATGGGAATTTTTATTCTACATATAACAATACATTTTTAAATAAAACGCTTGTGATATTGTTAAAAACTGAGTTTTTTCCTAAGCTTTGGAAGCGATCAGAAAGTGATGGGTAAAGAGTGAAGCACCCTTCACACAACTCTGTGAGCACAGAACTAGTGATTTACTACACACAACACTTAGCCACTTCCACAACTCACTCTGACAAATCTTACCACAAAACCACATGCTCTTCCAATTGCTTGACAGAAGTTCAACTTGAAAAGGTTTCCTTCAGTGTAGATTTTCTGTATGTTTCCAGTTAGTTATAGAAGTGAAGCCTGTCACAGCTTGTGTGGGCTTGGCGCTCTTGAGGTACTTGGGGACCCAAATAAGGAACCAGGGAAGGTATGAAAGATGAGAATAAAAGAGAAACAATTGGAAACCAGAAAATAAGACAACCACATGGCTGTTTCTTGTAATGCAGGTCAGCTCTCCTTTGAGAACCCGGATAACATTTTATGTGGTCTCTTTTCCAAGGAGAACAATCTGGTAGGTGAGAAAAGACAGTATTTGCCAAGCAGTAGAAATGCTCAAAACTTAGGCATGAAGTGAACTACATTTTGAGGTGGTTAGTTTGAAGGAAGATTGGATTCCTGGTAGCTGCTAAACTATGGGAAGAGGTGAGATGGCAGAAAGAGGCTGTGTGACTCTTTGAAAGACTTCTGGGCCCGTTAAGTGATGAAGTGTTCAAAGCAATACTTCATTTCCCCACGAATACATTGACTGCAATAAAGTTGGAAATCAGGCAAACACAATCAGAAAGAATGTACAATCCTAGTGGGGGGAGAGTGGCATTAGGTAAAGATCCAGTTCCACTGGGTGACAGGTTCCATGGGTTCCCCACAGATACAGCTAATATTCTAAGGGCTGAAAACTCACTTGTACCCCCAGTTGGCAATAGAGACTGAAGCTGCAGCTGACTGCCATGCTAGCTGAGGATTGTGGCACAGGACTTGAGAGAGCCAAAGCTTTTTGCCTGAAAGGATTTCAATAGCTGTTAAGCCCAATCATGGAAGTAATTATGTGATAGGGAAAATTGCCTTTATCAGTTCTTCTCATTTGATTTTGCTGCCTTGATGCGTCATTCTGGCAGCCCAAGCTGGCTTTTCCCAAGTTGCTTCTCCGCTATAACATTGCATACTTCTCAGACATCCTTCTCTCTATATATTTTTTAAAGATTATTTATTTGAGAGAGAGCACCCAAGCAGGGGGAGTGGCAGGCAGAGGGAGAGGGAGAACCAGGCTCCCCATTGAACAAAGAGCCGGGTGTGGGGCTTGATCCCAGGACCCTGGGATCATGACCTGAGCCAAAGGCAGACACTTAACCAACTGAGCCACCCCAGAGCCACCCAGGCACCCCTCAGGCATTCTTCTCTTTAGTGAAATATTAGTATTCAACAGATATCTCTTTGCCATGTTTTTAAAGTGCTGACACTGAAAAATGCAGTTCCTCAAGCAAGGGACAGAGAGGAAAAGCTTGGGAAAAGAGATAGCATGAAGTTACAATCACAACTTCTGGAACAAAATTGCCTTGGTTGTGCATATTAACTGTAGGATCACGTTAACCTACATGTGGCCTCAACTTCCTTATCTGTAAAATAAGAACAATAACAGCAGTTACCTGGGTTGGGTTGTTGTAAAGATTGAATGAGAGAATATAAGCAGTGTGCTTAGAATAGTATTCAGTACAAACTAGTTTTCAAGAAATCTTAATGATTATTGCTTTTCGGAATTACTCAAGTCATAACACTACAGTAGCTTTCTACTCACCCAGTGTGGGATGAGAGGTCAGACCTAAAAGATGTAAACATTTCTGAACCACCCAAACCCATGTAACATTACCCTTAAAATTTCTTTTAATGGAAATGTAGTTGACACATAGGTTAACATTACTTTCAGGTTTATAACATAGTAATTTGACGAGTCTATACCTAACCCTATCCTTATCATAAGTATAGCTACCATCTGTCACCATGCAACAGTGTTTAAATATCATTGTCTATGTTCCCTATGCTGTACTTTTTATTTTTGGTGACTTATTCATTTCATAACTGGAAGACTGTATCTCTTGCCCCCCTTCCCCATTTTGCCCACCCACCCTCTGGCAACCATCAGTTTCTTCTCTGTATTTACAAGTCTGATTATATTCTACTCACTGGGTTGGGTTTTTTTGTGGTTTCCTTTTTTTTTTTTTTAGATGTAAGTGAAATCGTATGGTATTTGGCTTTCTCTGTCTGACATATTTCACTTAGCATTAATACCATCTAGGTCCTTCCATGCTGTTGCAAATGTCAAAATTTCATTCTTTATGGTTGAGTAATATTCCATTGTGTGTGTGTGTGTGTATGTGCACACACACATACGCACTATCTCCTTTATCCATTCATTTATAGATGGACACTTGGCTGCTTCCCTATCTGGGCTATTGTAAATAGTGCTGCAATAAATAGGAGTACATATATCTTTTTAAAGTAATGTTTTGTTTTCTTTGGGTAAATACCCAGTAGTGGGATTACTGTATCATACAGTATTTCTATTTTTAATTATTTGAGAAAACTATACTGTTTTCCACAGCGGCTTCACCAACATTACATTCCCACCAACAGTGCACAGAGGTTCATTTTTCCCCGCATATAACTTACCAATATTTTTATTCCATGTCTTTTTAATTCTAGAGATTCTAAAAGGCAAAAAGGAAATCTCATTGTGGTTTTGATTTGTATTTCCCTTATGACTGGTGATGGTGGACATCTTCTCTTGTGTCTGTTGGCTAAGTGTCTGTCTTCTTTGTAAATACATCTGTTTCAGTCCTCTGTCCATTTTCTTAAAAAAAATCTTTTATTTGTCAGAGATAGAGTGAGACAGAGCACAAGCAGGGGGAGCAGCAGGCAGAGGGAGAAGCAGGCTCCCCACTGAGCAAGGAGCCTGATGTGGGACTTGACCCCTGGACCCTGGGATCACGACCTGAGTTGAAGGCAGATGCTTAACTGACTGGGCCACCCAGACATTCCCCTCTGTCCATTTTTTAATGAGATTATTTGGTTCTTGGTATTGGGTTGTAAAGGGTTTTTGGTTGGTTGGTTGGTTTTTTTTTTTTTTAGTTGTATAAGTTTTTCATATATTTTAATATTAACTCCTTATTGGATACATGATTTGCAAATATCTTCTCCTGTTTGGTAGGTTGCCTTTTTGCTTTGTTGATGGTTTTTTTCACTGCGCAAACACTTTTTATTTTGATATGGTCCCAATAGCATATTTTTGCTTCTGTTTCCTTTGTCCGAGGAGATGTATCTATAAAAATATTGCCATGGCCAGTGTTAATGAAATCGGTCTATATTCTCTCCTAGAAATTTTATGGTTCCAGGTCTCACATTTAGATATGTAATCCATTTTGAGTCTATTTTTATGTATGGTATAAGGAAGTGATTCAATTTCATTCTTTTGCGTGTAGCTGTCCAATTTTCCCAGCACCATTTATTGAAGGAGTGTCATTTCCCCATGGCATATCCTCGCCTCCTTTGTCATGTATTAATTAACCATGTGTGTGGGTTTGTTTCTGGCCTCTCTATTCTGTTCCATTGGTCTAGGGTTTTATTTTTGTGCTACTATCATATGGTTTTAATTATTACATCTTTGTAGTGTATCTTGAAATTTGGGATTGTGATACCTCCAGCTTTGTTTTTGTTTCTCAGGATTCCTTTGGCTATCTGGAGTCTTTCATAGTTCCATACAACTTTTAGTAATTTTGTTGTAGTCCTGTGAAAAATGCTATTGGTGTTTTGATAATTTGCATGGAGTCTGTAGATTACTTTGGGTAGTATGAGTATTTTAATATTAATTTTTCTAGTCTGTGAGTGTAGGATGCCTTTCCATTTGTGTGCACTTCAATTTCTTTCATCAGTGTTTTATGAGTTTTTAGATATTTTGCCTCCTTTATTTTATTCCTAGATATTTTACTTTTGGTACACTTGTAAATGGAATCATTTCCTTTATTTTGCTTTCTGCTACTTTTTTAGTGTATTGAACACAAGTGGTTTTTCTCTAATAATTTTGTATCCCGCTACATACCTAATTAACTTATTACTTCAAATAGTTTTTTGGTGGAACCTTTAGAGTTTTCTACCTATAGCATCATGCTATCTGCAAATGTTTAACATCTATAGTTTAATTTCTTCCTTTCTAATTTGGTTGCTTTTATTTCTTGTCTAATTGCTGTAGCTAGGACTTCCAGGACTATGATAAGTAAAAGTGGTGAGAGTGGACATCATTTTCTTCTTCCTGATCCTAGAGGAAAGCTGTCCATTTTTCACCATTAAGTATCATGTTTGCTATGGATTTCTCATATTTGTGGAGGGATTTTATCATGAATGGGTGTTGAACCTTGTCAAATGCTTTCTCTGTATTTATTGAGGTGACCATATAATTTGTATCCTTTGTTTTCTGAATGTGGTGTATCATGTTGGTTGATTTGTGAATATTGAACCATCCTTCCTTCCCCAGAATGAATATCATTTGGTTGTGGTGACTGATTCCTTTAATGTGTTGTTGAATGTCATTTGTCTATATTTTGCTGATGATTTTTGCATTAGTTTTCATCAGGAATATTTACAGGAGTTATCCTTTTTTTTTTGTAGTGTTTTTGTCTGGTTTTGGCATCAGGATAATGTTGGCCTGTGAAATGTATTTGGAAGTTTTCCTTTCCCTTCTACTTTTTTAAAGATAGTTTGGGGAGGGGCGCCTGGGTGGCACAGCGGTTGGGCGTCTGCCTTCGGCTCAGGGCCTGATCCCGGCATTGTGGGATCAAGCCCCACATCAGGCTCCTCCGCTGGGAGCCTGCTTCTTCCTCTCCCAATCCCCCTGCTTGTGTTCCCTCTCTTGCTGGCTGTCTCTAACTCTGTCGAATAAATAAATAAAATCTTAAAAAAAAATAGTTTGGGGAGAATAGGTATTAACTCTTCTTTAAATGGTAGAATTCACATGGGAATTTATCTGGTCCTGGACATTTATTGGAGTTTTTTATTACTAATTCAAGTTTATTTCTAGTAATAGTTTCTTTAGATTTTCTATATCTTCCTATTCAGTTCTAGAAAATTGTATGTTTTAGGAATTTATCCATTTCTTCTGAGTTGTCCAGTTTTAACATATAATTTTTGTAGTATTCTCCTATAATCCACTGTATTTCTGTACTGTAAGTTGTTACTTCTCTTTCATTTCTGAATTTTTTTGGAGTCCTCTCTCTTTTTTGATGTGTCTGGCTAAAAGTTTATAAATTTTATCTTCTCAAAGAACCAGCTTTTGGTTTTATTGATCTTTTCTAATTTTTTAAAGTCTCTTCATTTCTACTCTGATCTTTATTGTTTCCTTACTTCTACTAACTTTGAACTTTGTTTTTCTTTTTGTAGTTTTTTGAGGTATATGGTTCGATTGTTTGACAGTTTTTCTTATTTTTGAGTTATATCTATATTGCTATAAATTTCCCTTTAAAACTGCATTACCTGCATCCCACAGATTTTGGTTAGCTGTGTTTTCATTTTCATTTGTCTCCATGTATTTTCTGATTTCCTCTGATTTTCATTGACCCTTTAGCCATTTAGCACCAGTTTGTTTAACCTGCATGTGTTTATTTTTTTCCATTATTTTTTCTTGTGATCAATTTCTAGTTTCATATAGTTGTGGTCAGAAAAGAAGTGTGATATATTTGCAATCTTCTTAAATTTACAGAGACTTATTTTGTGGCCTAATGTGATGTCTCCTGGAAAGTATTTCATACGGTCTTGAAAATAATGTGTATTCTGTTGTTTTTTGGATGGAATGTTTTCTGTATATCTGTTAAATTCATCTGGTCTAATGGGTCATTCAAAGACACTGTTTCCTTATTAATATTCTGCCTAGATGATCTATCCATTGATGTAAGTGGGGTGTTAATCGCCCCTACTATTATTGTATTATTGTCAATCTCTCCCTTTATGTCTGCTATTACTTTATGTATTTAAGTGTATAGATGTATAGGTATTTGCATTTCTTATATCCTCTATGTTGGATTGACCTTTTTATCATTATGTAATGTGCTTCTTTGTTTCTTATTTCAACCTGTTTTAAAGTCTATTTTGTGCAACCTAAATATTGCTACTTGTTTTGGTTTTGTTTTTGCTTCTATTTGCATGGTATATGTTTTTGCATCCTTTCCCTTTCACTCTATATGTGTCTTTAGGTCTGAAATGAGTCTCTTGTAGCAGCATATAGATAAGTTTTGTTTTTTATCTATTCTGCCATTTTATGTCTTTTGATTAGTGATTTAGACCACTTACATTTAAAGTAACCATTGATAGGTATACACGTATTGCCATATTGTTTTCTGATTATTTTTGTAGTTATTCTGTCTTTTTCTTTTGCTCTCTTTCCTTGTGGTTTGATGGCTTTCTTTATTGTTTTGCCTGAATTTCTATTTATTTTTTTGTGTATCTGTTACAGATTTTGGTTTTATGATTACCATAAGGTGCATATATAGAATCCTAAGTATATAGCAGTCTGTATTAAGTTGATGGTCATTTAAGTTTGAGCGCATTCTAAAAGAATTTTTTATGATTTCCTTCAAGTTTTATGCATTTGTCATATTTTATATTTTTCCAGTCATATTTTTTTTCTAATTATGGCCTTTTCTTTTCCCCTTAAAGTCCCTTTAACATTTCTTATAAGTCTGTTTTTTTGGTGATAAATTCTTTAATTTTTGTTTGGGGAAACAGTTTATCCCTTCTCAATTCAGTATGATAATTATCCTGAGCAGAGCATTTTGGTGTTTTTTTTGTTGTTGTTCTTTGTTTAAGATTTTTTTTCCTTTCCAGTCTTAGAATATAGCATACCATTCTCTTCTGGCCTCCAAAGTTTCTGCTAAAAAATTAGCTGATAGTCTTATGGGATTTCCCTTACATTTAACTTTTGCTTCTATCTTGCTAATTTTTTTTTTTTAAATTCTCTCTAACTTTAAACTTTGACTTTTTTTTTTTTAGGATTTTATTTATTCATTCGACAGAGAGAGAGAGAGAGAGAGAGAGAGAGAGAGACAGCCAGTGAGAGAGGGAACACAAGCAGGGGGAGCGGGAGAGGAAGAAGCTGGCTCCCAGTGGAAGAGCCTGATGTGGGGCTCAATCCTGGAACACCAGGATCACGCCCTGAGCCGAAGGCAGACGCTTAACGACTGAGCCACCCAGGCGCCCCTAAACTTTGACATTTTAATATTTATGTGTCTAGATGTGGACTTCCTTTGGTTCATCCTTTTTGGAAGTCTCTTAGCTTCTTGGACCTAGAGGTCTTTTTCCTTTCCCAGTTAGGGAATTTTTCAGCTATTATTTCTTCATATAAGTGTTCTGCCCCTTTATCTCCTTCTGGGACCCCTAAAATGTGAATGTTTCCTTGTTTGATGTTGTTCAAGAATTCCTACCCTATCTTCATTAAAAAAAAAATTTTTTTTTCATTCTTAGTGTTCAGTTTGGGTGCTTTCCATTACCCTGTCTTCCAGATTACTGATCTATTCTTCTGTATCTACTAATCTATTGTTTATTCCTTCTAGTGTATTTTTTTAAATTTTAGTTATGTTATTCTTCTTCAACTCTGATTGGTTCTTTTTTATGTTTGCAATCCCACTGTTGAATTTCTGAGGTCCTCCACTCCTCTCCACAGTCTGGTGAGCATCTTCATGACCATTACTTGAAACACTTTATCAAACGTAATGCTTATCTTCATTTTATTTATTTTTCTGGGCTTTTGTGTTGTTCTTTTGTTTGGAGCATATTCGTATGTCTTCCCGTTTTGCTTGACTTCCTGTAATTGTGAAATAGAATAAATACTTTTCCTAAGTGTGAAAGAATGGTCTCATGTATGGTCAACCCCTTTATAGAGTGTGCATGCCAGGTGAATTTGGCTGGCGGGCTGGAGCTGTAGCTGGGGTGGGTTGGGAGTCCTGGGTCACTCTGTATTGGGGCTTCTTTGATGGGCTGGCCAGAGCTGAAGTGGGCATGGGGTTGGGCAATCAGGGGTCTCTGCACAGAGGGTTCTCTGGCAGGACAGGTGAAGTTGAATTGGATATAAGCCTGGGAGTTGAGACTCTGGGTGGCTCAGTCAGTTAAGTGTCTGCCTTTGGCTCAGTTCATGATCTCAGGGTCATAGGATCAAGTCCCATATTGGGGTCCCTGCTCAGCAGGGATCCTGCTTCTCCCTCTGCTGACTGCTCCCCCTGCTTATGCTCTCTCTCTCTCTCTCTCACACACACACACACACACAAGAAAGAAAGAGAGAAAGAAAAGCCCAGGGGCCCAGGGATCTCAGCACAGAGTGTGCCCTGGCAGGATAAGTGAAGCTAAAGTGGGAAGGGCCAAGAAAGTCCCTGGTTTCTCCACACACAGGGCATCCTAATAGTATAGCTGAAGCTGAAATGGATGCAACCCAGGATATTCCATGGCTCTCCATACAAAGGGCACACTGGTAGGGTAGCTAGAGCTGAGGCCAGGCATAAGAAGGGGGTACCAAATGCTCTGCATAGGAGGTACCATAGTAGGGCAGGTGGAGCCAAGGCAGGGTACTCCATGCAGGTGGCACCCTGGCAGGCCAGCTGTAGTTAAAATGGGCACTGTCTGTGGCAGTGCCAATGCTCTCCACACAGAGGGCACCCTGGGAGGACAGCTAAAGCTGAAGTGGGTGCAAGCCAGGGTACCCTGGGTTCTTTATTGCAGAGGCTGTCCTGGCAGTATGACTGGAGCCAAGAGCAGCATGGGCTGGGGTATCCTACCTTGGTGGATTAGCTGGGGCCAAACTGTGCTACAGGATGGGGGTCCTGGGGTGCTCCACAGAAGAGGCACATTGGCCAGGTAGCTGGAGCCAAAGCAGTCATGGGTCAGGAGGTCCCAGAATGCTGTATTCCAGGGGTGCCCTCGCAAGCTGTCTGGAGCCAAAGTGGTATGGGCCTGGAGTGTTCTGGGGTGCTTTGTGTCTTTCAACTTGGCACAATGACTGGAGCTGTAATGTGTGATGAGCACTGACAAGGGGTATCCACGCTGTAGCTGCCTTTGTGCTATGGCTGGGGCTGGTGTGGGCTTAGAGGTCTGGTGCTTGTGAGGTGGCAGGCCAGCTGTGGCACCTGGAACACTGCTCTCCTCTGCGCTCATAAGATGGGGGGCAAACAGAAACTGTGGTGCTTGCCAGTGCCTCTGACCCAGATAGATTTCCAGAAGCTCCCCCACTATTTGGTGGAGTTCTAAGGCTGGATCTTTTATATACAGATTACTATTTGAAACAGCAGCTTTTTTTTCTGTGCCCCAGGGTGGACGAATCTGCTCATGGTCCCTCAGCACTATCCTTCCCCACAGTAGTTGGCAGCTTCAGGACTGAGGATTTCCCTTCATTACTGTACCTCTGTCTCTTTTGCTGTTCTCTGTGTGGTCTGTCTTTGGCTGGGCAGAAACTGTTCAGTCAGCCCTCAGTTTTTCTTTAGGAGGAATTGGTCTGTAAGTCAGTGTTGGTTTGGTATGTCCACGGAGAAAGTGAGTAAGGGTCTTCCTGCATTGCCATCTTGGACCAGAACTCTTACTTAGTCCCTGTGGCTTTATCTTTGGATTCCACATCATGTGTAAAGTACTTAACATATCTGAAATACTGAATATTCGCCTACCTATAAATAAGTTTCTTACATATGCACTTGCACTCTTAAATAGAGCTAAGTCTCCAATAATGACCTAAAGTTAATAGTGGTTATTGCTAAAGCCTGGCTAAATTTATCTTGCTGTCTTTTCTTTCCTTTGACTTTATAGTACTTGAAACAATTGATCTGTTTTACAAATAACTATTGTGTAATTTGTCTTTCTTAATTTGGGCAGCACTTTTTTTTTTCTCTTTTCCTCCCCACTCTTGATACCTCAAGTGAGACTTTCTCTATGTGTGTGATGAAATCTTATTACAGTTAGTTAAATAAGATGTGTACAGAAAAAGGTAAATGGTTTTCATAATTAGACTTAAATAAGACAGAGTAATCAATGAGTAGATGGATAAAAGAATCCTAGCCTTTGAATTGTTTTGTTGTTACTAAGTTGTATAGACAGTGAGATCTGAAATCATCATTCTTAAATAAGTCACATTTTAAAAACTGCAGCCTGTCTGCTTTTTGCATTGATTTAATAGACACAAACCTTTCAGTTTTTCAAACGTGGATTCTGGAAACAAATCTATCATTTACTCTGTGATGTTGGGAAAATCACTTAAGTTCTCTGTGCTGTATTTACACCATGAGCTGTACGAGGATAATAAAATTACTTCCCTAATAGGGTTATGTTGAAAATAGTGTGAATTAATAATAAGATGTTTAGAACAATGGCTCACGTATAGCAAGAGCTATATAAATGTTTGCTATTTTAAAATACAAGAATCACATAGCAAGAGTAAATTCCAATAAGGTATTCTTCATACAGGTTAAAAAGACAAAGTTATAGAATTGTGAATTTGTCTTTCAAATTTTCATAGAATCAAAAGAGAGAGCCAGAAGATTGTGTCTGTGTGTGTGTGTGTGTGTGTGTGTGCACGCATGCACATGCATGGGTGCATGTGTGTGTGTGTTTGTCTATTTTGGCTCCTTCTTTAATATAACAACTCTAGTTCACACTCCATTTAGCTAAATGAAAGATGTTTACGTTTCCTTTAAGGCTGTTGCTCTTCCAGTCCCTCTGGCAGCAGATATAAGAGAATAACATCCTACTTTGAGCAGCTAAAGGTACCTCGGCAGGAAGAACACTGTATTGAACGTGTTTGAGGAAATAAATGAGGAGCTGTTCTCACAAAGACTGTATCATGTTTAGGAGAAGTTTAGTCTTTACCTTTCAATTTTCCATGCAGTTAGCTATTATCCTAAACATTCCTGGACTCCCAGAGTGCAATCAGCAGGTTCTGGAACTGACAACATTTATAAGCTCCAACTGAGTGGTTTCACTCTGTTGATCCCCAGTTCCAAAGGATACCTGTGGGTTTTGGTCACAAGTGGAAAAAATTTGATTTTGTGTTTCAAGTGGAAACCTCTTTAGCCATTTTAACGTATATGTTGATTGGAACAATTTCACAGAAGGGGTGTGTAAGAGGGTTTTA